>NW_020664393.1:49185426-49194424 GCF_002925995.2 Terrapene triunguis | reverse complement strand
TGCTATGGCTGGGGAGAGGCGCCTCTCCCCCAGCCCTGAGCTGCTACGGTGAGAGAGAGCTGGGGGGAGTCCTCTCTCCCCACCGCAGCCCTGGAGTAGTCTGCACCCCAACCCCCTCATCCCTGGCCCCACCCCAGAACCCTCACCCCTTGCACCTAACCCTCTGCCCCAGCCCTGAGTCCCCTCCCAGACTCTGAACCCCTCATCCCGGCCCCACCTCAGACCCCACATCCCCAGCCAGAACCCTCACTCCCCCCCACACCCCACACCTCTGCCCCAACCCTGAGCCGTCTCCCACACTCTGAACCCCTCGGCCCCACCACCACCACATGAATTTTCTTATGTACACCAATATGAAGGTGATGTGTCACACATCACCTCCATAATGGTGCACATAACAAAATTCATTCTGCACATGGACATAAAAATTAGAGGGAACACTGGTCACCATCCCATAATAGTAAACATCCCATAATACTAAAACTTGTTATGTTACAACTTTGATTGACAGTTAGATTTAGCAGTTGTGATTGGTCCATACTTATAAACCAATCAGAGAGGGTTTAAAGATGAATGGAGGATGGGTATGCTAATACTAGGATTGGGAAACAAGCCAATCAGAACAGGCCAAAAATTGTATAAAAGACTGAGCAAGCAGTCTCTTGAGTGGAAGGTTGTATCCGTGTCCTCCCAGGAGTGAAGAGATCTTGACTGTTCTGGGGAGTTTCTGGAAGGGCACAGGGATATCCTTGGTAAACCCTGGCAATTTCTCTAGGGAGGTTCCCCTCCTTTCATCTTGCAAGAACAGCTTAATGGGTTAACATTAGGGGAACCTGGAAGTAAGCAACAGAAGGGCTACTCTGGAACCCTTGGGTCTGTTCTTGGGGTAACATCTGAATGCAATTATCACCAAATGAATAATGTGAACTCTTTAGGGAATTGGAAAAAAAATTAGTTAGAATCATAGAAATGTAGAACTGGAAAGGACCTCAACTTGTCAGGTCCCCTGCACTGAGGAGGGACTAAGTATTATCTAGACCAGTAGTTCTTAACCTTTACTGCAGCCTGCACCCCTTTGGTTCTCAAAATATGTTATCGCACCCCTTAAACCTAGATATATTTTTGTTTGTATATTATAGTAATCGTTAACAAATGTATAATGTTAATAAATACATAGGTTTGATTAAACAAAGTAGTTGTATTTACGTGCCTGTGCTTAATTTGTGTTTTCGATGATTTACCTTCTAAAAAAAATCTGGCATGTCTCGCACCCTCAGAAAGGGCATCTCGCACCCCAGGGGATGCGTGCACCCCAGGTTAAGAACCACTGATCTAGACCATCCCTAGATAATACGTATGTATATGTAAATATAGAGCATATTACTTCCCTTCTACTCCTATGTTTATGAGAAAAGGGAGGCTATTACAGTCCTGAATAAACCAGTAAACTAGGGAATACTTTGAAAACTCTAAATCAGATTTGAATCTCAGTTGCAATGATGTAAGTCTGGAATAATTCCATTTAAGTCATGATTTACAGTCTCTGGGTGCGATCCTGCTTTACATTGCTCCAGTCGCAGAAAGGCATCCTCATGCCAGGAGAACTAGGACCTTGAAGATTCCCCTGGTGAGAGGGAATCCCAAAATAGCATAGATGCTGTATCAGCCCCTGCATATTACCCTCCTGCCTGACTCCCAGTATAAGGGACATGGGAGAGGGAGCAGCAGGACCATCCCTATGCACTAGTGACTCCCAGCTCCTCAACCATCCCCTTCAGACCATGGGCAGCTGGATGAAAGTTAGAATAGCTTTGAGGTTGCTGGGTTGCACTAGATATGGCTCTGAATAAAAGTTTCAGAATCATTTCTAGGTGAATGGGAAATTGGAATGAATTTATTAACTTCATTTTCTTTAGTGCACATTACAAATTGGCTTTCGGGGTATCCACTTATTTTTCAAGAAGTTTGGAGTTCTTATGTGGACCCCATTCCAGAAAATGGATCAACATGGGCAGACTCTTATAACTGCTTTGTAAGCTTGATCATTACAGTGTGGAAAATATTTTGAAAAATATTTCTTGTAAATGCAGTTAGTGCTTCATTGACTTCAGTATGACCACTGGACTATGTAAGTCAAGAAAGATTTGGCCAATTGCTACTTAATAATGTATTTTATTTCTATTTATTTTTGCTGTGTTGTATTTATAAATAAGAATATACAGATATTATTTTAAAAGATAAAAGCTCCACAAAACAGTAACTCTTGCTCAAAGGAGCAAGCCTTAATTAGATAATCCTTAGATTCATAGATTATAAAGCTACAAGGGACCACTGTGATCATTTAGTCTAATCTTCTGCATAACACAGGCCACAGACCTTCCCTGAAATAATTCCTGTTTAAAATAGAGCGTATCTTCATTTTAAAGTTGCCAGTGATGGTGAACCACACAACCCTGAGTAAATTGTTCTAGTGAATGATTTTCCTCACTGTTAAAAATGTATACCTTGTTTCCAGACTGAATTTGTCATATTTTTGCAGATAGTCTCATTAGCTTCAATGGGATTGCTTACATGAGTAACTATTACTCACATAAGGATCTGGTTTATAATGTGCACCATACAATGCTATGAATTAGTTATGAGTTAAAACATCAAGCACAATTGTCACTGGTAGCTTTAAATTATTAAGAGACGTGTCATTGCAAATGTTTATTTTCAGAAGAAAATTGAAATAGCTAACTGATAATCAGCCTACTTGGATAATTTTGTTTTACTAAATTACAAACATTTTGCATACAGTACAAGTATCCAAGAGTATGCTACTGCTTTAATACCTCGGTTTCCAATTTGTAATACTGTAACATTATAAGCCATTGTAATGGGAACAGTTTAACATAGCTTTTTCCGTTTTCTGTAATTACTTGGATTGTATAATACACGCTTTATATTCTGGGTGGCTGCAAGAGGTGCAAAGCAATATTGTTCACACAGTTCCCTGTATTATTATCTTTTGTGACTAGCTTGATAGAATAAACATCAAGAAGCCTCCAGGGTTCTTTCACTTCATTCATTTTATATTATGCCATTTAGCAATAGCAGTTACAGCTTTGTAGCCCTAATAAATGTTCAAATGAAGTAATGTTATAGTTCTAAAAGAAATAAACCTGCTGTACCAAACATGATCATATCCATGTTCCATTGATGGACATATACAATAAAATGTACATAACAGCATAGGGGCATCTACTTGCCAAATGATCCAAGTGAAGCAAGGTTGAATCACTTCCCAAAACAGCTAATACTTGTTGTTCCATTTTGTGTGTTGTATTTAATTCTAAGTAATTTCATGAATATAATTATATGAATATAACCATAAAAGGAAGTTCTTGCACAACACAAAGAAAGTTTTCCTTTAAGAAAACACTACTCTATCTTTTTATGTTCTTAAGTTTCCCCCATTCCTGTCTGAAAGTGTTTTTTATTTGATGCATGTAATAGAAAAGCAATGATTGATTCATATTTGACATGCATATTGATATGGAATATCTGAATAACTTAATATTCTGGCAAGAACTTCAAAGTGTCTTCTTCTTCCTACCAGCATCATCTAAATCTTCCCTTTCGAACCAACTGCTTTTCCTCCATATCCCTATCTTTCAGATAATGTGATATGGGCTGATGGTGGCTAGTTGGCTGTTAGTCAATATATGCATGTTACACATATTGCACACCATATTAAAATGTATTACACATTTTATATGTGTTAGAAAAAAGCTTTATATTCAAATGGTTTTATGCTTACTCTTGTTTACTAATATTAAGCAGAGGTGCTGGAACTAGGGGTGTGGCAGCACCCCCTGGTTTGAAGTAGTAATAACAACCAAATACTGGTTTCTGCTTTCAGCACCCCCACTATAAAAATTGTTCCAGCACCTCTGATGCTAAGTATCCCATAACACTTTGCAAAACTGATGTAAGCTTTGCAGTCAAAACTAGTCAAAATCAAGTGCAGGTGCCTTCACAGGTAAATGGTTTGGAATGTAGTATCCAAAACAGAGACAAGAAAAAGTACAGAATAAAACAACAAGTTAAGGAACTGTTATTAACTGGTGGGTTGGATTTTAGTGATGTTCGGAGAGTTTTGTCACTTGTAAAACCATACGACAAATAACTAGTTTAAATGTTGAAGCACACCTTGTGCTTTCACTTAAAGTTTTTACTTTATTTAGTCTCCAGCACATAAACACACAAGCAACAGGTTAGAGCACCCCAAATCAATAGCTACCCCAAATGTCTGGAGTGATCTTTGAGTGTTCAGTGACAGATTTCTGGTGGCCAGCCTTCTGTCTGCTGCTGGGGATCTTAAAATGAGTCCACAAAGAGTCTATCTAACTCAGACCTTTTGTCCCCCTTTATGCATGTTAGTGTTACATAGCTTTTCAATCAAGAAAAAAAAAAAGTAGGCGAGAGTTAAACAAGAAGCTTCCAGCCATTAGTTGAACAGATGTGTTTTGCAGAGTCCACAGTCTCATGGACAAACACACACCATAAGTCAAAAATAAACAGACTTCCTGTGTTTCAAAGCTGCATACTTCACCAGTTTAAAAGAAGCAAAACAGGATGGAACAGGGTCATGCTCACTTCTCGTGGTTACCCCCTCCCCTCCTGGCCTGCCTCGTTATGCTAAGGTTGCTGCAAAGGCCTACTAGCTTAGCTGCATTGGGCAGTAAGTGTAACAATTGATAATACAGTTACTGGCAGTGGCCTAGGCATTTTGCTGAGCTGTCAAAATCTCTCCTAACAACTTGTCCTTATGTAAGTTTTCTCAATGATGTTTACAGCTGTTGTGTAGACAAAGGTGATGTTTTGACCACAGAATGTATCTAAATATTCATAAACAAGAAGAAGTTATTAGTACAATGGATATACAGAATGTACTGCCTAAAGGCATTTAAGGAATAGCTGAAAAGTCCCTAAATTCTGTAAGGGCTAGATGGCCTCGTCAGCATATATGATCAATGCATGATCAATGGAAATAAACCAATTAGAAAAGTGGTATGATAACATGAAAATACCATAGACAGCAAAAGTTATGTAAATTGAAGCTTGCACATGCGTATTGTATGAGTTATATAAGATACATGCCTAATGTTGATTGGAGGAAAATATTGGTTGTAATTTGGATAGGTATAAATATGTTGGAATATAAGGGAATATTTGGTGCATTGTAGGAGAAATTCGTCGTGACCCACCTATGCCCCAGGAAAAGGTAACAGGCTGTTGCCTTTTTTCTACCTATCTGTCCATTGTTTCTATAGTAATTGTAACCAAAAGGAATGTTTTTGCTTCAAATAAAAGTTTAAATTAATCAACTTGGCCTGAGTGTGTTATACCGCTACCAACAATGGGTGTGCACTTCAGGAGTAGTCCAAGGACTGCACAATCAGGCACTCTGTGTTTAAAAAGAGAAGGGAGAGGCTGGATCTGTGAAGAAGTCCACATCTGAAACCTTTTGAGAACAAGGAGTTACCCATCATGACTTCCTATGAACTGCCCATAAAATATAAGAGAAGCTGGTTTGGTGACATGCTAGTAGGTTCACGTTACGCTGGATCATGCGAAAAAAATAAAGAAAGAATGGAGTTTGATAGATCTTTCATTGACACAGATAAATTGTAAGTAACTCTTTTTGTGTCTTTCCAACTGTGTGACTGGAATCTATGAAAGTTAAAGTCTTTTAGAACATAGTAGAAACACACTTAAAACTAATTAGAAAATATTTTGGAACATTAAATAAGTTTACAGCCCTGTTGGAGACGGATGGGCGAACCCTGAGGAAAACATTGCTACTCTAATGTATCTTAAGCTGAATCACAGTAGCCTTAGCCATTTTATCTCAGCCACAACTGATCTGGGGGTATAGACATGGATAAATTCATGCATACGAAGAGGACTAATATGCCAATATGTATTGTCTAGACCTGGGAATCTTTTACTGTTATACACATTCTATTTGTAACTACCTTTGGTCAGATAATTCACAGATCTAGATTTTTTGCCCTGTATTGAAGATAAAAGGGGGGGGGGGGTTGTAATATTTGTCCATTAGTGATACTATAAGTGAATAATACCAGTGCTTTTAACCTATTAGATAAGTATGTATATACTCTTGTATTATTGTACACTACCTGATTCTGCTCTCATTTATTATGTGTCTATCTGGAGTAACTCCATGGTATTCACTATAGTTGTTCCAGATTTACACAGATGTAAATTAGATCAGAATCTGACCTAACATCTGCATTTTGTCTTGATGGTTCTGATTAAAGCCTCTTTATCTCTTGCTCTCTCATAAAAATAATATAAACCCATACTAAAAGTATAAAGCAACAGAGAGTCCTGTGGCACCTTTAAGACTAACAGATGTATTGGAGCATAAGCTTATGCTCCAATACATCTGTTAGTCTTAAAGGTGCCACAGGAGACTCTGTTGCTTTTTACAGATCCAGACTAACACGGCTACCCCTTTGATACTATACTAAAAGTATATAATTTAAAAGATACTCCCAGAGGTCTTTTTGTTGCATTCTTTCTTTTTATCCAAACATCCATCCATCCATGCATCCATCCATCCATCCATTTATGGAAATATATTATTTGTAAATCCCCAATAGAATTTAGCTAGAAATAAAACAATCTAGCTATGTTTATTCATAGCATTTATTCATATCCTTTCAGAACTACAGAGAGAATCTTGGCTTTGATATTTGGCTCTCCCTAAGATCTTATCCACAATGGAACAACTCCAGTTGATTTCAATGGGATCTTGGTCAAGCCTTAAATGCATAAATATTCTGTAAATGTCACATATGTAGGTGAAGCAGCTATTTGGAGGTGTTATCTGCTATGCAGATCTGAGAAGAGAATTTTGCCTTTCTATAATATTATTTAGTAAGGCCTTTTCTAGCACTACTGAGGTCAGTAGGAGTTTTGCCTTGATACTTTAGTGAATGCAGGATCAAGTCCATACCGAATATCACTACCTTGTTAAAATGGAGCTCTGCATAGTTCAAAACACTTATAGCAAGATAAATTGGGGAAGGGGAATTGTGGGGTTTATTTTATTCTGTGTCTTCTGAAAGCTAACATCATAAGCCAAGACAAGACTAAGTATTAAAAAATGATGTATAGCATAAAACCAATTCCACATTTTTAAAATTCCATTTCTAATATGTTTTATATATTTTGTGCACTAGGCTAAATAATATTTCATTGAAAGCTAATACTGATAATTAACAAGAAAAATTTACTGTGCCTTTTTCTCCTACCACAGGATGCAAGTAAATCCCTGAAGTCAAGAGGAGTTACTTCTTCCTATAGCAGGAAAATAGGGTTCCAGTTATTCTTGTTTCCATTATGATTTATATTGTGGTAGCACACCAAAGCACCTATACTTGTAAAATATGTTCAGAACTGAGGCCCTACTTTTCTAGGTGTTGTATCAGTGTATAGTAGGACACAGGATATAACCCAAAGTGCTTACACTCTAATGTTATGTCTACACTGCAAAGAAAAACCTGTGGCACCGAGCCTCAGAGTCTGGGTCTATTGACTCAGGCTCACAGGGCTTGGGTTACAGGGCTAAAAATAGCAGTGTAGACATTCCTCTTGGGCTGGAGCCTGGACTCTGAGGCCGGGTTTTGGAGCCCGGGCTCCAGCCTCAGCCTGAACACTGACACTATTATTTTTAACCCTTCAGCCTGAGCCCTACAAGCCTGCAGCAACTGAGCTAGGGCTCTGAGACTCAGCACTGTAGGTCTTTTAGTGCAGAGTAGACTTGCCCTAAGGAGAAAAACAGGAAGACAAATATGGAAGGAGAGGTTTGTAGCGCACACAAGCAATGTGATTGAGGTGATGATGGGCATACATCTTGCTAGTTCCCTTTTTCTAAAATTTACTTCATTCATGTTTAATTATTGAGAGAGAAGGGACAGAGTGAACAGGAGCAAAAGAGTGTGAAAAAGGAAGATGGTGATTCCTGAGGTAATTTCAAAACATTGCCATGGAAGACTTTCTGTCCAAGTGGAGAAAGTGAATAAATAAATTAAACATATTGCAGTATTTCAAAGTGTTCCTGAAAATCCTTCCAAGCTATTGGGAAGTATAGGCATACTGGGCACAGATTCCATACAACTGAATAAATTACTGTATATGGTGAGTCATCTTCTTAGACCAAAAACCTCTAATGCTGTTTTGCAGGAAATGCCACAAATAGTGAAATTAATCAGTATCTGACCTTGAATATTATAGCCTGCTCCAGTATTTCCTCATATCATGTTTTAAAAACTATGAGCAACTATGAGCCATATGCTTCAATGGAGCTATGTCTATTTGCAACAGTTAAGGATGTGGCCCTATATACATGAGCAATTAGATGTTATCATCACACATTTCTTGTGAGCTATATCAGGTTTAATATTTTAAATTTCTGATCAGAGGCACTGAGGGTTGAATTCTGTACCTATTTTCTTTCTCAGTTTTTCTGCAAAATAACAGATCATGATTGAAATTAAATGGAGTGAGACTGTTCAATTACTGACAGTAATTTTAATGGGCTGAAACTAATCTGTACATTTAAATGGAGTGTCTCATGGTGGGATTTCGTAGTGCCAGCTATCCGCTGTCAAGCTAATACTATTTTATAGCTGCAAAAAAATATTTTTCCTTTCTTTGTAAGGCTTTGCTAAAACCCTTAAGGAAAATGATGTCTAATGTAACAGAATTTTTTCTGGTAGGAATAAAAACAAATCACAGGGTAGTTCAGGATACTTTCATTCAACATCAAAGCAATGGTACAATTTTAGCACATATCAGAGGTTCAGTCAGTAAACATAAAAATAATTTGCTGCGGCAGTTTAACAAAGTGTTAGTACAGTGGAATATCCTGCTGTGTGTGGGAAAGATAGGAATCATAAGACAATAAAATACACTGTGCAGC
>NW_020664393.1:49154709-49185326 GCF_002925995.2 Terrapene triunguis | reverse complement strand
TATATATATATATATATATATATATATACACACACACACACACATTTAGCTTACTGCTATTTATTCATATTGAACCAGCAGATCTAGAAGCTTTGTCAAAACACTTGAGCACGCACACACACACATATATATATGCTCAAGTGTTTTGACAAAGCCTCTAGATCTGCTGGTTCAATAAGAATAAATAGCAGTAAGCTAAGTGCATATTTAGAAGGATGAAAACTACTATAAAGGCGATCACTGAGAATATTTTAATAAAAGTGAAGTCCTCTGACTTTGTGAGTTAATTAAGCAATGATTTCATATACTTTCATAATATCTTCCATTTTCTTTCTTTTGTGACTATTACTGGTATATGGTTGCAAATTTATTTTCTTTTAATGAATTAATGTACTGAGAATATTTAACTTTTTATCAATATTGAAATATATCTAATTTAGTCAACTGTATTACAAAGGAAAATGATTAGAGATGGATGTGCATGAAAATGCTTGCTTCTTTTATCCAAATAGTTAGAAAATACCCAATGGCCTGTCATGACTGCTAACATTTTTGCAATATGATATTCCATGATTACCAAATAAGCCTCCTGGTAACTATTTTTTGGATACTTTAGGTTGGAAAATATGTTTGCACTCACTTATTTGAATAAAAAAAACATACTCTCTTGATCTGACTAAGGGACTAGGAATCAGTGACCTGAGTTATAAATAGGGCCCTACCAAATTCACGGTCCATTTTGGTCAATTTCACGGACATAGGATTTAAAAAATAATAAATTTCATGATTTCAGCTATTTAAATCTGAAATTTCACGGTTTTGTAATTGTAGAGGTCCCAATCTAAAAAGAAGTTGTGTGTGTGGGGGGGGGAGGGGGAGGTTTGCAAGGTTATTGTAGGGGGGGATGCGGTACTGCTACCTTTACTTCTGCGCTGCTGCTGGCGGCAGCACTGCCTTCAGTGCTGGGCAGCTGGAAAGTAGCCGCTGCTGCACAGGATCCCAGCTCTGAAGGCAGAGCCGCCGCCAACAGCAGAGCAGGAGTAAGAGTAAGGATGGCATGGTATGGTATTGCCACTCTTACTTCTGCGCTGCTGCCTGCAGAACTGGGCAGTTAGTCAGCAGCCCAGCTCTGAAGGCAGCAGCGCAGAAGTAAGGGTGACATGGTATGGTATTGCCACCCTTACTTCTGCACTGCTGCTGGCAGGGTGCTGCCTTCAGAGCTGGGCGCCTGGCCAACAGCCACCGATCTCAGGCTGCCTAGCTCTGAAGACAGCACAGAATTAAGGGTGGCAATACCACAACCCCCCCAAAAAAATAACCTTGTGCTCCCCCAGCAACTCCCTTTTGGGTCAGGACCCTCAATTTGAGAAACGCTGGTCTCCCCCATGAAATCTGTGTAGTATAAGGTAAAAGTACACAAAAGACCAGATTCCATGGGAGAGAGACCAGATTTCATGGTCTGTGATGCGTTTTTCATGGCCATAAATTTGGTAAGGCCATAGTTATAAAGACAGCTATGAAATGGATTTGCTGTGTGACCTCTGACAACTCTCTTAAACTCCCTAATTATTAGTTTTCCCAGTTATTCAATGAGTATACATAATACTGAACCTACTACTATCAATAATAATTTATTTACAACCTCACAAGGATATAGTAAAATCTGTCAAGTACTTGGAGGATGTAGAGTGCTTCTTATTAATTATTATTATGAAAGACAAACTGATCTTGCACTGACACCAGACGTAACTCCACCAACGTCAGCAGAAGGTCATTCAGTGATTACATGTGTATATATGTGTAACTTACACTAGTTCTAGCCAGGATGGCCTGAAAGCAGGGTATAAAATCCTTTACCCCTGGGTAAATTGATAAAATAATATAGTATAATAGAGGGATAAGACTAGAAAGTGGTCAGATACTATGTGATAAAGTTGACACAACGATGTCTAATAGAAGAGAGTAGAAAGGGGCAGGGAATTCCTCCTTTTAAATATCTACCATTCAAACCTTGCCTTAAGGCAGTGTTGCTCACATGCAGTCTCATATGTTCCATTTTTTAATGTCCATTGGCTAAATAGTTATGTATTTCATACAAATCATCAGAGTAAACACAGATTCAATATAACTAGTCACTGAAATTTATATTCCTCTTGAGCAGTGGTTCTCAAACTTTTGTACTGGTGACCCCTTTCACATAGCAAGCCTCTGAGTGTATAAGCCCCCCGTATAAATTAAAAACACATTTTTATATATTTAACACCATTATAAATGCTGGAGGAAAAGTGGGGTTTGTGGTGGTGGCTGACAGCTCACGACCCCCTATGTAATAACCTCATGACCCCCTGAGGGGTCCTGACCCCCAGTTTGAGAACCCCTGCACTTGAGCCTTTAATGTGGTCCAGTTAAATTAAGACGAACTAGTTTTCAGGATTTTCCACTTAACTCTTATAATTGTACAATGCTGTACAATTTTAAAGGTTTCTATATCTATTATAAACATCTTCCCGCTTAAATATATGTTAATTGTACTTACTAGATTTATATTTTAATTAGAAGAAAACAAGACACTTTGTCATGAATATCACACAATCATATTCATAGGGCCAGATCCTTAGCAGGTTTCAATCAGCATGACTCAATTGATGTCAGTGGGGCTATAGTAATTTACACCATTTGAGAGTCTGGCTCACATTGTAGGTATTGGACTAAACTCAACCTTAAACAGAGGAGGGGGTGAATAAGTCTGGCTCTTAATATTAAATCCACATGGTAGGTTTAATGTCTACATACAGCGATCTCTGCCTGCGGACATAGCTGGTTAGCACCTCCCAGATTATAGATTTGGCTAGATAACAAAGTTGTATGGAGTGTGACATTTGCTGGTGATACAAAGTTGGGAGGCATCATCAAAACAGAGAAGGACTGGAATATTATACAAGAAAATCTAAATGACCTTGAAGACTGGCGTAACAGAAATGGGATGACACTCAGTAGACAAAGTGTAAGATTGCCTTTTCAGACTTGAAATAAGGTGTACATTTTTCACAGGGAGAGTAATCAACCATTGGAACAATTTACCAAGGGCCATGGTGGATTCTCCATCACTGGAAATTTTTAAACCAAGATTGGATGTTTTTCAAAAAAGATCTGTTCTAGGAATTATTTTGAGGAAGTTCTATGGCCTGTACTATACAGGAGGTCAGATTAAGATGATCACAGTGGTCCTTTCTGGGACGTATTGCCCAGCTCCATGCTCTGGGGCAGAACAGAGATTGGAGATATCTTGCACCCTGTTGACACCCTTCTAGACAAATTTTCTGCCAGGGGGACCTCAGCCCAAGTTGCAACAGTAAAGCAAATTAGAGCTCATTGTTCATACATGTTAAATCGACAATATGGATGTGTGATACATCTAGTCATCATAAGGTTGGATCAACAGATCTGATATGATCTATGACTTTCAATTGCTGCCCTTCTCAACCCATCAACTTTATTCTATACACCCAAGTATCTTATCTGATTTCTGTCCTTCTTTGTTCTTCACCATACTCAAAGCAAAGGAAGAATTTTTGCAGAGTTTATTTTGAGTAAACATCCCAATTGTATGCAAATTAACCCGAATCTCTTTACTCTTGAAAGTTATTGAGAACTGGTTTTCATGCCAAATTTCCCAGACCTCGATGTGGCTTTAGAGGAATTACTGTGAGAATATTATTTCCAGTTATAATTCTTCTACTGATCCTGGCAAAAACCATGAAATGCAGAGACATATGAACATTTTAAAATAGTTTAATTTATATTTGAACCTTATAAAAGATTCAGGTTACTTGCAGTTTATATTTGGGTAAAATATCAATTTTTAATTTAGCCTGAACTAGTTTACATGCTCAGCTTTGTCTGAGCCCAGATTCCTCTTGCTTCCAATACTTTTCAGTTGCAGATCTGATCCTATCTTTGGCATGTCTCTGACTTCACCCTCAAAGCCCTGAAGAATTACTACAGCATATATTAAGGCATTCTGTTAAATAATCTTTCTAGGTGTTATTGGCTACTACATCACCTTGATCAATCGGTCCTTCAGCCCTCGTGTAGATTGCACCAATTACAACACGTCTTCCATTTTTTTCGTATCCTGGCCTTCCTTCTCCATGTGCGGCCATGTCTTTTCACAATAAAATCTTCCCATCTCTTTGGAGGTTGGCTGAGTGGTTATTTCAGTTCCTGTGGGTACCACTCAACGACAGCTGCAGTCCATTGATTGTCAGTGAGCCTCGCTATATGCCTGGCCATCGTATTATGCTATGCCTGCTCTCAATAACGATGTCCTGCACTCCACTCTGCTGCCTGATCACTTCACTGGTGACTTGGTCGTGGACTGAAATTCCCAGAATTCTTCTTTCCATCACCTTCTCCATGAGAAACAGTTGCAGCTCCTCTGTCTTCATCAGTGCCCATGTTTCACTGCCATACAACATTGCTAGCAGTACTGTTGAGTTGAAGAGACTGGCGCATGTGGCCTTGTTGATTTTTCCTTGGAGGACATCCTTGATAGAATTGAATGCACACCAACCTGCTTTCTTTCCTGGTGAGAGTTCACCTTCCTGATCATGGCGCATGTTAATTTCTTGGCCCAAATAGACATATTGCTCAATTTCTTCTATTTGTTCTCCCTTGATTGTTATTTGGGCTTTTGGCAAGGTATCAGACTGCATAAATTTAGTTTTGGAGTGGTTAATTTTCAGTCCTACTTGGCTGCTTTTTGTCTTGTGTTCTCGTGGAATTTTCTGTAGTTTGATAGTATTTTCGGCAATCAACACAATATCATCCGTGAATCTGAGATGTTTTAACTGCTTTCCATTGATGTTGATTCCACCCTTCCAATTACTCCACCTCATTACCATTTCGAGGCAGGCTGTGAAGAGTTTCGGTGAAACCGTGTCTCCTTGTTTCACACCTTAACTGGGAGGCGAAGGGGGGTATCAACTAAAGTTATATCTGTAGTGCAGTCAAAATTTGCTTCCTTTAATAGTTTGTGTCGATGTCATGCTCTGCAAGAGCTTTTAACACCTCATTGATCTCTGTGCTGTCAAACGCTTTTTCATAGTCGACAAAGGCAATACATAAAGGGAATTTGTATGCCCTTGAGTGTTCCAATAGCTGGTTTATAGTGAAAATATGGTCCATTGTGCTGAAATTCCTTTGAAAGCCTGCCTGCTCTTTCGGCTCCTGCTCATCCAGACTCTGTGAGAGTCAGTTTGTTATTATTTTGGTGAACAGCTTGTAGACATGTGAGAGCAGGCATAATGGGTGATATTTCTTTAGATCTTTATGATCACCCTTCTTGTATGCAGAATGGTGTTGGACTCCTTCCAGATAGATGGTATCTTCTGCATTTCCAAGTAACAGCTAAACCTCTGAGCAAGGATTTCCCAGAGGTCTTGGCCTCCAGCTCTTATCATTTCAATTGTTAGTCTATCTTTACCTGGGGCTTTTCCTTCCTTCATTTGGTGAACTGCATGTCAAACTTTGCTGACGAGGACTGGGAGTACATGCTCATTGGTCTGTTGAAGTGTTGGTATTGGGACATTTATCTGAGACATGAACAGTTTGGTGTAGAAGTCTTTGCAGACTGCTTCCATCCCTGTTCTATCAATTACTGTTTTTCCGTCCCTGTTCTTCAGCGCCATTATTGTTGACCTGTCCAGTGTCAATTCCCTTTTGCATTTTTTGAGGCTTCTGAGATCTTCAGCCATCTTTAAGAGCTGATCATTTTGGTACTTCTCGAAGTCCTCCTTTAGTCTTCTTCTAATCAAATTGCAGAGGAGGGAGTACTCAAGTTTGTCACCATCATTTCGCTTCATATTCCTCCACTTCTCTATCAAATTCCACATTTCCTTCGAGATTCTTCCCTTCACTCTTTTCAGTCTTTCTTTCTCAGCTAATTTCACACACTGCCTCAATTTATCAGTGAAGATTTTATAATCCTCATCACAGTTATCTATAAGACTCCAGTCTTACTTGGAAATGTTTGCTTTCAAGATTGCCTCGTCGAATATTTTTGGCCACTGTCTCTGATTTGCCATCTGTAGCACTTTCTTCTCCACCTTTTCGTTGAAGTTGAGCCATGCTCTGAGCAAGTGATGGTCACTACCGGTGTTAAATGATGGTACTACTGAGATGTCTTGTACAATGCGCCACTTATCGATCAGAATATAGTCAATCTCGTTCTTGTTCTTCTGCTGCAAAATCCTACTTCAACACCTCAAAGTGGCGCAGCAGTGACCCTGGCTTGTCTGACAGCGAGGATAGCAGAGTTTATTCTTCAGTAGGTTCAACCATGCTATTAAGGTGTCAGACTACCAACCCAGGGAAAGAACAGCTATCCTCCTTCTTGAGGTTGGGTGCTAGCTAAGTTGAGGAGATAAACGCACCACTGACAGCATAGCCAGTGGGTGGGTGAAGAAATGGCTAAAACAACATGAATAAAGAGGCCCCAGCTCCTTGTGCGCTCCTTGATCCATTCTATGACAGCGGTGGAGAGTTCAGTTGACGAGAGGCTGTTAAGAATCTCAGGGACCAGAAAAAGGACTGCCCTTTCATTGTGCACCTATAACTGCAGGACATTGATGAGAGATGATTCAACCCTCTAATGGAGGAAAAGGCAAGGACAGCCTGCAACATCCTTGGTCTCTGTGAAACACGACGAAGACAGGAGATGGAAGTGAAGTGGAGAGACAAATCATGTTGGGGAAAGGAGAAGGTGTGAGAACCGTTGAAGGAATTGGCTTCATCATAAACAAGGAATGGTCTTCAAAAATCATTTCCTGCAAGTTCAAGTCATCTCTCATCGGAGTGCTACACCTCCAACTGAACAAGAACAGCACTCTCAAGATTATTCAGATCTATGCTCCCACAAGCACAAATGAAGATGATGATGTGGAAGAATTCTATCAGCAGTTCAAGGAAACCCTTGCTCAAAAATCCACATATACAATTGCGATGGGAGATTTCAACGTTAAAATTGGAAGAGGGAAAGAAGGTGAAAAGTTCATTGGAAGGTATGGCATTGGCAAATGGAATCCATGAAGAGAGTGATTGGCAACTCTGGCGGAGATGAAAGAAATGTTCATTGGTAACACCTGGTTTAAGAAGAAGACCAAGAGGAGGTGGACATGGATTGCACCCACTGAGAAGAACAAGAACGAGATTGGCTACTACATAAAGGGTTAAAATTCTAGAATATTGATACTGTTACCTCTTTTGGCCTGAGCTATTTAAAGGTACAAGCACTGTCCTGGAACAGGTCCAATAGAAATCCTGGGAACTCACCTTTACCCCTTCCCTCTTGTAGTTTTGTTTTATACTAGTATTTACTATCCATCTGTTCACTTTTTCAGTAGCTGCTGCTTCTCAGAAACATTTAGCAAATGAACAGGGATCATCTTGTTTCAGATCCACAAGAGCAAAACTGGTTTCCACCACTCCCCATCCTTACCTTCCTGGAAAGCTATTGCATCATATAGCATCCACTATGTCAGCCACCCAGACTTCTTGCTTGAATTACAGTGGTACAATCTTCAACCCCAATTTTTGGATAGGTGCTCTTGCCCCAGTCACTGTCTCCATTTGACTCCAATTAGGTGGCTTAGTTTTGGATCCCCCTTCCACAGCCTTTTTATCCTGTCAGATCTAATAGCATATGTTGGAGCCTCTGTCAACTATCCCTATACTGATCACCAATCCTATTACACATGCAATTGCCAAACTCTCATTACAGTTGCTTTACTGCCCAGACTGAAATAAAAACTGTGGGGCTGATCCTTGTACCTCCAAGGTTTGCCCTTTCAACTTCATGTTCCCCTTTCTGGGGCAGGGAGAGAGGCTTTCACTAGACACTTGTGACAGTCTATCTTGGCCCGCCTTCAATTTATAGCAATCCTTCTTTTTGTGGCCAATTTTGTCACGGTATCAGCATTTAACTGAATTGTTTCGGTCAATTTTTGCATTATTGCCAGTTTCCCTTATTTTGCAAACCAAATTGATCATTTGTCCCAATTGTTCAATGTGATCATTAACCAGATTAGAATCCTTCTGTCTTCATACTTATTACACAGAGAGCTGTACTTACAGGGCTCATGGTGGTCAGCTTCTATCTTCTTCACTATCTGGTTCACAGCTGCAAGAAAAGATTCCTGTTCTGTAGCAAATTCTACAGTTTCTTGGAGTGTCTTTTGGTCTCCTTTCACTGATCTTTATCTGCAAGGTCTGTTTTAAATCCTGGTGGCCATTTTTTATTTCTGCAATCACCTTCATGATCTGTGTCATCTTGGTTCAACATAAATACCAGCTCATAGCCTCTTTCCTTGGAAATTGTGATGCACCCCTGACATTAGTGTTACTTTTTTTGCCCAAGTGGCTAGCTATAAATTTGGAGCCTAGTAGGTTGTTCCACTTAGGAGTAGAAATTGGTGATGATCATCAGGTATGTCTTTAATGCAACTTTGTTTATTTACAAAAAGTGTACTAAGCCCTGTGTCTCTGAATGCAGAAGGAACCAAGAACAAAACAAACCATTTCTTAGCTTCTTTAGCCAACAGACCAAAAAACTGTCTACTTTTTTTCAGGGTCACATTCTGCTCACAGATTACTGCTAGCCTTTCTTGCCTTTTCCATTCACATCTCTCTTTATGTTTTTGTCTGTCCTCAGTTTCTGTGTGTTCTCTCTCATACCAAGTCACACACAGAGACACGTGGTCCTAATACGCGGTCGCACCCTCTGCCTAAATGGTGTTAGTTTCTGTGCAGACTCTATTAGGCTTTGCTTTAGGTGTGGCCCCTTACCTGTCTCTTACAACTATCTTAAATGGAAGAGTTGTTAACACATCACTTTGAATGAAGTTTTAACTTAATCCATAATAAGGTTTCACCCACCTCATGGTACAGCATCTAATACTAAAGTTGCAGCAAACTACCTGAAATCCAGATAGATATATTCAAAATTTAGGAGCCAGAGAGTGGAAATATACAGCCAGCAACAGAGGCATTTTGAATGTCTTCCTCTTTCTTTAGTTTTAACACTGAGAACACTGTCACTCCAGATTGCCAGTCAAATGAAAGCTTAGGAAATGTATGCAGTAATGCAGTCTTTCCATTGACTTCAAAGGGCTTTGGATAAAGGTCTATCACAGCAATTTTCAAAGGGTTATTATGTTACAAATATAGAAATACTGAAATACCACAAATAATGTGGCAAATGTTATCATATCATTATGGGACATGCTGTTGAATGTGAAAAAATAGCATATTATGAAGCACTACTGAACATATAAAAAGGTAAAAATATATTACACTTCCATTTTCAGTGTGGATAGCAATGGCTCCATCAAAACTGAACAAATGGAAACAGACAAAGTTTATGTTTAGTTTCTATACAAATTGGTCACATCTGTTTCTAAAGACTGGAATCTTTATAAATTTATTTTTCCACACATCAGCATTGCCATATCTTTTTTCTTTACTTTTAGTCTCTTCCTACTTTTTAACATCTAAAACATTAGAAAGAAAAATAGCAAGGGTCAGAGCTGGAAAGAAACACCTTTGTTTTCATAAATGCAGCCATCAGTTTTAATTTTAAAAGAAAAAAATATTTTTAAAGAGGTCACATCTTCCAAAATCCTGTTTCACTGCATTCTAAGATAGGTCCTGGAGTAGCAAACATCTAATCTATGCTGCTGTGGGTGTGTGAGTGATTCACAGGATTGGCTGTTAATAAATCAAACTTTGTTGCCTCTTGCCTTGGGAACTAATGAGATACAACTCCCCTATTTTCACTTCCTCCAGCTGAAGTCCAATACATTAGACTCAGATGACATGCTGTGGAAACTTCCATGAAAACAAAACCAATTTCCAGTTAAAATAAACTGAACAGATCATGAAACACTGTTCAAAATTAATTAAGATTAGAGGCAAATTTTCTGATAAGTCAGAAGAACTATTTCTGTTTTTTATAGTAGCAATTAGGTGATTGCATTAATAGTTAACAAATGCTATTGTGGTATATGATTCATTCTCATGTGAAAAAGAAATGAAATGTATGGGCTACATGTTTAGTCAAAGAAACATGATTTCTGTTTGCATTCCATGCAAACCTTTTAACTAATAATACCATTCAGAATTTTCTCTGCTAAATTATCTTGTTAGCAAATCTGGCTTTGGTCTCTTAAACATTTATAGTACATCATTGTTTGACTGGTTTTTTTTTAAATAAATTAAACTTTCTAATACAGCTGAGATGCACAAAGCAAATAAATCACTATGCTCATCACATAGTGAAAGAAACACATTCATCATTCAAAGGACTCTTAAAGGGCTCTGTAGCACATGGTATGTGTTGCAAATACGATAGGAATCAGTTGAAACAGTTCTTGGTGAACTTCACAAACATATGGACTCTTAAATGGCAACCTGAGTTCTTGCTTAGAGTTTTGGAAATAAAAAACTAAATTTTACTCCTATATATTGATTAAAATGTGTATTGATCAAGTAGACATAGTAGTTTCTTCTTTCTGTCTGTTGGAATGATCTTTAAATATATTAAATATATTATCTGATCCCAATGAATGTCTTGGGACCCACTATATCATTTATACAGACACTCAGTCTGTATATATATGTACTTTGATACTTCTTTTTTCTTCTTTTAAGAACTGATTTTAGTATGGGTGAAATTTGACATCTTTCCAGAATAAAGTCCTCAATTTAACTACAGAATAGCATTCCTTTCTATACAACTCTGCCTATCTCCCTCAACCCTATTTTAGAGAAAACACCTTGAAAAGTGAGAGGACACTTCAGTTCCCATGACCCCTCAATCCTTGACCTCTTTGCTGAGATAGACAGCGAGAAAGCATAATCATTAGTATTAACTTTGATGGCTGTTTTTTGAGATCTGAACATGTGTCTATTAGGAAGATGACAGAGGCCACTAACTAATTTCATATAGATCATCAAAGAGCCATCAGATGGCAACAATTTTCAGCCATTATCAACCTTATCTTTATTCATATTTATGATCTGAAGGCTCCACAACTCATTACTAATAACTATGAGCCATGCATTTTCTTATATGTATTTAATAAAATATGCTCAACTATTGATAATCTTACATGAAAATATATACAGTATGATTTTTGTTGTTTTGTTATTTTTCCTGGTTTAATGTGTAGTTTGTAAGATTATTATTATATGTAAGTGTAACCCACACACTGCCTGAGTGTGGTGTTCTGTCCCCTGTAGTGGCACAGAGACCACTTAGAGATTAATGAGGCTGCTACTGCCTTAGCTAAGAAGCATCTGCCTTTTAGCTCATGCAATAAAGGTTCATGATTTAGCTCCAGAGGTCCCAGGTTTGATCCTGCCTGCCGACGACCAGGGTCTGTTGGTGTTACATAAACTGTAAATCCATGCAGGCAGACAATAATTTACATATAAAATTCTATTTCATTCTCCTAAATGGTAAATCCTAATAGATGAATCCAGATTGTTTCTGCCTGAAAATGGAGCCACGTTTCTCATGCTGTCAGGATCTTTTCTGCCTAATTTGCAGACAAAATCAACCAGATCTGAGTAAGCTTGGCTACTTTCCTAGGGGAAAACTGTCTGGAGAAGGGAAAATCAAAATCTCTGCTAATGGAATTTTGGTTAATTTCACTCTCTAAGGTTTAACGGCGAAGTTTCTGAGAGACATTTAGTTTACAATTTATAAACTGGATATTTTCCTCTCTTGGACAATCAGAGCTTCTCAGCGCTCACCACTTTTGAAAATCAGGCTATTATTTAGCTACCAAAATATGGATTTAGGAGCCTAATTTTGGGCTTCTCATTTTGAAAACCTGGCCCCAGCTTTTAAGCAAACGGAGCCTACTTTAAAGTTGTTTTCCATCTCAAATCAGGACAGTCATCACAACAGACACGATCTTGGAGTCAGTCTTTCTGAAAGAATAAGTCTCCAAACCATTCTCTGTAGGCAGCTGTTGCAACGGTATCACTTTCACAAAGTTGCCCCATGCTAGTTCTTTCTGTCATGATCGACTGGAACTTCGCAAAGGGCTAGACTATGACTTTAGGTGTACCTCTATGTAAGAGGTGGTACAGGGCTCCACTGCCATCAGAAGAAGTGCAGGAAGGATTGTGACAATTCATCCCTTGCTCACTTTGTGCTGTAGGAAGGAAATAATCTACTTCTGTCCTTTACCAGGTGTAGCATACGTCTTCCTTGTGCCGGCTCAGCTTTACCTACTCTGCACCCGATATATAAAACTTTATGGATGACTTTTCTGTAAAAAAGTTATTTTTAAAGCAAACTGTGTTGTAGTGAATGGCTAAAGATAATTGAAAAACATCAGAAAACTCTAAGTTTTGCTTGTTCAAAAGTAGATGTATGTATGTATATATAATGTTTAGTCCAGCCAGACTGACCAGTATATCAAAGTTAGTAGCCATTTATCTAACTCTAGACCATGTTCCAATCTGTTTGTACATTCCTAACACATGCTCTATTTTGTTATGTACATCTAATTATGGATGGCAATGCCTGAAAATTTCCCAAACTAGTAGGGCTGTCGATTAATCGCAGTTAACTCATGCAATTAATTTTAAAAAATTAATCGTGATTAAAAAATTAATCACGATTAATCAAAGTTTTAATCACACTGTTAAACAATAGAATACCAATTGAAATGTATTAAATATTTTTGGATGTTTTTCTACATTTTCAAATATACTGATTTCAATTACAATACAGAATACAAAGTGTACAGTGCTCACTTTATATTATTTTTATAATTTTATATTATCGAGCAGAACCCGTCATCAGAATAAACGTATGTTCTCTAGAATGGTGGTTGAAGCATGAAGGGACGTATGAATCTTTAGCACATCTGGCACATAAATATCTTGCAACGCTGGCTACAACAGTGCCATGCAAACACCTGTTCTCACTTTCAGGTGACATTGTAAACAAGAAGCAAGCAGCATTGTCTCCTGCAAATGTAAACAAACTCGTTTGTCTGAGCAATTGGCTAAACAAGAAATATGACTGAGTGGACTTGTAGGCTCTAAAGTTTTACATTGTTTTGTTTTTGATAGCAGTTATTTTTTGTACATAATTCTATATTTGTAAGTTCAACTTTCATGATAAAGAGATTGCGTTACAGTCCTTGTATTAGGTGAATTGAAAAATATTATTTCTTTTTTTTACAGTGCAAATATTTGTAATCTAAAATAAATATAAAGTGAGCACTATACACTTTGTTTTCTGTGTTGTAATTGAAATGAATATATTTGAAAATGTAGAAAACATCCAAAAATATTTAAATAAATGGTATTCTATTATTGTTTAACAGTGCAATTAATCACGATTAATTTTTTTAATCGCGTGATGGCTCTACAGCCTACAGAAACTGCTCTGTAGCATACTGACACAAAAAAGCTGCCAAGTTTTGCCCAAGAGGTGGTTGCTGTACTTCAGTAATTGAAGAGTGATTTTTCTCTGAAGTGTTTGTAAATTGATTTAAGCTCCTTATTGGATGAAAAATGCTATATAAATACTAATTCCAGTCTGTGATGGGGCGTCTGTCCCCCACTGGCCCTGATAGTGTTAAAACCCAGTCTGGAGGGCTGTAAGGAAACAGCCAATTAGGGCAGTGGGTACAGCCAATTAGGATAGCGGCTAGACCAGCCAATCAGGGCCCAGACAGCCCATATAAAAGGAAGCTGCAGTTCAGAGCGAGGGAGTCTGCTGCAGGAAGCCCAAGGGAGGGGACCAGCTTCCTAGAGGGCTGCAGAGACTAGCACCATGAACAGGGCTGCTAGGGCTTGCAGGCCCGAGGCCCTGGGAAGAGGGTGAAGGAACCAGAGGCAGGAGCTGAAGGTGCTGGGGTTGCAGGGAAGTAGCCCAGGGAATTGAGAAAGAAAGGAGGGGCAGCGGGAAGCTGTTGTTTACAGGGTCCCCCACCCCACTCGCCACTGAAGAAGCAGCCAGGCTGTGGACTACCAAGCTGCTGCAAAGAGCGGCTAGACTGTTGCAGAAGGAGTCCCCTGGAAGGGTGGAACCTGGATTGTGCCACGAAGCAGAGGCAGTGAGTCTGGAACTGCAGTGGGTCTGCAGGTGGAGATAAGGACAGGAGAGCCATCACCACAAGAGGGCACACCTGCTGACCAGAGCTAATTCCCGAAATGGCCAGCAGGAGGCACCAATGTGGTGAGAGACCCTGTGACACAGTCATTCAAACCCCAACAGAGTTTACTGATGCCATAGCACAAAACTCTTGAAGAGTAAATGTATCAGATAGTTCTTTCAAGCTTCCCAGAGCTGAAAAAGCTTGTCCCCCGCCCCACCAACAGAAGTTAGTTCAATGAAAGATATTACCTCACCCACCTTGTCTCTCATATATTCTTGGACCAGCATGGCTACCATAACGCTGCAAACCTGTTTTTCAGTGATTCACTGGTATATTTTTTGCTTTTGTGTTTTTACATCTATTTTATACACTAATGCATGTCTGTTAGCTCCAATAAATGTATTTGTTAATATAATCTTGTAACCTATTTTCCCTACTATAAAATTAGTATTTTTATTCCTCTTTCCAAGCATACAGGTTATATATAAAGATGAGTTTTCTTGTACTGAGTATTGAGCAAGCCACAGATAATTGAATAAGCACTTTACAACTGTCCCTGGGCTGTTTAAAAATTTCTATCTGTACTTTTTTTTTTTTTTGACAGAAAATAGGTTTTAAACAAAATTAAAATGTTTGTAGAAAGTGTCTATTTCCAAAAAAGAAATTTATTCTTGTCAGAAAACTAAAAATGCAAAAATCAAAATAAATGTTTTTGATAAAAACACTCATTTTTTGTCATTTTCAGTAGAAACTTTTGGAGGGGTTATTACTGAAAACTCCCCTCCGCCTCCCCCCCCAGTGTTTGGATTTTCAACACAAAGTTGAATTTTATTTTGTCTGAAAATCTTTTCACTTTTATTGCAATTTTCCACAGGGGAAAAAACAAACCAAAAAACAAACAAACAAAAAGCCCCAAATCAAAAATCTCACACAATTTTCCAAACAGCTCAGTGCACCTGTTTTCTTGTTTTGTAATGCTATTGCAAGAGACAAGTGGAGCTGCTTGGCGTTGACAGACCAACTAAAATGCAATAAGTTATTGCAAAGATAATCTATCATGCTGGAAGTCAGATAAAATCAGGGAATAATGAAAATTGGTATGTTGGTCTCAGAAAACTAGCTGCTAAAAAGATGGCATAAAAGCAGCACATTAAATAAGATGATTTGTTAGATTCAAAGGTCAAAAATGAACTGACTTACAACCTTAACTTCAGTGGGGTTGCAATTGTACAGACCCTTTGAAGATCTGAGCTTTAACTCTTAAAATAGCATGAGTGTACATGTGTCAAGAAGGCCCTAATGTTGTTTAACGCAGGTACAAATAAAGACTGCTGAAACTGCTGAAACTGCTTATTTGTATCTGTACACACTTATGAACATTTCAAAGTAACCTCCTAGATCTTTCAGTATAAGTTAAAAGATAATTATATGTGGCATATAAAAGTTACATACAATATTTTGGAGTCGGTACAGGAAATTAAATATTCATAGTGACATTCTTTCATCCTGTAATTTACGCCTAAATGAAATGTTTAAAAATAAATGAAGAACTTATCCTTAAATTTAAATACCTGCCTTCCCCAACCATGCCCCATAGCTTACTTAAACAATTGGGAATACTTCATTTTAATTCTGTGCGTCAATTTCAGATGGCATTAATAAATTATTTCATTTCACTGTAAATAATTAATGGAATTTGCAAACACTTAACATGCATCTGAAACCATCTAGCCAAGTAACTGACAAAATACTAGTATTTCTGTAATGTGCTTAGCACAGGCATTTTTGTTAAAAGTCAATATTTTTACTGGCATGTCATAAAACAAAAAGTAAAGTGAAGAGAAAGCTCCTTCAGACTGCTCTTTTCCCCCCAGAACCAACCTCCCCCTTTAAATGTATTATTTTGACAGATGGGGTCTCTGATTTTCATTGGATTAAATAATGCTTGCAGGAAAGAACACCAAACAAAGACAACAGCAAGGGCTGTGTTTTTACACAGCCTGGAACACATTCATTCATAAATATTAAATTGGAATTGCCAATATTATGCTACCAAAGAGCTGACAGGAAAGGTTTATATGCTACTTATACTCAAGGGGCCAATCCGATCACATCTCTGTGAAATGTCACTGGCCCACCTCATCAGTTACTGGAGTCAGAAGTCAGGATATTTCACTCCTCCTGATTATACCAGCTAAATATTTATCCTTTTTATTTATGTGATGTTTGGGCTGGTCAAAAGAGTTTGTGTAAGCTCCCTGCCTTTATAACTGTTAAAAAAATCACACTTTTATTGCACTTTATAATTTATGTATAGCCTTTGGAAAATGCCAACAATGAGGCAATTGCATTATGCTAGACCTGTTAATAGTAGTTGGGAGTTCTTCAGATATAATGGAGTTACAGCTGAGAAACTCCAGAAGACCTCAAAATTGTCATCTTTCAAAGCTTCCTATGTAAAAGTGTGGGGGGGGGGGTTAGTAAATTGGGTTTGTAATCTTTGAGGCAGCCATTTTATTCCTGATACTTTTAATATACATTTTCTAGTAATGTAAATGGATGTTTTGCACTTCATATGTACTGATCAGAGAAAATTCTGTAGCCTGTTGTTGGGGTATGTAAGGGTTATGTAGAGACCTGGGAAACTGCTGGTGTGCTGGCATGGTGTTAGAGAGTCGGCACAGGCACACACTATTCCTTCACTTGATAGATAAAGTGTCATCCTG
Organism: Terrapene triunguis; assembly: GCF_002925995.2. Classification (NCBI taxonomy): domain Eukaryota; kingdom Metazoa; phylum Chordata; order Testudines; family Emydidae; genus Terrapene; species Terrapene triunguis. Next base: position 49,168,417 of record NW_020664393.1, on the reverse strand, counting down.
CCACAAAGTTCCTTCTGCTTGCTAAGGATTGATAAGCGTTGCAGCTGCATAAGGAATGTGGGGATCTAAGTGATACTCTTTGTGTAAAGAAGTGTTATCTCCCCGTCCCTTCCTTTCCCAGCTACATAAAAGAGCTCGGGGTTATGGCCCCTTCTTCCCTTCCCTGCGAACTGCTGATTAGGGGAACTTGTGGCTACAATTACTGCAAAGAAATGTATCTTCAAGGTAAAAATGTCTGTATGATATGCTTAATGCTGTAAATAGTAAACAGGGGTGGGTATAATCATATTCAGCTTATAGCTATTAATATTCATTGTATGGGCATTCATATTACTCAATAAGAGTTTTGGGGGTGTTGTAGTAAATGTGGGTATTTACATACTAACTTAGATAAAAGAGTGTGAGGTGATTAACTCAGTGCTTACCTGGCAATTGGGTCGAGGGGAACAAGCACCGTAATAAAGAAGCCTGTCTACTCAATCCGCCTCTGGGTCCCCCTGCTCATTCTCTAACACCTGTCTTCTTTCTGCGGGGCATTGTTGTGTTAGTGAGATATGTTACTTAATATTTTTTTCGTGTACAGGTTTTTCCCTGATGAATTTCAAAATGCAACTGAAATCGAAAAGCAAAAGTGTTTAGACATGCAGATTAGATAGAATGAAAATTACAAAATGTAAGGAATACTTCAGATAATTAAAGAAATCAAATCTATTTGTGGGAAACATCACTCAAAGAAATTTCAGCAAATAAAAGCAGGATCTGGTTTAATTGGGCAATTAAAATAATGCAGTAATAATAAAAATAAGATAAAACAAATGGAAAAATGGAGTAGTTGATGGCAGCAATTAGTACAAATTGGCAGTTAGCTGCTGTTGTTAAGAGAAGCTAAAGGTATCAATGAAAAATCTATGTCCAGTAGGGCTAAGAATAACAAGAAGTTCTTTAAATATATCAGGAACAAATGAAATCCTAGCAATGATAGAGTCCAATACTAGATAAGAATGGTAAAATTGTCAATCATGATGCAAAAAAGGCAGAAGTATTCAATAAGTATTTCTGTTTGGCACTTGGAAAGAAGCAGGATGATATATTTTAGGAAGGAAATACTTCCCATACCATCAGGAAATAGGGAGCATGAATTATTAAGGTTAAACATTTTTAAATTGGCAAGGCGGGATAACTTGCACCCCAGCATGTAAAAATAATTGACTGAGTCCTGGTAGATAAACAATTGAACATTAGCTCCTAGTATGATACTTTAGCTAAGAGGGCTAATGCAGTCCTGGGATGGATAAGCAAGGGAATATCGAGTAGGAGTAAGGAGGTGGTAGTTTCTCCACATACAGAATTACTGTGATTATTCCTGGAATACTATGTCCAGCTCTGGTTTCTTGGAAAGGAGTCACAATAGAGCTATAAGAATGATCTGAGGTCTGCAAAACATTTCTTATAGTGAGAGACATAAGAAGCTCAATCCATTTTGTTAATCCAAGAGAAGGTTAAGAGATTATTTAATCTTCATCTACAAATACCTACATGGGTAGGAGATTTTTTATAATAGCTCGTTAATCTAAGGCTAGGTCTACACTCGGGGGGGGGGAGAGAGGGAGGTCGACCTAAGATACGCAACTTCAGCTACGCGAATAGCATAGCTGAAGTCGGCGTATCTTAGGTTGATTTACCTGGCTGTGAGGACAGCGGCGAGTCAACCGCTGCCGCTTCCCCGTCAACTCCGCTTCCGCCTCTCACCGCGATGGAGTTCGGGAGTCGACGGCAAAGCGATCGGGGATCGATTTTATCACGTCTACACTAGACGCGATAAATCGATCCGCGATTGATCGATCACTACCCGCTGATCTGGCAGGTAGTGTAGACGTAGCCTAACAGAAACAGGCATAATGAGATGCAATGGTTGGAAGCTGAAGCTAAACAAATTCATACTAGAAATAAGGCACAATTTTTAACAATGAGGTTACTTAACTATTGGAACAATTTACCTAGAGATGTGGTGGATTCTCCATCACTGGGCATCTTTAAGACAAGCCTCGGTACGTTCCTAGAGGATGTTATAGGCTTCACGCACATATTACTGGGTGAGGTTATATGGTCTGTGTTACACAGGAGGTCAACTAGATCATCATCACTGGTCAATTCTGGCATTAAAAATCAATTAGTTTATTTATAATGTCTCCACAATGTTGTAATAATTTATTAGAAATAAACATTGCAATGATGTATTCAATTTTAATCAATACTATATTTTTAATAGAATTATTTAGAAATGTTACTGTAATTCATTAAAAATATTACCAGTTTTTCAGAGTCAGCCTTATCGAAGTTTATAACCTTTCTGTGGTGATTGGATTCAGGGTTCAGTAGTTCTTATCTGTAGACCCTAACAGCATCCAATGAAGTGGAATAATTGAAGCATTTTGTCTTAGCCAAATCTTAACACACAGGAGGAATTCTAATGTGCTAACTACCAATTCAAAGCATGGTCTCCTCATGCTACACAAAGTCAGTCTGCCTTCAGAGACTGACTGAAACAGACACAACCCTGAGTGTGAGACTGTCATTATTAGTGATTCTTACTAATATGGAATTAAAAATGGATGATTTCGTTGCAATATGGTAATCATTCCTATGGTACATTGAGAGAAAAAGGTAGCTATAGAGGTAAAATAGATCAGGAAATACTGACAAAGGCATAAGAGGCCAGATTAAAAAAGGGACTTAGATACCTAACTCCCACTTTAGGCACCTATGTCCAGAAATTAGGTGCCACTGGCACTCACAAAATCCCCACTCAGCTGCCGCCTAACTTTGGAGGCACCCAAATTCCCCAAGCACCTAACTTTTTGCTGTGAAAATCCCCTAGGCACCTAAGTTTTGGCTGCTGGGCCTGCATCCTGCTCTCTCAGGCATGCATCCAGATCCCTACCTCTCAGGTAAGCCCTGGTGGGATCCTAAAACCAGAAGAGGATAGGAAGTGCCCTGTCCATCTTGCCTCTGGGGTTGGATCTGTTAGGTTTACGCTGAGCACCCCGTCTCCACAACAAAACAGGGGGGTGGCTTCCCTTATAATCTTTAGCCCAGTGGTTAGGGCACTCAGCCAGGATGTTGAAAACCCCAGTTCAATCACCTCCTCTGCCTGATAAGGAGAGTTGAACATGGTCTCCTACCTCTCAAGTGAATGCTCTAACCCAGGTATCAGCAACGTTTGGTCCACGGCCCGCCAAGGTAAGCCCCCCAGCGGGCTGGGCTGTTTACCTGCCACATCCACAGGTTCAGCCGATCGTGGCTCCCACTGGCCGTGGTTCGATGCTGCAGGCCAAGGGGGGCTGTGGGAAGTGGTGTGGGCCGAAGGATGTGCTGGCCGCGGCTTCCCACAGCCCCCCTTGGCCTGCAGCAGCGAACCGTGGCCAGTGGGAGCCGCAATTGACTGAACCTGTGGACGCAGCAGGTAAACAAACTGGCCTGGCCCACCACGGGGCTTACCCTGGTGGGCCACGTGCCAAACGTTGCCAATCCCTGCTCTAACCACAGAGCCATAAAGTCACATTTTTTCTGGCCCAATGCATATTTAATCATTTAACACAGAAGACTGTCTTCAACAGGAGAGATTCCCACATAAGACTCTCTCTTAGTCCAGTGGTTAGGACATCCACAGAGCTGGGGTCTCCTACATCCTGGGTGAGTGCCCAGCAGTTATAAGGAAAGCCTCCCACTCCATTTTGTGTGGAATTAGGTGTGTGCCACTGCCATTCTTATAAGAAGCTAAGGTTCCTAATTCCAGGAGAGGGTTTCCTGTTGTGAACCCCAAACAGAGACAGATGCCTTTGAGGAGTAGGGCTTAGGACACACTCTTCTTCTCTGCATCAGCTATTAGTCAGTTTTAGGTGGCTCCCTGCTCAGCATTCTGGCTTTTGTGAACCACATTCTTAGGTGCCCATCTCTCCCCATGCACTGTATAGGGAGCCTGGGCACCTAACTCAGGGTTTGTGGTCTCCATGAGCTGGATTCCACTGCCTTCCCTTTCTGAATCTAGCCCAAGGTTACAAATCAAAGGGCCTGATCCCGTATGCCCTTCAGATGGGAAAACCCCACTGAGTACAGTGACTGTAATTTTGCCCAGCCTACATGGGCCACCTGAGCGTGTATAGTGGGAGGCTAATAAAGGCTGTATCTCTCATTACCATTCCTTGGAGTCTTCTTTGTCATCATTAACTACTGTTATAGTTGCTTTAGCTTTTGGGGACACAACAGTGCAAATGTATCCACCTGGCAGACCCTTATCTCTGTATGGTTCTCCCCTCACAGAAATGAACTGTTGCTTCATTATATTTTCTCATGATATAAGTAACCCAAAGCTCACATGATGTCAATACACTTGTCCTAATGTCATGTATCTGATTACAACTTAAAACATTACTGTACCCTACATATTTTACAACACTGCTTGCTTGTTAACTCATTCACTGAAAACCCATGACAAAGTGTTACCAATAAAGGTTATATTATAGTAAGCTACAGCTTATGAGGGGGAGAAATAATGAAAAGCAAAGAAGTGTTACAAAATATTTTTGAACATTTTTTCTCCAATGCAAAAATCTGAGATTAACATTTTGTGCAAAGGGATCAGTCTTTCATTAACAAGATGAAACATGTAGGCTATGTAATGAGACGGACAAAAAGAAGACTTCACAGAAAATTGTGGAGGAAAGAAAATATACCTGCTCAGATCCTTCTTACCTTTTAAATAGAGCATTATTGATTTATCTGACTAGTAGACAGTCATTTTCTGTAGAACACGATTAGAGAGGATGCATGGAGTCTCATGAAAATGAATGACTGCTTCACAAAATGTTATGGGGAAGAATGAGTCTACGCGAATAGCGTAGCTGAATTCGACGTATCGGAGCCGACTTACCCCGCTGTGAGGACGGCGGCAAAATCGACCTCCGCGGCTCCCAGTCGACGGCGCTTACTCCCACCTCCGCTGGTGGAGTAAGAGCGTCGATTCGGGGATCGATTGTCGCGTCCCGACGAGACGCGATAATTCGATCCCCGAGAGGTCGATTTCTACCTGCCGATTCAGGCGGGTAGTGTAGACCTAGCCTAAGTGTCACAGCTCATAGCTAGCTTCACTTTAAACCCCTTAGTCTCTCTGAGCTCATCCTCTGAGGTGTTAGGCCTCTTGCCTTCACCAATTGTGGGGTGGAGTCCCATGATTTCCCCCCCCTTTTTAGATCAGCCCCCTTGGATGCAGCACCCTGTTTACAAACCCTAATTACTCAGCAGGCCTGTGTGGGTTCACTGCCCTGTACAACTTTTCTTTGGAAGCTGTGACCAGGGCATGAATATAGTGGGCTAAAGCAACCTTTTCAAAACAAAGTATTGTTTAATCCCAACAGCAGAAACTAGCATAACAGGAAGAGGATTTCCAACACAACAGTCTACACACATTTGTTTTACCTAAGGCTTAGGTAGAACTATCTTGACCCAGATATCCCCACCTCTGGGGCTAGGGATACAGTCTGCAGCCTCTGTCTTTCCCGAATTTCAGAGGCTCAGGTTTTTATCCACTGCAAAGACCTTTCTTTCAGTTTCCCACCTGAAGATCCTCTAATGTTGCAAGCTGTGACATTTTCCTGGTGGGACTAGCCAGATAGTTAACTTCCAAACAGCCAGAGGTAAACTTTGAAGAGAATGATGCTTGCATTGTCCTGTTAAGTATTAGTGAATGGCTGGCTATCAGAAGTATTTGTCTGGTTGTCTGCTTACCTGCCTGTCAGCTCCTGCTGAATTAACCCTTGGTGATCATATAGCAAATAACACAACAACAATTAAACAGATATAACATTCATAAAATATCGCAGGCAGCTTCCACATCCTCTACACTCGCTTAAAGAATATATAAGCTTGGGAAATTTAACGTGAACACTGAGATAATATTGCATAACTGAAACAGACATTACAATTATGCATATTTCTTGCTATTCCTGACTAGTTTATATTTTTAATTATTGTGATTACAAAAGAACCAGTTAACTAGCATTTGTAGGATTTACAGGATGGATTGCTAATGCTTTGCTAATACTTGTATAAGTTGTCATGCCAATAGAGAGATGTGAATTATTGAATATGAATCTGGGAGTGGAAGGTGGCCCTGTGTCTCATTGAATGTTTCCATGTTCTAGTTTACTCACATGACAATTCCCATAGTTACTCATTGCTGAGTTCTAATAATCTGTAATGCGAAACAAACGGATGCCATTTTTTGCGTGTACTTAGCTCTGAGTGAGTATTTTCTTTTACTGATCCTAATCATCCAACAGAAGGAAATTTCCCAACAAATAAAAAGAAGGGTCATTTGGAAGTGTGTTTCTAGGCACTAGATAAATCAACATTATTATTTGTAGAGTGACAGAAATGTACACAGTATTTTACAAACATAAATGACAAGTTGCCAAAATCTTGCCTCATTTATAACCTATACAGCACAACTGAATATGAGGAGTTTACAATCTAAGCAGACGGCGTCAGGTAACAATGCAAACACTAAGGAGTGTAGGCATGATTAGTGAGGAGATCAAGCCTTGAAAGCTTCATGAAATAATTGCAGTCCCTGCTCCAAAAAATGTATAATCTTATTTTATACAGGATGCAAGGAAAGGTAGCAACAAAGAAAGCAATTCGGGGAAGGGAGGAGGAAGAAAGCGTTGCAGAAATAAGCTGACAGTTATTCAACCATGGCATATGAACATTATAAAGATTCCAAAGAAGCTTTGTGTTTATTTGTTGGGCTGGTAAATAAAGTTACTTTTTAGAATGACAGTGCAGGTGGAGCTTTAGAAGAGATTTGAATAAGAAGAGTGCAGTGGCTTGGCAAACGGAGATTGGGAGGACATTCCATGCATAGGGGTTCTAGCACAGTGCCATCTTATGAACCCTGCAGGTATCTCATTGGACATAGGCTAGAAAGAGACACGGAGATAGACAAATTTCAGGAGTTCTCTGAGTCCAGATACTGAATTCATTCATTCAGTGAATTCATTCCATCATTAATCCACCCATTATGTTGATAATGTAATAATTAAATATAAGCATCTCACTGAGATACCCTGCTTCCTCAAGAATACTACAGGAGTGACTTGAAAAAAGGAAATGAAGGGGGTATATTCGATGGAGCAAGTGAAGTTATAGAGGAAGACGCAACAGGATTTAGTAAGATCCTCAATTTGAGCTGAGAAAGACAGAAAGGAGTTTTTGTGATTTTGAGAGACATGGAGAATGGTGGAGTTGTGTTACCATAAGTTACTTAAACTCTGTTCTCACCAGTAGTCACTAGACGTTTCCCATGAGTCCATTGGATCATAGCTCTGCAGGTGACAGAATTTATGGAACAGGAATCCCTTGTCCTTTTGACCAAGAATCCCAGTGTGGGTGGGCTCCAGACACATCTACTTCAGTGCCTCTTCTTAGAAGTTTTATTAAGAGAAATAAAATAAGATTTAAACAAATTAAATGGTCTGCATAACAAGTCTAGTCTTATATTTGGCCAAAACTAAGCTAAACAGGTACATCTGGATTCTGTTACATTAAAGAAATGTAGTCTTACATTTCTAGAGAGTCCAGTCTCTTCCCCCAGCCTGTCCTGTTTTTTCTCTCCATCCTGTTGGCAGAGGGCACGACAGACAACCCTGGCCCCCTCTGGTTTCAGGTATCTTTTTTCTTTCCCTGATTCCCAGTATTCCCCATTATACTTTTCAGGATCTTTGAATGTTCTTGTCTTACTATGGCAATGCTCTCCTCAGGGATTCTTGTACCATATACCTTGTCTATGTTCCAAATCCCTTTATTGCTTTGAATAATCATTTTGGTTCCTGTTCTTCCAGCACAATTTAAAAGTGTACTTTTGAAGGTGGATACACCTTATGTGTCTCAATCCTTCTTCACATCTCATCACCCAGATAAACTTCACTCTCTGAGGGATGTGTGCCCTTGGTTATCTCTAGATATCTTGCTTTTCTTTGCTATTGGTCTTGGATAAATGAGTCAACCTCAAACCAGTTCACTCTGTGTTTAAAGTTGCAAGTATTATGGAATTCTCATAATACATTCTTAACATTAATTTGACTATCAAATACGAATCATGGATGGATTAGACTAATCTATCACAAGTTCTTAATGGTGATAGAAAAGGGAGGGAGAGGAGAGGGTTTTGGAGGGAAGGTGGGAAGTTCTGTTGTTGGCGATACAGAATTGTGAGATTAAGACAAGAGTTGGATGGTAGATTTGACAATCATCATCACAGAGGTGATAACAGAAATTGTGGGACCAGAAATATATAAAAATGAATATTGAGGAAAAAGAGGAGGAAACTCATGATAGAAATTGAGGGATGACAACAAAGAGGAGGAGGAAGGGAAAAAAAGCAGATATCAAATGAGATTCTGAACTTGTGGTTAATATGGCAGGACAAGACCAATAAAACACAGAGTCCTGGAAGTGCAGAAGTTATAGTGAGTGAAGGAGGATATGAGCAATGAGGTCAAAGGAAGCAGAAATGCTGAAGAAAATTCACAGAAAAGAACTTTTGATTTCTGATGAGCGTGGTTTAAAAATATAGACAGATTGACCAATGAGAGCTGTGGAGTGGAGAGGGAGGAAGCCAGAAAGGAGAGGACAAAAGAGAGTTAAAGGAGAGGAAAAGCAGGCAACAGAAATGGCAGATTCAAGAAATTTGCAGCAAAAAAAAGAAGAAGAATGAGGCAGTAGTTGGTGAGATAGGTAAAGTCATGGAATGTGCATTTGCAAGCTAAGGGAGAGAGACAAGGGGAATGAAGTGAGGGAAATCTATGTAAGATTTCTTCTAGACAGCTTTCATTCTATATACTAATTTAGAATTTCTCTCTGCCATTTCTAACATCAATTTGTCCTTTTGATACCAGTGTTCATAACTTATCCAGGTTTTCTTTTGGTACTAAAAATTATTCTGTGATCTTGTCTGTAGTATAAATCAAGAGTGGATTTCACAGTGTTGGACTAGATGCTACTGTGTTTGTGATTTGATTAAGGTTAAATTTTGGAATAGAAGTTGCTGTTCATGCCCTTTCCATTATTAAAAGTCTAGCAGTATATGCTCAAAATTTAAATCTTGGCTAAAATGTTTTACAAATCTATAATTAATAATGAAAATACTTTATTTTGCTTGAATTTATTTTTAAAATGCTCTACAGTGTTTGCAACTAATATATGAAAAAGTCTAAGGTATGTTATTCCTTTCTAGCAGAAGAGTCATTCACTTTGTGATTAGAAGCATTAAATATAACACTTTTATATGAATCAACAGATTAATTTCATACAATATATGGATTACTCTGATATAATATATGGATTACCCTGGGGATAATATTGCAAATTACAAGAGTTTTACAAGCCTAGTGCCTGTTTTTAAATGCAATAATAATAATCCAAACTCATATTTATGACCACTAAACATTTTAATACCAATATTGTTAAAAGGGGGTTATTGTCATCATAATATTTGCAACGCATTTGTAGTATTTAACATAGTTTTTATGCCACCTGGTGGTCAAACAGCTTATAGATTCATAACGGGCAAAATTAACCCATGGTAACAGCAGCTGCAGATGGTGCCTAATACAACAGAGACACTGCTATTCTGCTGCATGAAGCGTGGGTGGCCATGGAGAAAGTATACAGTGACACTCCATTTCATCTGTGTATGCTGGAACTGGACTCTGTACCATTCTGTGCAGACCAGAGCAAAGAGAGTTGGCAACACTGGGGGAGGGATTTGGTTGTGGCCGCTGGGCTGATAGGGGTTGCACAGACCTGTGCCTCTTATTCCAGTCTAGGGGAACTGCCCCTCATCCTGTCCCCTGTTTATTCTATTTTACCATTAATTTCCACCACATAGACATCAATCTTGGTTCAGTCGTTCTTTGCAGTGTTGTTGTAGCTGTGTTGGCCTCAAAATATTAGAGAGGCAAGGAGGATGAGATAATATCTTTTATTGGATCGACTTCTGTGATGAAAAAGACAAAATTTCAAGCTACCCAGAACGCTTGTTCAGAGGAAGAGCTCTGTGTAACTCAAAAGTTTGTCTCTTTCAACAACAGAAGTTGATCCAATAAAAGATATTATTTCACTCACCTTGTCTCTTCAATCAGTCTGTCATTCTTAATCAGTTAGGACAGGGAATTCAGGCTAACTCAATCCAACTTGTTTTTGAGCAGCTTCTTTCTTAACCAGAGAGATAAAATTGGATTTCGGGTCAAGGCTCAGACTGTACCATGTACTCTTTAAGGCAAAGACTGTCTTTTCCTCTGTGTTTGGAAAGTCTCTAGCACATTTTGGGTGCTACTAAAATAAATAAATAAATAAAAGACGGAAGAAGAAGAGTCTACTTTTGGGCAGGATCAGCATTAAATTTATTGCATGCTGTTTATAGGCTGCCGTGTGGATTGGAGGAATATCTTTCCACAGTTCATGAGTTTGGTGAATGGCTGAAGACTTGTTCCATAGTCTTTATTAAGTGCTTTTATGTGGTCATAGTACTACACCATAGATCATCCAGCTTCTGCCATGCATGCATCAGATTCACTACTTATTGGGGAAAGCAGATGCCTCCCTGACAACAGACATTTCATTATGTCCTGGAGGATACTGTTGCAACCTAGGAACGGAACATGTGAAGCTATTTCATAAGCGACAGATGTAGTATTTGAGTATTTTGCACTTGAATATTGCCATCCATCCCAAAAAATCCACATTACAAATATTAACTAATTTAGCCTCACCAGTGGTGCAAGTAAGCCGGTACGGTCAGGTGCCCTGTACCATTAAGTCATTTATTGCTGGTACGCTGTACCGGAAAGACACATTTTCAAGAACGAATAATAAATACTGTTTTTGTAAATTAACTGTTGTCATGGACTAGTTTTGTGTAATGTGCCAGGTGTCGTAGATGTCCCAGTATGCACTTCGTGCAGTGTTTTAGGGCAGCTGTGCGAGACTAGTCCCGCAGACTAGTTCCCCTTGTTATCCTCATAAGGATATCGGAAGAGTGTGTTGGCACATTTATCTAATTGTGGGAGTGTCCCTTGCTAAAATAAGTCCGTTGTACGTGTTGTGTATTGGGTTGTGCTAATGTCAGTTAGGGCGAGTTGCTATGGGGATAGGTAGTAACTGACTGGGGGGTTGGGTCAGCGGTTACCATGTGAGGTTAGAATATTTAGGTGTGGGGTGGAGGCTGCAGCCACATTTTAAGTTTAGATTTGGAGTTGGGACTGAGGGTGAGCGAGAGAGCAGACGGCAGAACATGTCGGTGCTGCAGTCCTTCCCCTCACTGTGCGGCTATATAATTTGTGTGTCGTACAATAAAAACTTATTCTCTGCACCGCTGTTTCCACGCTCCTATGTCTTTGCCCCAGCCAGAAAACCCCTTTCTTTGCATTTTCTTTCATTTTTGCTTAAATTGTTTTTTTTTAAATATCCTTTTATTATTTCAAACATGTTCTGATGAAAACAAAAATGATGCAAAATAGTGCTCTTGAGAGGGAATGCCCCTATAAATGTTGATGTCTTTTAAGCCATACTATTTTTCTATTTATCTAATTTGCATTTTTTTTATTTTCTTTAGTTTATTTAGCTGTCTATGGCAAGCAACATTTTGATATGGACAGATATAGATATATAAAGACTATATTTATATATCTATATATATCTATATATATCTATCTATATACACACAGTATAAGTTTTAAACAAACAATTTAATACTGTATACAGTGATGATGACTGTGAGGCTTGGTTGAGGTGGTGGAGTCAGAGGGTGGAAGAGGGTCGGATATTTCCCAGGGAATGCTTTACTGCTAAATGATGAACTAGAACTCAGCTGAGCCCTCAAGGGTTAACACATTGTTGTTAATGTAGCCTCACACTTTACAAGGCAGCACGAATGGAGGGAGGGGAGACAGCATGACAGATAGAGATAGAAACACACACACTATGTGTGTGAGAGAGAGAGATGTGCATTGCCCATATAAGTACGCTGACCCCACTCTAAGTACATATATATATATATATATATATATATATATAGTCTTTTTTCTGGTGAAAAAAAATTTCCCTGGAACCTAACTCCCCCCCATTTACATTCATTCTTATGGGGAAATTGGATTTGCTTAACATCGTTTCACTTAAAGTCGCATTTTTCAGGAACATAACTACAATGTTAAGCGAGGAGTTACATGTACATGAGCCTTCACATGGAGTAGATGACTTTTATATCTTGTTTCAGGCCCTATGAATACTGCTGTAGTCCTGACAAGTAAACCAATACAATGGAAAAAAAATCAGGGATACAATATCTGTTCAGCATTAATTAGCATGCAGAAAAAATTAAGATTAAATGGCCAATATGGTAAAAGACCCCAAGGGAAAGTTACAGATAAAAGTAGAGCTCTTGGGTGGGAGAAGAAAGGATTGGGAAAGACCCTGGATATATTAAGATTTTGCAAGTGGGAAGGAAATGGATTGACCTGAGGCCAATTAATTTGTACTTACATCCATATCTTGTTCCTGCCTCCCCCTTCACATCCACAACTATTTAGTTCAAGACAATGAGCTTACAAGTGAGGTCTGCTAATAAGTGTTGCTAGCACAAATGTTCACTAGCTTTCTTAAACTTTACAGTGTAACAACATAATATCTCTTTGCTCAATTGGCCCTCCATTTTCTCCCTGCTCACAAAATTGACCCGTCATTATCCTACCCGAACTGCTACTAATTGGCTGGAGGGACATTTGTTCTGACATGCAAAAATTCAGCGTGGTTGGTTCCCCACTTTTCTACCAGCCTATAGAACAATGACCTTAGCAGATCATCCCAAAGTTTGCACTAAAAAATAATGTAAGAACTACAGTTCAAATCCACCATTGATTTTGTGTGGGAAGACAAGGAATCAGCTATCCAGACAGATCACTAGCAAAGTAATATCATTTTCCCCTACAACTTCTGCAATAAAGATTATTTGTCTCTAACATCAGGAGGTTTGCAACAACTAATTTATGTAACATTGAAGTTCTAAATCTATACAGCTTGAAGGTGGGTGTGTTACTTAAGATATTTCACATATCCAATACTGCAAAAGGCCTCAACTAAAATGAGAGGATTTTCACAACTCTCGGATGACTAAAGCCAAACAATTATATTCATATTCATAAATATGAATATTTATATGTATATTTGATCCTTTGTTGACCTACAATGGCCACCATGCAAATTCCTTTAACAAAAGGATGAGACAACACTGCCAGGCCCTTAGTATTTGGAGAATTTGAACTTCAGCTGCTGTTGGCACCCAAACATTCCTTATGCTCCCAAATCCCAGTTATCACAGGGATGATTAACCCAATGCCATAAATAGCCATATAACTAGAACATGAACTTTTCCTATCAGCATGCTCTTCATCCAAAACACCAACAAACAGAGACACAGGCATCAAACTCCAACTGATGACTGCAAGTGTAACCCTTCTGCCAGGTGCACTTCAAACCCTTCATGCATAACAATCTAATCCCATATTGCCTACTTTATTTCAAGTGACTGCCTTCAACATGTGTTATCTCTACTTCATAACAATCTGTCCCAACTTGCTTGCAGACACTCTGCTTC
>NW_020664393.1:48975198-49154309 GCF_002925995.2 Terrapene triunguis | reverse complement strand
CTTGCATCTGAAGAAGTGAGGTTCTTACCCACGAAAGCTTATGCTCCCTATACTTCTGTTAGTCTTAAAGGTGCCACAGGACCCTCTGTTGCTTTTCTCTCTGAATTGACCAAGAAGATCATTGTTCAAAATATGGCAAATTCAGCATGTAGGCTATGTGCTAAATTGCCAATAGTGAAAAATCAACTCAGAGTCCATCAGGACAAAAAGTTCTTGCAGGATTACACCACTACAGTGAAAGAAGAAGGGAAACTTCTTTTCTTCTGCCATAGTAGCCACAAAAGTCGCAATAGAAGCTGCTAATCAATCTGGACTGGATAATCCACAGTATTTTGTCCCATTTTGGGATCACATGAGGAGGCAATGAGCTAACAGGGACTTCACTGCTTGGATACTGCATCTTGGGTTCTAAGGGTTTGTCTCCACTGGCAAGTTTCTGCGCCACAAGTTATACCACTTCTATTAAAACGCTGGAATTAACCACTGTTGCATGTCCACACTGTGCTCCTTGTGACCCTGGAGCGCATCCACATTAGCAGCTCTTGCAACGGCAAAGACAGCTGTGCATTCTGGTAGCTATCCACTGTGCAACTGGCCACAGGGTGCAATGCCTCACGGGGAAGGCATAGCATCACATGATGCAGGTTTCCCAATCTCATTGTTCCATGGGCATCCTACTATATTGCCAGCTGCTTTTCAACTGGGGCGGGGGGAGTGTGTGACAGGGAGTGTGTGTGTATGGAGGGGGAGCGAGACAGTGTGTTTTGGGGGACAGAGAGTGTGTCAGTATGCTGTCTTGTAAGTTCAGACTGTGGCAGGAAGCAACCAGTCCTGAGGCAGGGGGAGGGGGAAACCCCAACATCAGCCCCCGCCTCCCTCCCTGGGCTCTCTGCACAGCAGTCTCTCTCTCTCTCTCTCTCTCACTCACATACACACACACACACACACACACACACACACACACACACACACACACACACACACCTGCCTCTGTGTTCAACAGCACAAGCATTCCGCGCAACAGCTGTCAGAAATGGTGCTTTGAAAGGGGAGGGGCGCATGTCTCCAGGGCAGCCAAGTTCAAAACAATGAGCAGAGCAGTCACTTGAGGCATTATGGGACAGCTCCGGAGGCCAATTACAGTGCAGAAAGCAATCAAGTGTCTACACTGGCAACAGAGCGCTGGATCCTCTGCCCAAATAGCCTTACGACTCTCATCAAGGTGGTTTTTTTGCAGCGCTGCAACTGAGGAGTTTCTGCACACAAAGTGGCTTGGCAGCGTGCACACGTCTGCAGTTTGAGCGCAAAAAGCTGCTTTACTGTGCAGAAACTTGCCAGTGTAGACAAGCTCTAAATAGAACCATTCAGTGTGTTTTTTCTCTTGCAGACTTGTAGTTGTTGGGGAGTGGTGAGGGGTTGAGAACAACTTATTCCAAACAACTTAAACTGCTACCTTCAAAATCCTGCTGGCCTTCAAAATTCACACACTCAGATGAATGTTTCATTAAGGGAAAGGAGTATATTATCTCCTCTTTTACTGGCTAAATAAAATTATCCATCTTTGTTATATATTGAAAACTTATAAGAATGCGTCCTCTAAAGAGACAGAGATACCACTTTTATACATAAAACAATAGTACCGATACTGTTATAAAAATAAGCAAGTCTCATCAGCCATTGACTAGTACCATTATGGTATTTTTTTAAAGGGTTATTATTGTGTTGCCATTGAAGCAGCATTTTCTTCCCAAATTTTTATACTATTTCTTTATCTAATGTATTGTTATCCAAATTGTTGTGGATGCTAAAATGCACACTACCCACGTTTTCCGGTAGACAAAGCTGGGACTGGATGAGTCGTTCTTATGATTCATCACTGCTCATTATTTGCACACAGTGCTATAGTGTATACTGGATTAATTAATGTAAGCAGATGGAGTTCTTGCCCTGCTCACACAGAGTCTACATGCTGTCTTTAGTCCAAAATGTATCCCCTTCCTTGGGTTGGATTTAATGGTAATGGAAACAGCAATAAAAGTGTAAAAGCTTTTCTCCCAAGCTTGGCTGTTCTATCTGACCAAAGAGCCACTCCCTCCTTCCTTTATATTCAGCATGGAGTTAATAAGCCATCTGCAGCAATGAGATGGCAGGAATTAATTGGCATTTTCTCAGGGCCAGAGCATAGGCGGCCAGCCTGGTGGCTAGAGCCAGAGCCAGACATCAAGAATTGGAGTCATTTGTCAATTCAGGGTCAGGAACCAAAAATAGAAAACAAGGCCAACTGAGAAACTGGGTATCAGAACCAGGAGGAAAAGTCAGGGCCAGGAACCATGAGCAGCACAAGGAAGCGGGGTCTGTAGCAGCAGCTAGCTAGGATTCTACCTAGTTGCAAAGACGAACTTCCTGTATCCTCCAATGGTTTAAGAAGGATGTCCGGACCAAGCAGGAATGGGAAATGGGCCGTCAATTGGGCCCTCCATGACTGGCACAGTCTATGGGATGTGTGGGCCACAAAGGCTCATGACTTGCTGTTTCTACTGCCAAAGCTGTTAGGTGGCAGTATGGAGGAAGTTGCCACCCAGGGAATCTGCAGACATAGGTCCTAGATGTACACATTTTCCTACAGAGTTCTAACATCTGCTAGCAGGGTGGAGCATTAAAAGAGCCATGCTGCCCTGTTATATACCTGCACCAAGAGCAATGCTTTTCCTGGGAATTTGGTCCATTCATGCAGCAAGAAATACTAAAAGCACTGAAGTAAATCCAAACCACCACATGCAATTCAGATGTGTGCCCTTTCAGGGTGGTAAAAGACAATAAGGAGTACCTGGGACCACTACTAGCAGCAGCAGAAATTATATCATTGTCTTCTACCACTATTGAGAAGAGCAAGAAAAAGTGAGCTCCACTCCCCTAACCTCTTGCATGGCTATATAAAAGTCTGACCAGAGTTTGGGTCTGGATCCTGCACAACAAAAACGCTCTCCATGAATCAGTAGGTGGAGAGGGGGATGGAATTTTGGCTCAACTCACATACCCCTCCAAGCATAAGCTGCAGCCTGGAAAGAAACGTTGCAACTTAATTCCTCCCCAGGGCAAGAAGGGTGGGTGGATTTGTGACTTGCTGCACCACCTCATACTCAGGGCTGAGCCTAGAGTAGCAGTCTACCCCAGAGATTGCTAATATTATTTTGAGGAAGGCAATCTGGCACTCCCCATAAAGCACACTGCTATCTGACTGGTACTGCAAGAAGCCATCACTTGATGTAATGGACCTAGACAACTACAACCAAGTCGGTAACTCCCCATTTCTTAGTATGGTAATAAAAGAGTTTGCCAGCTATTGCCTCCAGTGACACTTGTCCACTTGGATAGAGCTGTGTGAATAATAGATCTCTTTGTTTGTTGACAAATTCAAAAAGTTGGGTGGGGGGGTATCATTTTGGGTCTGATCTAAAATTACAATTTTCAAATGTTTCTGAAAATTGAAAAGTTAAAATAAAATAAATATTATTATTTCAGGTAGAATGAAACATTTCATTTTGACAAAATCAAAATTTTGTTTCAATTTTGACCATTTAAAAACATTTTTGCATTTTTAACATAATGAAATGAAATACTGAAACAAAAAGTAACGTCAAACAAAAAAAGTCTACATGTTGCATTTAGAAAATGTCAAAATGAAATGTTTTGATTTTTTCTGGCTTTCTGGTTTTTTGTTTGTTTGTTTTTTCCCAAAATGAACAATTCAGTGAAACCAATGTAAATTTAGAAACACATTGAAGTAATCAAATATCCATCTTTCACTGAAAAGAAGTTGCAGCCCCAAATTTTTGTCCCATTCTAAGCCTGGACACTCTTCACGTAGAGCTTTATCAGCAGCTGGCCAATGACTTGTGAACTCACATCCAAAGTAGATAGGTGAATGGCCACAAATCTGAACAATTTCTGAATAACAAAGCTCACTTTAACCTTGCTTTCCCAGAGTAATGACACCAAAGTGATGAAAAAAGAGGAGGAGGAAATAACTGCATTGGGGGAAAGAGGGAAGCACCTAGACTACATTGGCTATTATAAAATGGATTTTATATCATTTTGTTAGGTACTCTGGTAACACAGTGATGAGAATGATAAAATAAAAATTATTAGAGAGAGGAGAATGAGATAGATAATATCTATCTAATCAAATGGAAAAGAACAAGATGGCCACAAATAATTTGGGAGATCTACAGGAGTGTATAGTTCAATACTGGGAATATTGGGTTATATTAGGTGAATAAAACTACAAAATCAGAGACAATTCCTAGTAAGTGTGAGATGCACAAAAGGTAACAAAATGTGCCACATAGACTAAGCTACTTAACCTGTCCTAAGTCAGATAGGCAGACTCAGGATTTGGTAGGAACTTTTTTCCTGACTTTTCCAGATGGATCAGCTGAAAGGCAACCTTCCTCTCTGAGATACCGGGTGAAAATGGCTTCTGATAATCCAGGTTAATTCTTCTGATAGATTCAACCAATGAAGGACACAGGAGAACTACCATGTGACTCCAGAAAGTAACTTATCCTAAGAAACCCAGCAAAAATTATACCATGAACATAAGCCTGTTAGAGATTGTAGTCATCCATGAACACAAATCAAACTGGAATGAACCACTGTTAATTCACAGATTAGATCAAATTTGAACTCAGTGGAACAATTTGAACAACTCTAATCTACACCAAGCCAGTTCAGTTAACACAACATCTACAGTTAGGAGGATTTTTTTTTTTTTTTTTTTTTTTTTGAGCAGCTGCATGAAATCTGGGGTACAGAATGACTGAAGATTACTTGGAGAGCATGAAACTGTGGGGTAAATTAGGACATAAAATAAAATGGAAAGGCTGGGAGAGAAACAGAAGAGGGGGGAATAAGACAATGGGAGTTGGTGGAATGAGTTAATTCTTTTTCTCTAAGTGCAAAAATTACTTATGCCTATCAACCCAAGAAATTCAGCCACTTGCGCAGACACTCAGGGGCACTCTGTGAGCATGCTCAGAAGAGCCTGCCAGACAGAATCCAAAATCATCTCATTGCAGATTGTGGTAATCAGGAAAAGCAGAACATGGACTCCATGCTGTGGAGGAGGTAGATCACACAACTCTTAATAAATTCTATGGCTGCCAAAGACGGTCTATTTTTAAAACCTTATCTTCTAAATTGTAGACATGCAGCTGTGGAGCCTATTTTTGCATAATAAGGACCTTAAAGATAGCAACCAGAGCAGAACTTACAATGGCTATTTTTAAAAAGTAACTCCCCCATCCCCAATCTAATATGTGTTTAAAAAAAGAACAAAAAAACAGTTACTTGAAACCTTTGTAGGCTGATTTTCACAGCTTATTTCATCAGTTTCAAACAGTTTGCATGAGCTAGAGCTGTCTGTCAAAGGGACTTTACTCATGTGAGAAAGCAATATTCATCACGAGTAAGGAATTTAGACTAGAGCTAAGGTTGTAATGTATTTATTATGATGTAGATGTAGATGAACCACAACTACTCTACTTATTGCACAGAAATCTTTATTCAACAACATACACAACATGAAAAAAATCTGGACCAGTCTAATAGTGTGATCCAAAGCCCATCGAAGTTAGTGGGAATCTTTCTATTCAGTAGGCTTTGAATCAGGTCCTGTGCAACAGACTGTTTAGTATCTTAATTCCCACCAAGGCATTTGAGATCAGCTGGGTTGAACCTCTTGATTCTTCCATATTACAGCTTTGTGAGCACAGGGGCTAGATCCTTTTCCATTTAGGGCCATTGTGCAAATGCAAAGCTTTATTAGAATGAAGCAATAAGAGAATCTACAGGAAAGAAAAATAGTAACTAATCAAATAATATAATAAAAATCAATAGCCAGACAAAATCAAATGTTGTCTCATGGTTAAAAGTAAGCAAAATTGAAATGTAGTTTTCTTTTGATACAGTAATAGTTCCGTTGTACCTTCTTACCGGAAAAGATAAGAACTTCTCAATATGACAAAGTGCTTTTAACTTTGTTCTGCCAGGATTTTTCAGCTGAATGAAAAGGTAACTTCAGAACACTTGCCCTCACAATTCATTTTCATTCATTATAAAATAAACAAACCGTGATTTTATTAGCTATACCCCTTTCAACTAATTTGAAGTTAAGAATCTGCTCCTGCCTTCCAGCTAGGAACACTGTGTGAATATTATTTCTTGGAGGTTTTTAGACATTAGTGTGGATTTTCCCTTTTCTGATCTGGAATTCTGAATGCACTTCTGGCAACTTTAATGTTATACGGTCTGTATGGGTTTAGACTGTCTAGACATTCTTGGCACTGAACTGAAGATTCATCACATGATTAAATAATTCTGTTCAAGACAATGTAAACTTAAATCTGGTTGGAGTCTAAGACCTTTGAGGTTGGCTGACCTGGAGAGGAGAATCTCCCCAGGAATTAGGTGAGGGTAAAAGATATGCATTCCTCTACCTTTTGGTTGGAGACTGAAGTTGTTAATTTTGCATGAGTATAGTTTAGACTATATTGTATTACCTTATAATATTGTTATAGTGCAAAGAATGTATGATGTAGTTTACGAGACCAAAGAGCTGAGTGATTTCCTTTAATTCCCACAACTTTCATGGAGAGGTTGGAGGGGTCACCATTACTTGAAACTACAGTATAGTTCAAAGACACATTTTGACTGTTTCTCCTGAACAAACTTATTAAAAGAAGAAAAGTGTCCTTCTCTTTTATTTTAAAGCAGCCATTTTTTCTGTCTTTCTGTATGTTACCCCACACATGGATTATGTGTTAGCCATAACAATAACACAGAGAATCATCCCTCCTAGATTATCACCAAGCAATATGGAAATGTGCATTGAGACTCAAAAACTTGGATTTCATTTACAATTAATAAAATGTAAACATACAGACATCAGCATAATTCAGAGCATGTCACTTTTAAAACAGTTAGCACTTTGCAGAAATCTTTAGTTCTATAGAACCCATCTTGCATTAGTGACTTACAAAGGCATATGTAGATAAGAAGTAATTGGCTTGGTTTGCAGCAAGGGAGACTTAGTTTAGATATCAGAAAAAATGTCTCAGTAGTTAAGCACTGGAATAGGTTACCTAGGTACAAGGGTAATTAAGCACTGGAACAGGTTACCTAGGTACAAGGGTAGTTAAGCACTGGACTAGGTTACCTAGAGAGGTTGTGGAATCCCCCTTATTGGTGGTTTTTAAAAGCAGGTTAGACAAAAACCTGTCCAGGATGATCTAGGTATACTTGTATCAGAGGGGTAGCCGTGTTAGTCTGAATCTGTAAAAAGCAACAGAGGGTCCTGTGGCACCTTTAAGACTAACAGAAGTATTGGGAGCATAAGCTTTCGTGGGTAAGAACCTCACTTCTTCAGATGCAAGTAATGGCATGGTAAGTAGGTATACTTGTTCCTTCCTCAGCACAGGAGGATGGACTAGATGACCTGTTGAGGTCCCTTCCAGCCCTACATTTCTATGATTTCTATGATTCCATGATTTCTCAGGTTTTGTAATCTATTCAGGGGGTTCTTAGACAAATATCTGACAATACTAAGGGAATTTTTCAGACAATGACATAGGCCCAAACTGTTCCTTCTGCAATCATGAGAGGGACTCTGCCAGGTAGTGCAGAAGCAGGAGGTATCACCATTTCTGCTTCCCCAAGACCCCATAGTAACTCTTTCATTTGGTTAGGAATCTTTGCTGTGGGAAGTCAGGTAAGTGCTATTTGCTCATTGGATTGTGAAACAAACAGTCAGGGATTCCCTACCTAAATGCCAGATTCTGTTACCCTTGCAGTGAATATTACCTTGTTCCACAAGTAGTCTCATTCAGTGTTAGATACTCATCCTCTCCTCCCCACCACCCCCCGTATAGAAATGGATAACTTTTCACACCTGAGGTGAAAGCAAAACTCAAAAAACGTAATGCACTCAAGCCAGAGTTCCAGGGCCACTAACTAGTTTTAAGATGGAGCTTGATAAGTTTATGAATGGGACCATATAACAGGGTTGCCTGCGATAGCAAGGGACTGGACTCAGAGGCCCCGCAGGTCCTGGTAAGTCCAATTTCCTGTTTCCTCCTCAGTCCGGTGGAAGACCCAGCTCATGTCTCAGCTCACAGAAACAAATTTGATAGAAACACCATGACTGGAATCTGACATAGTTGCCAGATCCTTCCCCCTTTTTCCACAGGGAGGGGATGACCTGGGCCATACATTTTAAATAATATTCTCCTACTCCTCCCCTCCCCCCATTCATTTTATACGTACCAATTTTCTGTTGAAATGAAAACAAGAAGAAGGATTAGATTAGGAAAGGAAGGATAGGTAATATCTGAAGAGTGGGTGTGTGTGGTAGCTGAGTTACCTGGCTATCTGTATAATTATACTTGATACTGGGGATTTACAATACTTACTGGGAAGTTTATAAAGGCTACAGGTAATAAATCAATGACAAAATGTCAAAGTCCTTTCCAGTAGGTGTTGTTATAATTCACTTAGTGCCTTGCCTATTAGATCAGCTCAGATTACACAGATGGAATGTTTGTGTTATTTAATTAACCTCAGTATTTTATATTCGTAAAGCAGAATTTTTTCCTTGTTTAAATGGATTTATTTTTCATAGTACAGTGCATAGACTCTTGTGTCACCAAAGCAAAAAAAAAAGGGGAGGGGTATCATTCTTAAGCATTAAAAAAGTGTACGGGAAAACTGACTCACAGAATAAAAAGCTACTACAAGATTTAGTTAGTTTCACTCAGGAGGACAGAGCTGTGGGGATCATACTGAAGGCTAACCGAGATAAAGAGCAGCAGTGGTGCAGTAGGTAATTTGTATTCAAAATTTTAAGTTTGTTAAGTAATACAGGAGACAAAGAGCTCTGAAACTGGTAAAAAAGAACACCTCAAAAAACAAAGATAGTTATTCCCCTAAAAGAAAAAAAAGTTGTGGGGGAGGGGAGAAAGGAAGGAACAGTTTAGGCAAACTCTATTAAAACCAAAATCCATAAAAAAATGCAGCAGCATTATTTATTTCTGACTCTACTGAATTGGAGGAACTGTGCCACTCCTTATTGCAATATAATTAGACTCACACTTAAGTCTGACTCCAGATCTTGAAAACTAAACCAGATTTCTTTGTAATAAGAGAAGCTGATGAGGCCAGAAGTGAGCATAAAGCTCCTACTACAACAATGGCAGACGTAGCAAGATTTCATAGATTTTAGGGCCAGAAGAGACCATTATGATCATCTAGTCCACCTTCCTACATAGCATAGTAAAGAAATATTTCCCCCAGGATGATAGCATTCTGCCTTATTGCAGGACTTTACTTGGTAGTGTTTAATAGGAAGGAAAGACTAATTTAGATCATGGGGCCAGATCCAGTCCTGGGATTTTGGCAGCTGACGGGTAAGCTTCAGGGAACGTAGTGCAAGACAGTTATCGTTAGCTTGTAGCTTGTCAAATGATGAGGCATCAGCCTTTGGAGGCAAATCTAACAATATTGTAACCAATGTAATAATAGAATTTACTTAGTAACATTGATATATGATACTGAAAGGGACTCCAATACTATCTGTCAACAGTAGCACACAAGGACAATGACTCATATCCAGAGGGAACACATGCAAACAATTTAACATGTCTCTGAGGGGGGGGGAGAGGGGGGCATAAATAATGGCCATTGCCAATTGCCCTTCGGTCTTCTCAGCTATTGTTTTTGTGGCTGAAGTTACACAATGACGTTAGGTTGCTGCTGTTAAAAACATAAATAAAATAGGGTATAGCTTGTGAATACAGCACAAGTGACATCTGAACATCTAACTGTATTAAAGTTATATACAAGAGCCTGAGAAGGACCCAAATTTCCCACTGTCCCTGCCTTTTAATTTTGGTTTCAGTTGCCTAAATTGTCTTCATGATCACCACCAGTACATGTGGGTATACAGGAGCTACACGAGTGCAGCTCTCATGCAGGAGGGCCATGTTTTAAAAGGTTCCACCAGTTGTTAATATGTACTCCTATGCCCTTCCCCCATCCATTTATACTTTCCATTTCATAGAAATAATGGGCCTGATCCAGTATCTTTCAAGTCAATGAGAGTCTTTCGATTGACTTCAACAGGTCCCAGATCAGACCAATAGAAAGCAATAGAGCAAGATTAGATTGAGCCAGTTTGCCTTCCTGGACACTATAGCTAATCTCCCAGCACAGGTTTGGTTCAGCTTGCCTTCCTCTTGCCAGTGCATTTTAGAACACTCATAAGTGTTATTTTTATTGAGCTAGTCATGCTCAATAAAACACTCCTCTCTCTAAAACACTTCTGGTTTAATTGTCTGGGCCAAACCCTGAGGTTCCTCTTCTGTCTCTATTCAGGTCTTACTCAGGTAAAGTTCAATTCCTTGGGCTTCATTAGGAACTTAGTATAGACCTTTGGATTTGGTCCTAAAGGAGGAGTGAAAAGATGGTTGTGCATTCTTTACTTGCAGTCCTGTGAGAATGTGGGGGGTTTCTCACTGGGGAATTCTTTTCTTTTCAGAGAATGTGGTTTAGCTTCAGGCCCAGATTTTTGAACACCTCCAAAACAAAATTTTCTTTCTGTGTTTCTTCTCTGATGTAGAGACCAGGAATTACAATACCCAGATTCCCTGGGGCTCAGTGATTAACAGGCAGGAAAATGTCATGACCAATCAGCAGAACTGATAGAGAAGAGGATCGACTTGGAGTCCCTTCCACAAAGATTGCACTGGCATCAAGTCACTGAAAAACAGAGAGACAACCATGGCACAGTTTTATTTTGCCCTTTTCATGTCTATTTTATTAGGGATTTTTATTTATTAATTGATTTGTCTAGTAATTTGCTTCTTTCTTGTGAGCTATTGTGGTACAGAGATTGCAAAATACGGTTTTTCTTTTACAGAATATGAAAAATTACCCAAAACAGCACATAAGAAAATTAAAATTAATGCATGAAACAAAAACAAGAAAAACAAACAACATTCCCTCCATCTTAAAACTAGTTAGGTTGTTTGCTTCCAGCACTCTTATTGGAAGGCTGCTCCAGAACCTACCTCCTCTGATGATTAGAAGCCTTCTAATTTCCAGACTAAATTTACTCCTGGCAGGTTTATACTCATTTGTTCTTGGGCCAACATTGCCTTTAGCTTGAATAGCTCTTCTCCCTTTGGTGTTTCCTCTCTCCTGGTGTATTTATACAAAACAATATCTCTTCTCCGCCTTCATTTTGCTTGGCTATACAACCCAAGCTCATTTAGGGTATGTCTACATGGCAGCTAGGAGGGTGCTTCCTAGTGTGCACAGACATAGCTGAGCTAGTCCTGCTCACTGAGTGTGCTAAAAAGAGCAGTGTGTCCATGGTGACATGGGCAGCAGCTTGCTTGCTGCTCAAGTACATACCCAAAAGGGTGTACTTGGGCCACTCGCCAAAGCTGCCCCCACCACACTGCTATTTTTAGCACTCTAGCTCAAGCAGAGCTAGCCTGTGTCTGTCTGCCCACTCTGGGAAGCACTCTTCCTGCTGCTGTGTAGACATACCCTTAGGATCTCCATGCCACTGATTATCCCAGTAGCCTTTCTCTGCACCTATTCCAGTTTGAATTAATCCTTCCTGATGAAAGATGTTCCCTCCAGGTGTTCCTGGGGTCACACACGGACCCAACCTGAGAGGGTGGGGCCAGTCCCTCCACAAATTCCTCCTAGGGATGGTGCAGCTCTATGAGTGCTGGCAGTGTGGACCGTTGCCTTTAATGGCACAGTTAGAGCTCTAGAAAGGGCTTGAAACTTATCGTGTGATTTAACAAGAAATCATTAATTTAACATTGCTCTGATACTATAGATCCTCCTACATAGCAGAAGTAAAGGGAAGGTTCCAAAAGCTGCTATGATCCCTAGTAAATTGAATTGAAAAAAAAAATTATTGGATGTACGGGAGAGGCGAAATTGTAGTGTGTGGGTTTTTTATGTGATCGTTTTAAGAAGAAGATTTCTGGCTTTATTTTAAGCATTTGGATAGAAATGACTTTAGAACAGAATGATATTAAAGGCAGCCAGACCTAACCTATGTGTAGGCAGAGTATCCTGACCAAACATATTTCAAAGCGTTTCTTTAAGAAAAAAAAAAAAGCTTTCAAGTTTTAATCACAATTTAAGAGGATCTAAGGATTGGATTGCAGCCATTCTGCTCCAGCTGTCCTCATTGGAACTGTTTATGTGAATAAGGTGAGCAGGATTAGGCCACATAATAGAAGGGCCTTGGGCCCTATTTTTATTGCCAAATATATTTAAATTGATGTTGCATGTGAACTCTGCCTTGCTTCTAATACAAAGTATAATAGATGCTATCCAAACCCATAGAACATTTTCTTTGTCATATTTGTATTTGTACTGCACCCTATTTGCTGCATACCTATACTCCACAAGGAATGAAAATAGACTTTATGATGCAACACTGGTTGTAACCTTACTGTCACTCTCCTGAGATTGCTAGATGGCTTGCACACTTTGCTACACTCAGTATTCCCCAAGACCAGAGGGCAGTCTTGCAAGTACCAGCTGGTTTTAAAGACTGGCTTCTTTATTGGACCTTCAAAATACACCCAACTAGCAAAGTCAGAAGGCACTGGAGAGGATGTGCTTCAGGGCTGAGGAACCCAGAACACAGTGAACAGAAATACTGACCAGCCTTGGACAAGCCAGTTAGCACTGGAACATCTCAGTGAAAACTGGGGCGCATAACCTATCTTCAGTTTACGGGGTGCTTTGTGTAGCCACTTTACTAAATGGGATTGCTCTGAAGAGTATTAAAGACTCATCAGAGTGACATGCCTCAGTTTTATTACATAATGGAACTAAAGAACCTTTAGGGTTTTTCATTATCCAAAGTCTATGACAATAAGCTGTTCTGAGATCAGACTGTGCTGCTCATGCGAGTACAATTAAAGTAGCCTGTTTTTTTCTGACAGCATTCTTATACATTACAGGGTTGGTTATATAAATAGAATTGGTTGGGCAACCTAATATTTCACTGAGATCCCAGAGGCTGCCCATATCACATCTCAACTGTGTGATTAGAAAAGGTGCTCTCTTATAATTGCTTGTATATTTATCCTTTAAGGTTTCTAGAACATAGCAACACTACTGCAGAAATGTATGGCTGTAAATGTAGACAGCCAACCAGTTGCAAAAGGAGTTCAACTACTGTCTAATCTTGTAATTGTATTATTTAATTGCATTCAACATTTGGAAATAGCTTGTATTAGAAGTTACTAGACAATATAAAGCTTCATTCTACTTTGAGAGGATTTTTTCTTATTTGCCTCTCAGAACAATTAGAATAAATAATTGGGGAGCAATTACTCACAAGAGTCGCCTGATTGACTTCAGTGGAACTACTCTCGGGAGTAACTACTCACCATTGTGACTAAGGGATTCATGCTCTCTCTCTCTCTCTCTCACACATAGAAACACACACACAAAAATCATATATTTATATAAAAATGTGTGTATTGCTTGTATGTGTTTATAAACACAAGCAATGCACACACGTTTTTTATTTATATGATTTTGCGTGGTAGATTTTAAGATTGTTAGCAGTAGTTTGTGCTTAAAATTTGTCTGACTGCAAAGATCCTCTGATAAGTTGAGTCTGCTAAAGACTACATTGATTTCCACACTCTGTTTCTGTAGTCTCTTCCAATTACTTTTAGATGGATAGTGGCAATACTATGAGCTAATCATGTGATGGATCCAGTGGCCTAGAGTCTGAATCATGAAATTCTGCTAGGAAACACTGTTCTCAGGTCTTCAGATTTTTCACATGGGTGATCTAACACTACTGTTGAAATGAAATTGCTGCATGTTCATTTGTAAAGTGCTATGAAGATGAAGCACAAATGTTAATTATTTTTAATGTTTGTACTTTTCATATAGCTCAAACTGTTGTAGTTGAAGTTCCTAAGAATAAAACTAGGAGAATCCCTCCAAGCTCTGGTATCATACCCTTTAAGTCTTTTAATGATGCTTTCTCTCTTAAATTGTCACTGTGTGAATGCACACATAATTGCATTGCTAAGTATAGAGATTACTGAAATACATTTCAATGTCTACTGTCTGATGTTTTCCCTACTGTCAGGCATTTCTCATGCAGCAAGCTCTGTGTAGAGTGTGTGTATGCGCCTTGAAAATAGGAAGTGCAAAAATCAGAAATCCATTATTACCTTTGCTATGAACAGAAAGCAGAATAATGTCTTTTTCTGACAATGTGCTGACTTTTCATTTTTTCTGTAAACAAGTTAATTATAGTGAGAAAGTCCAGAACTCCCTTTAACAGTGACATCAAATAATATATTATGAATTAACTTAATTTTTTTCTGCTCAGAACTAAATTTTCCTACTTTCCTAAAGAGCTAACTCTAGAGCTGGTCAGGAAATTTGATGAAGCTATTTTTGATGGAAAACGTTGATTAATTGAAACCAAAGTTGTCTGTGGGATAGGGTCAGTTTTGACAAATTTCTCATTTCAATTTTTTTTTTGGAAGTTATGAAACATTTTGATTTGACTTGTACTGAATTGTTTTAGCTTTTCAGTTTGCAAAAATGTGCAAGATTTTGATTTTTTTTTCTTGATTTGGGATGAGAAAAAATTTCAAAATCTTAAGTTGTTGCAGGATGAGAAAAATGTTTCCCATCCAGGTCTAACTCCCAATTTCCAATTATCAGGCTTTTTATTTTTAATACAAAATCCATGCCAACTACCTCCAAAATGCCCACTGTGAAATGACCAGTAGCTGATATTTACAATGAGATCAAATAATTTGATTCCTTTTTGCAATATGAGGCACGAAGCGGTTATCAGAGGGAACAGGGATTACAGAAGAGGAAGTATGTTGCTATGTTAGCCAGTCCTATTTTGTTTCAGTGAAAGTTTATTATTTTTTTGGGCCTGACTTTGATGTACAATGTTGTAAATTAGGAGTAGCTCCACTAAGTCAGTGTAATTTTTGCCTTAGATGCTATATTGGGGTCGGATTCTGCCACCCTGACTAGTGTTTGGTAGTACTTTACTCCACAAGTAGGTCTAGTGAAGAAAATGGGACTACCTCTGGTTAAGGTAATATGCAACTTGAGTTAAAGGTGGCAAAACTTGACCAATGTTTTCAAAGGAGACTAGTGATTTTGGGTGCCAAACATGAGACAACTTCAGAAGGGCCTGATTTTCAGAAAGTATTGAGCTCTGAGCCTCTGAAAATCATGCCCCATTAAGGAGTCTTAAATTGAAGATCTAAAAATGGAGGCACCCCAAATCACTAGTCACTTATTAAAATCTTGCCCAGAAGTAGTACGCCCATGGTTGGACAGTTCTTTAAGAAGAGTTTATTAGATGACCAAAAAGCCACCATTCCACAATCATGAAATAGGACAACTTTGGCTAAAATCCCATCCTGTTTCAGTGGCAAAGTGAAGGCTGCAATAAGAAATACAAAAGCAACATATAATAAATGGGAAAAGGAGAGAATAGATAGTAATATATATAAATTAGAAGTTATAAAGTGCAGAAAATTGATAAAGGAAGCTAAAAACATCAGGAAAAAATCCATGGCTGGCAGATCTTAGGATATTAAAAGTGAGCTTTTTAAGTATATTAGAAACAAAAAAAGCAATAGCATAGGACCATTACCAGACAGAAATGCAATAATTCACTTGATGTGACAAGGAATGCCTTAGATCACAATGATACACCACTTTATTACACTGGGACATTGCAGAATAAGGAAATACCATAATTAAAAAGCCAATAAAAAGTGAGGACAAGATGATTATATTTTATTTGAAACTTGAATGCAGAAGCAATTGCTCTGAGAATTCAACGATTCTTAACTTTACAAGCAGAGACACTTTATATGTCTGATGTTCAGAGATTGAATAATGAATAGATGTACAGAAAGTTTTTGGACTCTACAAAATAAAGCAACAGCTAAATGAAATATTCAGATAAGAATATGCCTTGTTCTTTAATTCAATGTCTGCTGATAAAGACAGACTTTCAACAGGCTAAGTCCCTTATTAGATTGTATTGCATGATTTTGCATGGGTTTTTTAAAAAAAGTTTATTAAAAGGTGCAATATAGGGGCAAATCCTGTCTTTCTGCAAGTAAGGGGGGGGTATTGTAATCCTCTAATACCCTGTAATCCTGTCATATAATTTTACATAGGATATTCTAAACATTTAAGAATGCATAAAGCTATTGTGGTAAAAGGAGATAAAATGTTGTTGAGACTTGTATCAGTGGTAGATCAGGAGAGGAACTGAAAGATAGGAGGAGACTGTATGATTAAAGAAAGGACAAGAAAATGGGATGTGCAGCATGAATGGGAATTTAGTGACATGGGCTAAATCGGAGAACAGAGATTATTTTGGCAACACTCTTTTGGTTGGACTGGAATGGGGCATGGCTGGTGTCAAAAAGTTATCAAGTTTTTTGTTAGACTAGCCAACAGAGGTTTTAAGCACATATTGCTGTAAGATTTGCAAGACACTTTGACATATATATTAATAGAGGAAAATAATGTCTCATCTAAGGAACCCGATTCACAAACTCTGTTTTAAGTATAATACATTACCCTACCAAAGGGCTCAGTGTTTGATGCAGTTTTTTATCCTGAATAGATTTCATGTTATAAAAAGTATTCAAGCGAGAAACTAGTTTTATAGCATTTGATAATTGTTGTTAACATTAGCCATCTTATGCTGAATCCCTGATTGTGACTGATATGTTTATAGACTTCTTTTCTTCTGAGAGACAATGAATGTGATTTTCCAATACTGTAGTCCATTTACTCATCCATCAAAAACCTTATCATTACCGTATGCCAAAAAGTAAGACAGTGAATTGCAGAAAAGAGTAATTATAAAACAACCTGGGGAATTAAATGTAGAGAGGCTGTGATAAAGTATGATTTTACTGAATCGCCTGCCAAAAGGAGTAATTTTTTTTTACTATAAGACTCCAGAGATCACAGCAGAAATAACTGATCAGAACACTATACAGTGTGTATTGCTTGACTGACCATGAAAAAGAAAACATATATTATATCTAGCCCATCTCCCACAGGTTACTATTCTGTTTTCAACTCAGTATTTGATATTGGTTTGATTCTGTCCATTATTCAGAATAGGCCAGATCCTGAGCTGGTATAAACAGATTCAGTTCCACTGAAATCAATGGAACTCGGCCAAGTTACACCAGCTAAGGTTATGTCCCAGCATATAAATTCATGGAAGGCTACATGTCTCTGACACTCTTCCTAGAGGTCTAGCCATCAGCTCATGCTCATCATGGCTAAAACAGAGCTCTTAGTCTTCCCCTACCCCTAAACTCTTCCCATTACTTCCGTTCTGTGGACAACACCACCATCCTGCCTGTCACTCAAGCCTATACCTTGGGCATGATTTTCAACTAGGACCTCTCTCTAGGTCCTCAGATCCAGGCTATGGCTAAATCTTGCCAATTCTTCCTGCATAACATCTCTAAGAAAAGATCTCTAGCCATGCATAGCTAAAACTCTCATCATCCTGCATTTCAACGAGTGCAACATCCTTATCTCTGGTCTCGACAAACATAATCTTGCCCTGCTCATGTCCATTCAGAATGCTGCTGCAAAGATCATATTCCTAGCCCATCACTTTGATCATGTTCCCTCTCTTTGCATCCATCCAATGACTCCCCCTTCTCTATCACATCAAGAATAAGCTGCTTGGCTTCACTTTCAAGACCCTTTACAGCCTATCCCCACCTTACCTACCATCTCTCATTCACTATCAAGATGTTAACTCCCACTTCTGATTGGCACATGATGCCAGTCTCCACTGCTTACTTGTCAAATTTTCAAGCAAGCACCTTTATGCTTTTTCCCAACCTACCCCTCTCCTCACATTTTGAGGAGCTCCGCATAAACATCTGCAAAGCTATCTCATTATTCACCTTCCAAACGCTCCTGTGCCGTGATGCTGACAAAAAATTGACAATGGTTAGGCTGCTGGTGTACAGAGACGAGCATATGATCAGTGCTGTCCTCACTGTTTCCTTGTATTCCCTGTCTGTCTGTCTCCACCTGTTGTCTCTTGTCTTATATTAGACAGTAAGTGCTTTGGGTTGTTTGTAGAGCACCTAGTGCAAGGGGGTCCTGGTCCATGGCTTGGGATCCTAGGTGCTATAATAATACAAATAAATGAATAATAATACATGGAGCCTTGTGGCTGGGCCCTATGTACACAGCAGTAGGTAGCCTGGAGAAGTCACCAGAAGGAACTGTTCTCAGAGAGGTACAACTATTTCTTCCATGCTCCATGGGGAGAATACTTTGTTACAGTCATTTTCAAGGCACAGCATGCTACCGGCAGTGTGCCCAGCCAGCTATAATTGCTAGAACATGTAGGGGAGAGCCATGGTTTTTTATGGGGCTAGCAGCCTCTGATGTCCTTCCTATCCTGGATCTAGTCAGAGGAGGGCTAATGTGACTCTGGTGGGAATGGGGGGACAGAGTTTATTCCACCTTACTTGTATGCATGGAAGCATTAGACCTAGCCACAATCAATCCAAAAGTGCTTTTTCCAGAACACGTTTAGTTCTCGTTACCATGTAATGCAATAAAGACAATTGCCTTGAAGCCTCTTTTAGTAGTTTACTCCTGGGGGAGAAGATCCAGTCTCTGCTTTTTCATGCCTCCAAAAGTGATTTGTATAGGAAGACACCATTGTGTCACCTCCCATAGAAGGCTAGCCTTTCCTGTTGTGAGGAGGTGACTTTACAAAATCGGAATCAGAGTGACGTTAGCAGAATCTCCTACTGTATTTCCAGACGAACACTCAGTGTTACTTCATGTCTTACTGAGTAAATTAACTATACAAAGGAACTTACAATTAAAGCTGAGACAATAATTGATTTTTTTTTTCAGTTGGGGGGGCCAGGTCTACTTGCAATAAACTGAAAGTAAAATATTAAAGAAGATCATTATGCAAATTTCTAGCTATCATTGTCTCTATTTAAAAGTATATCCAGTCCTTCAATAGGAACCCTGCTCTCAGCTTCTCCTTCAGAATAATAAAGCTGCTTACTTGAGAGGAAATAATCCAAACAATCTGTTTCTCAGGTTACACAGCCATGACAATTCCACAATTTAGTTAGGAATAAGTGTTTTGAAACAGACAAGTCTTGCACCATGTACTAAATGTTGCAAGACAGGTTCACTATGATCTTCAGATCCACACTGAGGGGTTGGCATTAAAAAAATTAAATTACAATTTCCCCCATATTTCACCTGCACCTGCAGGGCATGAGAAACATGAAATTAACAGCTAACAGCTCACACTGAATCTACTTAGCACAGGCAAACAGCAGCACTTCCCCACTATTAAGGTCAAATGGCACCTTCAGTGATTTAGATGCAAATGTGTAACTGGCCTCTGCTCAAAATAAGACTAGTGCCAAAGTAATGAGCCACTGAATCTGGACCATACATTCTGCATTAGCTGCTCTGCTTAACAGTAAAACTAAACAACAATTGCAAAATAGTCAACAAAATTCTTCCACCCCCACCCTATGTAAATATCTTCCTATGTAGGATTAGCGTTTAGACTTATAACACTTTAAAGTCCAGGATAAAGGAGGGTGATTGAAGGTTATTATGAAGTGAAAGATAATGCCTCTAGATTCTGAACTTTGGAAGAATAGGGACAAAAACATTTTCTGATTCTGATTCTGATTGGAGATTGATGATTTACTCAATAAAGCAGAAGGAAAACCATATCTACTTCAGTGCAACAGATATAGTTTTTAAAAACATGACGAGATTTCTTCTTACTGAGTTCTTGTTCACAATAACAAAGTAGTTGCAATTACATTTCATAAGAATTCATCTCTATCAAACAATATTTACAAAAATGTTCTTGAAAGGGATTCAAGCTTTTAACAAAAATATTATTTCCACTTTATTTAAATGACTGTCATTTACCTTCCTGAAAGTATGATGATGACATGACGTCACTATATACAGATTTGTATTTGTTGTTGCATTGTTAGCATCTAGTCCTGAAGTCATTGCTCAGACAAAACGCCCATTCAAGCCAATAAGGAGCATTGATCAAGCCACTTACCAATTTATAATACCTCAAATAAAGAAATATTAACCCCAAACCCCAAATACCACCAACAAATGAGAAATCAATGCAAAAAACTGAGTCAATGTGATGTTATAGTTGAGAATGCTAATGATCAAATGTGAGGAAATTTAAAGTATAAATGTAAAATTCAGTCCTGTTTTACTTACAGTAGAACCTCACAGTTACGAACACCAGAGTTATGAACTGACTGGTTAACCACCCACCATATTTGGAACAGGAAGTACCCAATCAGGCAGCGAGACAAAAAAAAAAAAGAAACGATAATATAACAGTTTCTTTGTTGTTTCATTTAAATTAAGATAGTTAAAAGCAGCATTTTTCTTCTGCATAGTAAAGTTTCAAAGCTATATTAAGTCAATGTTCAGCTGTAAACTTTTAAAGGAACAACCATAATGTTTTGTTTAGAGTTATGAACAACCTCCATTCCCGAGGTGTTTGCAACTCTGAGGTTCTACTGTACATAAGAGCTAGGTATTATGATTATATAGCCTTTCTTCTATATTGCCCAGCACCTTTTATACTCATTTAAACCTGTGCAAAGTGAGTTTCAGATGCTACCATTCTGCTTTGGTAGCGTTTTACATCCTACTTTCTAGCGATGTGACTACATAAATTGCAAAGCTGTGGAAAATCAAGCTTATATTTAAGTATGCAGGATGATAGCATAACATACATCTATATTAAAATACTGCAGCTTCACTAGGAGACAACTTAAGGTTGAAAATGTAGCTTGGACTTCCCTAATTTTTGTTTCTTTTAAAATTTTCAACAATAATATTGTATAAACACAGGAGGCACGTTTTTATAGAAAACTATATTTTATATTTCATTTAGAACTTCTCCATCAGAACTTGTGTGCCGCAACATTGTTCCATATTTGAACAAGTGTTATTTTGAAATTCATAATCTACTACTACCTGGCACATGGAGTGACATTGCAATAAGTTTTGCATGACATGCCTGGAATATTAAGCAGTGTCAAAATAGTTAACAGATAGTGAACTAAGTACAGACACACACTGTCAGAATCACTGGGGGCCATCTGAGGTAGGAGCAGATACAGACTGGAACAGGGCTGGCTAGTGTGGAAACAGGCATGAGCTATACTTGGGGGCCACAATCTGAAGAGGAGGATACGTGACCACCCCACGTCTCCCCAGCCCAGTGACCCCCCCCCCCACCCCGCCCCGCCCTGTGCCCAGCCCAGGGCCACCATGCTCTCCCCGCCCCATGTTACCTGCGGGCTGCAGGGTCTGTCCTTCTCTCCCAGTGCTTTTCCCCCTCTCCTCCCCGACACGTTCAGCTGCTCTCTCTGGCAGCAGGGTGGGGAGTGGGATGGAGCTGCTTCTGCCTGAGAGATCCTGGCTGGGAGGCAGCAGCAGCCCGCTCTCCCCACAGTCATGTTTCTGGCTCACTCAGCCCCTGTCACCAACAGCCGAGCCCATAGGTGCTGGAACTAAGGGTGCTGGGGGCGGCTGCAGCACCCCCTGGATTGAAGTGGTTTCCATGATATACAGGGTTTACAGTTTGGTTTAATGGCTCTCAGCATCCCCACTATACAAATTGTTCCAGCACTCCTGAGCCCAGGCAGGCCGCTGCTGCATGCCAGCCAGGCTTTCTCAGGCAGAAGCGGCTCTGTCCCGCTCCCCGCCCGGCTGCCAGGCAGTGGCCGAACGTGTGGGGGGAGAGTCGCAGGGAGAGGAGGACAGAGCCCCTCTCTTTTTCCACCCCCGGCAGGCCAATCTTGGGGGGCACTCGACCTTGCATGCCACCCCATGCATCGCCTCTGGCTAGAGCATGAGCAGAGGCAGTCTGCCAGAATACTAGGCAATGGAAACATTCCCAGCCACATAGCAACTCTGAGCAGCCTAGAAAGACTGCTTCCCTTAGAAGCCTATATGCCTGCCTTGGACTCACCTGGGTGGGTCCTTACCTATGGATGGCTGAACCCTGATTGAATGGCATCGGGCCTATCACAAGACCTCCAGGTAATTGCCTCTAATGATTGACACACTCTCTGGCTCAGGGGTGACTCATCAGGCTTAAACAGGCTCAGAGGTAACAGACTGAGAGGCAACTCAGAGATGAATCATCACATACACGTTTATGTGATGAAATTGTAGAACAGAAAAAAATGAAAAAAGTCAAGAAGGAAAGAGCTTATTGTTTCTGCTGTATTGCAATTTCCTTGGTTAAGCACTTAATTATTTAGTGGCACCCAACATAGCAGAGGAGAGGTTTTATTTTAAAATACATTGGAAAATAGTCAACAGAGTTCGAGAGACATTCATATGTTGCTTTAGTTGCAAGACATTTTTACCTTTGTCGGAAGCTGTATGCAACTGGTTTGGGTTTTTCACATCTGTCTCTCCTGGATTCTTAACAAAATGAGGATTAAAGAAAGTTAAGTGCAGTGAATATTGCTTCCTTTCCCACACACTAACATTTGTGTTATTTAAATAAATGTATGTGTTTTAATCCCATCTCAATAACCAACAACACCTATTTAATTTTGGACAGGTTTTAACTGTAGGTTGAGCCAGGTAGTTATACATCTAAATAGGGTCAACCGTGTCCATAAATAATTGGAAATGAGGCTAGACTGGGGGTGGAATGAAAATCAGGCCCTTTTAATTACAGTTCACATTCAAAGTGTGATGCAGATGCCAAGTGTTTGATAATACTCAAATACTACAGTGAAGAGCACAGTGTAAGAACGAATACAACAGACTAGAAGGAAAAAGTCTTTTCCAGAATTCATATGCAAGGCATTAAAAGAGCTAACATTTTATAGACAATAATAATAGTTTATTTAAGCTATTGCATAGACGCCCCGTCTGTATACACTGCATGTACTTGTTCTGTGTTGTTTGCCACCAGTCTTCCGTCTCCTCTCTTAGAGGTCCCTTCACACGTGTATCTAAAATAGTTGAGGAATGAGTTCTCCAGAAATCTGTGTAAGATTAGAACTTTATAGAATTTCATGCCTCACTCCTTGGAAATGCTTCAATAGTAACTTAAACATTAAGAAGTTTGGATTTAAACATTCCTTTAGATTGGTAGGAGAGAGATGACGAAATGGAGGAAAGATGTGAGTAGGTAGAATTGGAGGGACAGAAGATGGAGGAGGACATGGAGAGACAAGAGAGGGCTACAGGTATCCTTCTTTCTCATCCAGTTCTTCCCCTCATCCTCCCACTCTTCTCTTTCTTTCCTTTATAGTCCTGTGTCCCATCTCACCCTTCTATTCTCTCCCTGACCCTTCCTTCCCCCTTCATTGCCTACTCTCATTGTGATGTGTATAGGCAGTTCCTGGGTAGGTGGATCTATTTCTTTAAATGAATGGATGATTCTTGTTACTGAAATCTCAAGAAGGAGATTGAAGAGGAACATTGCATGTCAAGCTTTAAATCATTGTCAGTGACTCACATATCTGTCATTTAGCACAAAACTTTTTCTTACTTGGGCCTGACTCCATTTTTTCCATTCCGAAAGTGCATACAGCTGGACAGTATCACCTCTGCCTCCACTAGTGCCAACACGGTTTCTTCAAACCCTCTTACGTAGATAATGATCTCTAAAAATGTTACCTAGCATACAGTTAAAGACAGGAAGGCAGGTGAGAGTTCATGTTGCTCCATTTTTCATTGTTGTTGTGGTCTGGCTTTATTTCAATTTGATATCTGCTATCACACGTGACAACTTTTCCGTTAAAGTGAACTAACACCTACTGAATATGTCATTATAATCATTCCAGACTGTCAGCTTCACTTGCATTTATTTTGAGTTGCAATAATTGGTGTCTGAAATCCTGAATCTGTGACGTCCCATGATTTGTTGAATGCTGTGGGCCCGATCCGGTGAGGTGTTGCCTACCCTCAACTCCTATTGCAGCCCATGGAGTTGAAGGTGTTCAGCCCTACACAGAATTGGGGCCCAGATCATGTCAGTAGAGAAGTTTTCTCATGTCACTACTGTACGTTTATTCTGAACTACAGTCAGAAGCCAAACAATTGACATTTTTCTCTTGGAAATATGAAATGTGGAATCTTGTTTATGGCAAAAAAGAGAAGCCAGTCAGGCTGATGAAAATCAAAGTAGCATGTCACAATGGAGAGGGACGGAGCAAAGTCATCACACAAAACCTATAAGTAAACATTCTTAAAAATTCTTAAATTTATTAAATAATAATATATAATAAATAATATAAACAAATAATAAATTTATTACAGACCCTTTGCAATATGCAGTGGAAGTGTTCTCATGTAATCAGCATTTTCACATATATCAGATGTATATCTCCTGAGTGACCGTGAAAAAAGAAGTCTTCTCACAGAGACATCTGAATTTAACAAAATTTCCACTAAGCGACTAATTTCATTCTTTAACAGGGTTACTGGCCTAGTAGATGCGGGAAGCAGTAGATGTGATATATCTTGATTTTAGTAAGGCTTTTGACACAGTCCCACATGACACCATTCTCACAAGCAAACTAGGGAAATGTGTTCTAGATTAAATTACTATAAAGTGGGAGCACAACTGGTTGAAAGACTGTACTATAAGAGTAGTTATCAATGGTTTGCTGTCACACTAGTGGGGTCCCACAGGGATCAATCCTAGGTCCGGTACTATTCAGTATTTTTTTTAATGATTGGATAATGGAGTGGCAATAAAATGCTGATATGCTGATAAAAATTGCACAGGACACCAAGCTGGAGAAGGATTACAAACACTTTGGAGGACAGGATTAGAATTTAAAATGACATGGTCAAATTAGAGAATTTGTCTGAAATCAATACTATATAACTTACTAAAGGCAAATGCAAAGTACTACCGTTAGGAGTTAAAAATCAAATACACAACTAAAAAATGGGGAATAACTGGCTTGGTGATAGTACTGTTGAAAAGGATCTGGGGGTTATAGCAGATCACAAATTGAGTGTGAGTCAACAATTTGATGCAGTTGTGAGAAAGGCTAATATTCTGGGGTGTATTAACTGGCGCGTCATATATAAGATACATGAGGTAATTGTCCCACCCTACTCAGCACTGATGAGGCCTCAGCTGGAGTTCTGTGTCCCATGCTGGACCCCCCACTTTCAGAAAGATGTGGACAAATTGGAGAGAGTCCAGGGGAAAGCAACAAAACTGATAAAGGGTTTAGAAAACCTGACCTTTGAGGAAAAATAAAAAACCAGGTATGTTCAGTCTTGAGAAAAGAAGACTGAGGGGAGATCTGATGACAGTCCTCAGATATATTAAGGATTGTTATAGAGAGGACACTGATCAATTTTTCTTCATGTCCACTGAAGAAAGGATAAGAAGTAGTGGTTTAACCTCTAGCAAGGGAGACTTAGGTTAGATATTAGGAAAAACATCGTTACTATAAGGGTACCTAAGCTCTGGAATAAGCTTCCAAGGGAGTTATGAAATCCCCATCACTGGAGACTTTTAAGAACAGGTTGGACAAACATCTCTAAGGAATCATTTGGGTTTACTTGGTCCTGCCTCACTACAGGGAGCTGGATTTTAAGACCTCCCGAGGTCTCTTCCTGCCATACATTTCTATAATTCTGTGCTCATTTTTCCATCAGTGGCCATTGTAGGTTCACTGGTCAGAATGGGAACTGGTTCACATTGGAAGTGATGCAGAGCCATATCTCTCCATGAGATTCATCACTATGTTTCCTGCAACTTATTGATGATGAGGGACAGCCTGCTTGTTGTCCCCCTTCTGAGAAAGGCTCCTGGTATGTCAACCCTTCTACAGGACTCAGGTATAATCTAGTCCTGTAAAACTGAGAGTAAGAAAAATACCATCAGATTTTAATAGCTTGAAGCATCAATTTAAGTCTTATAATGGAGCATTTTTAAATGGAATAGTTGAATCTCTGTACAGTAACATTTGGAAGCACAGCTTTCCAGTGTGTAAAAACTGGGGATTAATGCTCATGCTTTATTAGTGCTAGGTTCTCTCATTTAATGAAATTTATAATAGGCAATAATTCATTGGCTCTTGTTTGTGTTATTTTGAAGTTATACTGTTAGAAGTGCCCCTCTATGGAGGAGGCCTTCCATGGTACATTTGACCTTCATTCAGACTAGCAGTGCCTACTGTATGTTTATTACATCACTAATATTCCCAAACCATGAAACATGCCCTTGTCAAAACTACAGGTGTCAGTTGCACACTGTCTAATCTAAACAGAGCTATGTCTAGTCAATTATACTCATCAGAGTGTGTGCACATGTATTCCTGTGACCAGGTTTGCCTCTGCAGCACCCCATCATGGCACATTGGGGTAACACACCCAGTCACAGGGTCTCCACTGATTGGCCACTGTCTCTCACACAGTTCAATGTTCCAATGCTTTGGCCCTCTGGCCAAGGCACCATTCAGTCCCACCACTTCCAGGTGTTAAAGTCCCAAAGGTCAGGAAAAACTACAACTGAAAACAGGGGCATCCAACAAACCTTCAGCAGGACCCTGCCCTTCTGTTTAGGACCTGTCTTCAAATAACCAGTATGTTGGTCAATCTCCCTGGGTCTGGTCATCCTTTCCATTGGGAAGCTCATCCAACTAGCAAGCTACCTCAATCTCTGCGCTGCAATCATGTTTTTCTCACATCAGGAGAAACAGAGCTCTGATTTCCTGCCTACTCAACTCTGAACAGGGCTAGGTCTCCACTTTCCATACCTGACTTCTGCTGCAGGTGTAGTAGGGAGGGGTTAATCGGGGGTCACAGACTCTCATTAACCCCCTCCTTGCCAATGTGGGACCTGACTACCCCATCACAATTCCAGTGTGTATGAACCAGTGGGGTTTGGATGCATAGGGATTGTGTTTCTGCTTTCTGTTTTTCTAAGATTGGTGGCTGCCAGGTATCGAATTTTGAATTAGTAGCAGAATCAGTGCAGCAAGAAAGATGTGATATATTTCACAGAAGAAGTACCTAATAATGATAAAGTTGAAGAGCACTTGTAGAAGAGGTGATCTGCATGTTAGCCTGAGGTTATTTAGCAAAGTCAAAATTCAGGGCTACTTATACAGACTTTTCAGAGAAACCCTGTTCCTCTAGAAGCACATCCCTTGGCCCGCGCCGCTTCCCGCCGCCCCCATTGGCCCGGGACGGTGAACCGCGGCCAGTGGGGGCCGCGATCGGCCGAACCTGCTGCGTCAGCAGGTAAATAAACTGGCCCGGCCCGCTAGGGTGCTTACCCTGGTGAGCCGCGTGCCGAACATTGCCGATCCCTGCTCTAGAAGTATCTTGACCGCACACTTCTTTTCCTCCAGCCTCCTACCTGATTGTCCTGGAAAGCTGCTGTATTGCATTATTCCTGAAGTCTAAACCCACCTCACGCCTCAGTTAAAGTTCACAATTGTGCTATATGAGAAGGCTAGTGAAATTTAACTTGAAAACATATATTAAAAACACATATATATTATAGTCTTTTTCACTGCAGGTCTGTGAGGTATAATGTTGCCAATATATAACTGTGGCTGGGCCAGACAGT
This sequence comes from Terrapene triunguis, assembly GCF_002925995.2. Taxonomy (NCBI): domain Eukaryota; kingdom Metazoa; phylum Chordata; order Testudines; family Emydidae; genus Terrapene; species Terrapene triunguis. The sequence continues at coordinate 49,126,543 of NW_020664393.1, read as the reverse complement.
TCTGCCACAACAGCTGATGGTCACTGTGTTAGTGGTCTAGATCAGGGGTGGCTAAACCAGGGCTCACAAGCTGCATGCAGCTTTTTTCCAGTTAAAGTGCAGCTTGCAGAGCCCCCCGTACCCGTTTCATTTCTGCCTACCAGACTGCGGGGAAGAGCTCAGGGCTTCTGCCCTGAGGTGGGGTGGTAGGGCTATGGGCTTCTTCTGCCCAGTGGGCAGGAGGATCTCAGACTTCAGCCCTGCCAGGCACACCTGCTGGGACTTGAGGCTTCAGCAGGAGTGGAGTTGAAGCCCTGAGACCACACTCCCCACAGGGTAGAAGCTCCTAGCCCCACCACCCTGCTGTGGGGTTGAAGCCCTGAGCCCCGGCAGGTGCACTCTGGCTCTCGAACTTCTGAAGATTGTCATATGTGGCTTGGAGGATCAATAAATTTGCCCCCCCCCCCGTCTAGAACAAAGGAGTACTGGTGAGAAACTGAAATTTGATTGCCTGGGCCCAGTCACATGATCTTGGTCAGGATTCTGGAGGTAAATATACGTTAGTGTTCATTTGTTTTATACATATTTCATTTTACAGTAATTCAGAATAGCAAAAAATGGAATATGCATGTGTGACACTTTGATTTAAAAAGTTTGTTTTTTCTTTTAGGGTATCTTACTGAGATAGAATATGAAATATACATTTCTGTTTTATAAAAATTATCTTTTGGTTCTGGTTTCACCCTCTTCCCTTCTGCCAGGACACCTCCTTCTCAATATTGATGACTAAGCTCCCACACAAAAAGGAGATATACTCCATAGAGATTTACACTGAGAGTAAAAATAATCAAGAAAAGCTCAGTTATCATAATATTCCACAGTGTTGTCAGGAAAGCACTGCAAAATGCTGATTTTTATAGCTTTTATAAAAAAAATTATTCCAATAACGTTTAGAAAGCCACTAAATTGATCAGTTGCTAAGTACATTCTTTCATAAACATTATCAATATAAAAACCAGATATGTTCCACTTTTCAGTAAAATAACAATTGCAATTTTCAAAAGTAAACAACAAAAATAGCCTGGGAATTAAGCTTGTCTATATAAACAATTAGTTCGCAACAAGCAGGCGTGTAACCACACCCAGCACAAGCCTGCCATGCACTAACTGTTCATGTGGACTCTGCTGACGTCCATTCATTAGAGCACTTTGATCTAGTCCTAATTCAAAGAGGACTAAATCAAAGAGCATTAGTGAATTGTTAAGTCATATCCATGTGGAAAGTTAGTCTGCAGCAGGCTAGTGCAGGATAGATTGACACCCCAACATGCTGAGAATTAAATATTTGTGTAGACAAGTTCTTTGACACAGGAAACAACATCATCTGCTTCAGTGATGGGCTAGATATTCATGAATATTTACATGAATAAAAGTACCAGATAAATGGGACTTAGGCACCTACCCTGCTTAGGTACTTTTGAAAATCCCACTAGGCACCTCTTTACAACTAAAAACCTTAGAAAATCTGGTCCTTGGGCACTTGTGAAAGTTTTATCCTACGGCTTGTCTATGGGGGGGTGCTAGTGTGCAGTAAGCTAGAGTGTGGATTTAAAGGGCACTAGCAACTCTGCACTCACTCCCTGTGTGGACACTGTTACTGTCCACTAACAGGGCCTTCAGGCAATTTACTTTAATGCACTTCTAAAGTGCATTAAGGTAATGCTCACAAAGGCACTTTTACAGCTTGTTTACATGGTGCATTAGTCTGCACCAAAGAGGTATAAAATCTAGTGCACACTAGCATGCCAGGCACTAACTGGCCCATGTGAAATGTGGAACCTGCTGGTGTGCATTAAAAGTTCCGTAGTATGCATGAATATAGTCCTGTTTCAAACAGTGCTACATTAACGCACACTAGGGAACTTTTAGTGTGCACCAGACATGTACACATGAGCCAGTTAGTGCATGACACGCTAGTGGGCTTTAGAATTTACTCCTCTGGTGAGGACTAAAGGACTGTGTAGACAAGCCCTTAGTGACCAACCACGCAACACAAATAACTGACTCTGAACAGTCAACCCAGAGCCTGAGAATTGTTTGTTGAAAACAGTCAGCAAATACTTCTGAATAAGGAATAGATTGGCATTGGTTCGCTAAGGATTCCTTTAACAGAAAAAGGGCAAGTTTATAATAAATATCAATCAGAAGGTACAATTTGACCCTGCTGTAGTTTAGAAGTTCACTTCATTTCAGATAAATATCCCAACGTGAAAATGATTATTTGTCCCTTATTCCACCGTCTAAATTGCAAACATTGAGTGGAAATCTCTTAAAAAGAGATGTTGAACATTTTCCAGTACTTCCTGCTTCTACCAGGTTTGGTTCACGTTTGGAGCATACTTGTGTGTTGGTCCTTATTTTTTTCCACCAATTTGCTTCACTCATTCCTGATTTGCACTTATATCTCAGCCTCCCAGAGCTACAGGTACAACATGCAACACTGAAATGTGACACCTCATTTCCCCCCATTCTTTATTATTCTCCTCCTCCCTTTGCCCCCTTCTTCCTTCTCGCTGACCCTTTCTTTTCTGCCAGCTCTCTATCTTTCCCATTTGTGCTGCCCCCAGCCTTACATTTTTAATCCCTCATCCCTACAAACTTCCTTCCTTTTGTTTTCTTCTCCTTTTCACCATCTTCTATCCCCTTCACTCGCTTTGCTTTCTTTGTTTCCCTTTCCTTTCCTCCTGCTGTTGGAGTGCTGTTCTAGAATCTCTCATGCTGTCAGATTCCTGCTGATCCTTTTAACTGGCTTTCTGCTCCTTCTTTGGCTTGCTCCTGCTTCATTGAAGTCTATGAGTGTTTTTTGCTATTGATTTCTAGAGGCGTAGGAAAGGACCCTGTGTCTGTGATGGGTGGGCAGTGCAGGAAGTACGTCCCCTTTCCTTGATGGTTTCTTAAGAGATTGCAAAGGAAAAAATCCTGTGTGGTGAGAAGGGAACTAAAATCAGGGGATCATTTGTACAAAACACAGAAAAAATGCTTTTCATTATCATACTGTCTCTGTTTATCAGAGGAAACTCACGAGACCCAGCAACATGGGGGCTGTGTTGGGTAGCATTCTCACACCATGGGATTTTTTTGCAATATGGATATCAGGATGGGGGCCCTTAAAATAGGATGTCCTGCTGAATATGTGTTAGAGGAATTATTCTCCAGACAACTCTCCACTGAGCAGTTTGGTGTGACTGCAGAAGTAGGGTAGTGGTTGGGACTAGTTGCCAAATGGCTCCCAGTTATGCAATTAAACAGGTGATTTGTTGGAATTCCCTTATGTGATTCATGCTGTTCTCATTCACAGTATGAACTTTTGGATGTTCTGGCAGTCACTGCTTTAATTTCCTGCTCAATTTCGCATCCAAATTTAAAATGATCTGAATTTCTGAAGCAAAACTGAAGGTCCAAAATGTGACACAATCATTTCAGATTGGGCCAAATTCTACAGTCCCATTTTGGCTTGTTCAAAAACTGCAGAAGGTGGACCATTGTTGCTTACCATGGGTCTACCATTTTAATCTGCCCAAAATAAATCAGTAACTTCTATCACTGATAGGGGGCTGGAGCAAATGATTTATGAGGAGAGGCTGAGGGAACTGGGATTATTTAGTCTGCAGAAGAGAAGAGTGAGGAGGGATTTGATAGCTGCTTTCAACTACCTGAAAGGGGGTTCCGAAGAGGATGGATCTAGACTGTTCTCAGTGCTACCAGATGACAGAACAAGGAGCAATGGTCTCAAGTTGCAGTGAGGGAGGTCTAGGTTGGATATTAGGAACACTATTTCACCAGGAGGGTGGCAAAGCACTGGAATGGGTTACCTAGGAAGGTGGTGGAATCTTCTTCCTTAGAGGTTTTTAAGGTCAGGCTTGACAAAGCCCTGGCTGGGATGATTTAGTTGGGGATTGGTCCTGCTTTGAGCAGGGGGTTGGACTAGATGACCTCCTGAGGTCTCTTCCAACCCTGATATTCTATGATTCTTCTATGATTCTATGATCATTACTGTTCTTTCAACTGTAGTTTTTAGTCTTCTGTAACATGGGATGGGGCATGAAAAGTCCAAACGTTTCATTTTCTATTATATTCTGCCACTGAGATTAGACCATTGTACAACTACAGTAAACTGGTCAGTAACAGCTGTGAAGTACAGAATCTTCCAAATAAACAATGCACATAAAAGAAAAGTCGGGTATTTTCTGTTCAGATTTTAGTTTGACAGAGAAAAAGTTCTGCTTTGCCTTACAAATCTCAGTATTTGGTTTATATTAAACACAATCTGATCCTGGGCATCTTCAACCAGTTACATTTAAATAACCACAACAGGAAACAGTCAAGCCTCATTGAAAATCAGAGTCCTTGATGAGCTATGAGAAAGTCTATGTTTCGTTTCCAAATTAAAGAAGGTTAATATATTTATTTCCTTTGCCTTCCTTTCTCCTAGGCTGTTGAAAACAAATTGGGAAGGAAGAGGTCAAAAAGAGAAATGAAAGCAGTGAAAATACCATTGAATTATTTCTTTCCATTGTGAAACTCATCCACAAGATCATACACAGAAAATCAAATGCCAGAATGTTTCCTCGATCTAAATGTCCAGACAGAAAGAACTCTGTTTCCATCTTGCTGAAGAAAATAAATAGAAATATTTCAAACCTGAACTGTAAGTCTGATTGGCTACTCCTGTTATTGGATGGCATGGAAGACAGACTCAGGAAAGTGGGAAATAAATTTCCAAAAACAGCAAAAGCTCCAAAAACACGTGAAAAGAGCCCAACACAGCATGGGTGTCTGGCAGGCAGTGTCTGTAAAAAAAAATAAGATCAAGCTGTGCCATGACAGAGTCACTAGAAAGTAATTTAATGGCTCTGTCACAGTTACAAGACTAGCTGCACCTCTGTCCCTTCCTAGTGTTTCTGAATTCACACTCCTCAGATGCCAGGCCCTGATCCTTCACCTCTCCAGAAGTGGAATTCTGCAATTCTTTTCTTCAAAGCCCAGGACCTGGGCTACAGCACCCAGTACAGTACCATGCAAATCAACAATGCCCACTCCGCAGGTCCAACTGAATTCAGACACCTATGGTTCTTCCCTTTGGGAGCTGGAGAGCAGTTGTGTATGGTGACAAAACAGCCTTCTTAAAACAAGAGAGTGTGGTTTATTTAGCAGTAGGGGGGAAAAAACATTAGAGAAAAAGGGACTAAAACAACAGTCTACATGCATTCTATTTTACCTAGGTCCTGCTATCCATGGCCTTGTTTCTCCAGGCACCCCTAGTCATCTCCTGTGTCTGAGTCTTGTTTCCTCTATTTGCTCTTTCCGCCCCCTCATAGATTCATAGATTCTAAGGCCAGAAAGGAGAACTATGACCCTCAAGTCTGACCTCAACCAGCTGCTTAGTTTGAGGATGATAGGGGGATGACTGGAAGTGTTGGACCCCCCATTTCTCCACAAACCTTTGTATAGGATAGACTCAGACTTTGTTCCCTGATCAGTCCAAACCTTGTGGGGAAAACCCAAATGCTGAATATTTCCAGCAAGACATCTACCATCTTGTCTGCCTTTAAAGAGGACAGGGCCATGGCTTCTGGATGGCAGGTGGCATAATGTGCTACCACCAGAATATACCTCTTCCCTGACATGTGACTTTATTAAGGGCTTGTCTACAAATGGAGTTGTTCTTGATTAACTGTTTGCAATTAACTCCATTTGTGGACACTCTCATACTGGAATAAGACTGTCCACACATGGAGTTAATCAGGAACAGATAATCAGTAACAACTCCATGTGTAGACAAACCTTAAGGGTCCCCACAATGTCCATGAAGAGAGGAGAAACTCTAAAAACACACGGAAAGAGCCTGACACAATAAGCGTCTCGGATTTCGTGTCCTCTAAAAAAAAAAAAGATCAGACTGTGCCATCACTGAGTCAGTAGGAAATCATTTAATGGCTGGAGGGTTTATAGCATAACAAATTGAAAAAAATGGAAATTATTTGTAAATAGTGGTGTCCCTACGGTTGCCAACCCTCCAGAATTGGCCTGGAGTCTCCTGGAATCGGCATTGATCTCCCAGTGACTATTGAAAATAATCCGGGAGATTTTAATAGGACATTTTAAGAAAATGACATTATGTCATGTTGGGAAAAAAATTCCCCCAGAATAGCTTCAGTCAGAGTTGGCAACCCTAGGTGTCCCTCAGGGGCCTGTCCTGGGACCAGTCCTATTCAACATATTCATAAATGATCTGGAAAAAGGGATAAACAGTGAGGTGGCAAAATTTGCAGATGATACAAAACTACTCAAGATAGTTAAATCCCAAGCAGACTGCGTAGAGCTACAAAGGGATCTCACAAAACTGGGTGACTGGGCCACAAAATGGCAGATGAAATTCAGTGCTGATAAATGCAAAGTAATGCACATTGAAAACATAATCCCAACTATACATATAAAATGATGGGGTCTAAATTAGCTGTTACCGCTCAAGAAAGAGATCTTGTAGTTACTGTGGATAGTTCTCTGAAAACATCCACTCAATGTGCAGCAGCAGTCAAAAAAAGCAAACAGAATGTTGAGAATCTTTAAGAAAGGGATAGATAATAAGACAGAAAATATCATATTGCCTCCATATAAATCCATGGTATGCCCACATCTTGTATACTGCATGCAGATGTGGTCGCTCCATCTCAAAAAGAATATATTGAAATTGGAAAAGATTCAGAAAAGGGCAACAAAAATTATTAGGGGTATGGAACGGCTTCCATATGAGGAGAGATTAATAAGAGTGGGACTTTTCAGCTTGGAAAAGAGACTACTAAGGCTGGATATGACAGAGGTCTATAAAATCATGACTGGTGTTGAGAAAGTAAATATGGAAGCATTATTTACTCCTTCCCATAACACATGAACTAGGGATCACCAAATGAAATTAATAGGCAGCAGGTTTAAAACAAACAAAAGGAAGTATTTTTTCACACAATGCATAGTCAACCTGTGGAACTTCTTGTCAGAGGATGTTGTGAAGGCTAGGACCTATAACAGGGGTCAAAAAAGAACTAGATATGTTCATGAAGGATAGGTCCATCAATGGCTATTAGTCAGGATGGGCAGAGTTGATGTCCCAGCCTCTGTTTACCAGAAGCTGGGAATGGGTGACAGGGGATGGCTCACTTGATAATTACCTATTCTGTTCATTCCTGCTCAGGCACCTGGCCTTGGTCACTGTCAGAAGACAGGATATTGGGCTAGATGGACCTTTGGTCTGAGCCAGTATGGCCGTTCTTATGTTCTTATTTAATAATGGAATTCCTTGGGAAAACGCTCCCAGAAATACAACAAGGAGTCTGGTGGCACCTTAAAGACTAACAGATTTATTTGGGCATAAGCTTTCGTGGGTAAAAAAACCTCACTTCTTCAGATGCATGGAGTGAAAATTACAGATGCAGGCATTATATAATGACACATGAAGAGAAGGGAGTTACGTATGCCCAAATAAATCTGTTAGTCTTTAAGGTGCCACCGGACTCCTTGTTGTTTTTGTGGATATAGACTAATACGGCTACACCCTGATATGTGGCTCCCAGAAATGTTATCCTTGAGTGTGGAAGTACCTCATATGGAATACCCAGGAAGAGACCCCAGGGAATACCAGCACTGTGAACACAGACCCTCTTATTTGGACTGAAAGAAACTTCACATTAAAAGACACCCATCAAAAGCTCAGGACACCTTTGACTGTATTATTGAAACAAACACCATCTAAAGAGACACAAAGCAAAAATTGTCCAAAGCAGCCGCACTCCCTTACCTCCACCAAACAACACCACACTTCATCTAATCACCCAGCCCAAAACCACAACCCAACATTTTCCCAACCTCAACTGCCTCAGCCCTCTACACAAACTAAGAACAATACAGACCTTCTTCAAAGGCTAAAAATGTGCTTGCTTGTTAAGAAAAACAATATGGAACAGCGCCATCTAGTGACACCTAACATAACAATACTATGAAGGGTTGTAGTAGCCATGTCCATCCTGGGACATTACAGAGACATGGTGGGTGAGGTAATATCTTTTATTGGACCAATTTCTGTTGGTGAAAGAGACAAGCTTTTGAGCTACACAGAGCTCTTCCTCAGGTCTGGGAAAGGTATTTAGAGTATCATAGATAAATATAAGCTTGAATAGATAATTTAGCATAAAATAGTTAGCACATATTCTAAGGGACCATTCAAGGGAAAACACCAATTTTAAAATCACCAAGCATAATTGAAATCAGCAAGCGGAAATATTTTATTTAACTGATCAATTTTAATCTTGTTTTGTATTTGTACTTTGTAGTTATTTTCCTAAAAAAGGTTGATTTGTATTGGTTGGGAACCATTAAAACATGTTGATTTGCAACTAAATATAGCTATTACATTACATTTGGTGCACTTTTTATCATTATTATTTTGCTAACCAGTAGGATATACTATATTTATATACATTTATTTAAGTAATTATATAGCTTAACATACATTTATTTGGATTCTTATTTTTTACATTTTTAATTATGTTAGAAAATGGTAAGTGATTCATTTCTTATTTATTAAGAGATGCTTAATTTTTTACTTGTTTTCATGTCAGTTTGGATGGAAATTCAAACTAAATTGTAAATGCACAAAAACAGCATTCAATTTATTATTAACTAAATAAAACTCTTAAATATGCTAGATACATAAGAAAAAATTATCGGAAAATTTATGAAAACATGTTTTACATTAAAAATTTAACTGATTCATTAAACTAAGGAAGTATTATCCGTAGTGACTTGAACTGATTGTTTCTGTTTACCATGTCCTTCAAGATTTTGGAACAAGTAGATCTCTTCTTCTCACACCTAGTTTTTACTACAGATTGGAACAGGAAAACAAGCTTTCCTGATTTTTCAACTCCCAACTGGTTTCTTAACTTTGAATCAACTAATCATTGAACAAGTTGAATAAACTGAAATGAAGAAAATGTTCTCTCTGCACCTGCAGAAGAGGCTACTATTGTCAAAAACTGGTTTAGCACTTCTATAAACTCTGCTTCAGGGTGCTTAGACAGCTACTTCCACAAGTTCAGTTGTATGCCTTTCTTTAAAACTTGTCAAACATGTATGGCTTAGTTATTTTTTAAATTTAAATTCTTTTAAAGATTATAATAAGTTTGGCCATAACATAGATGGTCATAATTTCTAATTTAATTTTAAATAGGTTTATATTTTAAAATTAAACCATATTTAACTTTTTGAAAATCTGATTTAAATAAAAACCTGATGTTTAAAATTTATTTCTTTTAGATAATAGATTTTTATCCTCCCTGGTCCACACCAACACCTCCTCAGCTACAGGAAAAGAGCTTTGGTAAGTAATCACATGTTTCTTCTACACACAGTTATCAGTAACAACATTAAGTCAACCAACCTCCAAGATTTACTGGTGAAATTACTGGCTGATAGGACACTGTTCATTTCATCCATTTTTCTAAACTGCTCTCAGATTCAGAAATTCTGGTCACACATATAGAAAAGACTGCAAAAAAATAAGCTTTACATGATATAAAACCCCCACAATTTTCTATATTGTGGTAAATATCTTTATAGTTAATTCTAGGAAATACCCATATGAATACTGACAGGCAGCGACACAGATGGAAATAACCAGTTAGTTTTCAAAAACAATAAAGAATGACACCTTGGCAAAATATTAATGTTAGCTGATAGGAAATACACCACCATGTTAGGCTCACAAAAGAAAACCAAAAGAGATGGCTACTCAAAATGCAAGAAACATGAGACATGGGAAAAATCACTCCCCAGATGAAACAACCCTGGGATTGATTCAGTTGCTACCCACAACACATACAAAATTAACTAAAGAGTAGATATATTTGGTCCTGAACTGAAACATCCACACACAAAAATTTCAGTTTATAAAAAGGACACTCTGTATCCTAAGAGCCTGATTCTCATTTTCCATAAAGCCCCTTTACTCCTCTCTGGCAGTATAAAGGGCCATAAGGGTGCATTTATTCCCACTTTAAGCAGGGCCGGCCTACAACATTTTGGCTCCTGAGGCGGGGAGCTCAAATGATGCCCCCATGCCTCGCTTGGGCCAAAACTTTGAAAGGTCTCAATACTGCCTTCTTCCTGTTCTACTCCTCTCATGGTATTGCTCTGCTACCTACCACAATAAAGGAGAACTAACAACTTAAAATGCCTTGTTCAAAAATTTTAAGTAACACTTTACTTTCAAACGCCTGAACAGCAAATGTAACTTTTCTTGTCTGCATAGTAAACACTGGCATTTTTATCTGTTTGAATAATCAAAGTGGTGCTTTCCGTGCTTTCTTGGTTGCAAAGATTTGAACTGCTTCCTGAAGGTCCACAGTCTGGGCCAGCTCATGCTCTATTGAGACGGTTGCAAGGCAGACCAGCCTGTCCTGTGTCATTATGGAGCGTAGATGTGTTTTTATTAACTTCAGCTTGGAGAAGCTGCATTCTCCACTGGCAACTGTTACAGGAAGTGTTAGAACTATGCGTAGAGCAACAAAAGCATTTGGAAAGAGGGTGGTCATCTTATTTGTGCACATATATTCCAGAACAGCCTTTGGAGTTGATCCTGCTGAAATGTATCTTGAAAGGGCTTTCAGTTCATCACCTAAATCACTCGCATCAATATCGCGCATGTCATCATGTGTCAACACTGTCTCTAGTGCCCTGCATTGCTGGTGTAGGTCTTCTTCAGGTATAGTGAGGAGTTTTGGAATATCATACAACATCCCAAATATTGCTGTGTTCCTTGAGCTGCATGAAACATTCTTTAACTGACTGTATTGCACAATCTAGCACCTTGTTAAAGAATTCAACCTTGAATTGTTGTTTGGGGTCTCTTATGGGATTATCCCGTGCCTCGTAATCAAAATGTCATCTTCTTCGGTGACTCTTGTATTCTTGAATGGGTGGGAAAATAGCTTCAGTGTTGAAGTTCCTCTGCCAACTTCTGTGCACTCTTCAGAACGTTTTGAAATCCCTCATCTGATCTGTAGGTATGACTTTGCTTTGTCCAGTTGTTCCATTGCTCCAGATATATCAAGGTCAACCCCTTGGAGTCTCTTGCTTACAACATTTATTTCAAACAGTATGTCATGCCACAACACTAAGCCACACAGAAATTTGAAGTTATGTATGTTTCTGGTGATTCCATTTGCCTCTGCCACTGTTCTCCCACGAACAATTCCTGTCATAGCATTATCCTCCATAATGGCAACTATGGCATCATCTATCTTCCCAATTTGGTGTTTGATAGGCTTTATTGCCTCCACTCGACTTTCCCATCGTGTGACACTCAGTAGTTTCAGTGTCAGAGACGATGTTCCCAGATGTTGTTTCAAAATTTGCCATTGATGAATTGATGCAGAGAAAAATACATAGATGCTTTGAATTACATTAAAAATTCAGCAGCCTCACTAGAAGCTGATGCTGCATCACTGACCACCAAGTTCAATGAATGAGAACTGCATGGGACAAAAAAAGCTAGAGCGTTTAACTCTCGGATCCATGTCTGCACTCTTCTGTTCTTTCCTCTCATGTTGGCACCATTATCGTAGCCCTGACCTCTCATGTCAGCTACTTCCAGTATCTTCCAGCTTTTTAAGAAGCACATTTGTCATACCAGCTCCTGTAGTATCATCAATGTCAATAAATTCTAGAAAATGCTCTCTGACAGTCACCATTGCAGGGACATTTTCACTAGGTTCTGTTGTTGTTACAAAACGTACCATTAAAGTAATTTGCTCCGTATGGCTGATGTCAGGTGTGCAGTCCAGAATAACAGAGTTATATCTTGCTGACTTCAGATCTGCCACAATCTTCTGTTTGACTTTTGTTGCCAGTAACTGTATGATCTCATTTTGAATTCTTTTTCCAAGGTAGTGGTGTGTGTACATTTCTTGGGTGGTGACTCTTCTAAGATGCTCCTGGAGTACAGCATCAAACTCAGCCATCAGCTCCACGATTTTAAGGAAGTTTCCATTGTTTGGCACATACAGCTGATCTGAAGTGCCACGCAGTGCTAGGTTTTGGGTAGCAAGCATTCTCACAATGGCAATGAGCCTTTTCAGAACATTTTGCCAGTAAAGAGACTCTGATGCAATCTTCTCTTGATGCTGATCATCTGTGGTGGCCTATAACCTTAGTGTAATCTCAAGCTCTTTCCACCTATGGAATGCCCTCTGGTGATTTGCTGCCTTCTCATGGCATACCAGATTTCTAGCCAGATGTTTCCAGTCCTTTGTTCCTATAGAACCCAATGTGGCTGGAACATTAGACTGGAAGAGTATGCAACAAAAACAGTACGCAACATTCTGGGTTTTTGAGTACATAAGCCATGGCCTCTCCACTTTGTCACCATTGGGGATTTCTCGCCAGTAATGTGTTGGATGGAAACTTCTATTTTCATGGTCTTAGGGGAACATGAAGTTTTTCACTTGCTGTGGCCCATGCAGTACAAGGAAGTCCCTCAGGCTACTGCTCAAGTGGGTCCACAGTCCTGGATGATCTAGACTTAAGGAACTAAACTCAGTAGCAGCTGTTTCTTGTGCCTCCACTACACTCTTCTCTGATCTACACTATTCTTCAGGAATGTGGATGGTTACATCCATTTGAGATGGAGATATGGATGCTGCAGTAGCTGCCAGGTCACCTGCACTCTGACTAACTGGAAGATCAGGCATCTCCCCACCACTCACATCCTCACTGGGGCTGGAAGGCTCACTGTGAACAGTTGTGTCTGTGTATCCCAGGAGAGCTCCTTCCTGCTTAGATAGAAAAGCTTCCTTTGCTTTCTTTCTTTTTCTGAATGTGCCCCAGAGAGGCGTTTTCTTCTTTCACTCATGACTGCTGTTCTGTGCCAGCCATAGTGGCTCTCAACGGTCAATTGAAGGGGACAAATTGGCTGGTAGCAGGGCCTGAGTGAGGGAAGATATCAGCGTCTTAAGGGCCTACCTGGCTCCTACTACTTCAGTTATAATAATAAATGGAGATATCCTATCTCCTAGAACTGGAAGGGACCCCAAAAGGTCATCAAGTCCAGCCACCTGCCTTCACTAGCAGGACCAAGTACTGATTTTGCCCTAGATCCCTAAGTGGTCCCCTCAAGGATTGAACTCACAATGCTGGGTTTAGCAGGCCAACATTCAAACCACTGAGCTATTCTTTCCCCCGACCTTTTCTTCTCAAGTGGGTTCAGGGAAGCAGCAGGAAACAGGAAGCTCCCTGAGAAGCTGGTGTTAATCAGTCCAGGCTCCTGGGGGTGCTAGAGAGGTACATCAGAGGCTCCTCCTCCTCTCTGTCTCTGCAGCTCCTGCTGCTTTCTGTTATTCCCTCTCACCTTTTCTCCTGCCTGTCTGTTATGTCTCTTGTGCCCTCCTTCCTCCAGCACAGCACTCCACCATCTCTGTGCATCTAGAGCAGAGAGAATACATATGCACCAGCAGCAGACACAATTTTCTACAGTCTGGGTCCTAGTGGCGCCCCCCCACAGTCTGGCACCTGAGGTGGCCGCCTCAGTTCGCCTCATGGTAAGGCCAGCCCTAACTTTAAGGTCCCTTTACACTGCCAGAGTAATGTAAAGAGCCTGTAGTTTAAATGAGAATCAGACCCTACACCAGTTCTGAACCTACTCATGTAATAATCTTTGTTCCTGAACTAAAACACCCACACAGAATATTTTCAATATATAGAAAGCTTACTCTGTTCACTAAACCATTCAGTTACGTACTCATGTCATCCTTATTTGGGTAAGTCCTGACTGCCTGCTGTTTGTGTGCCAAGTAATAATGCTGTGTTACTTCTTGTTTAGTATATTCCCATCCATGTACTTGACTGCATATTTAAATATGTAGCTACCTGTAGCTATGATATATCTGAGGCATCCAAACATTTCTTTAAAAAATTATTTAATCCATAGTTACAAATCTGGCTTGATGTTTATTTTGTTATACTGTTCTGACTCTTAGTTACTTGTTTACAAAGTAAATTGCTACTTTATGTTTGTTGAGACTTCAGAAGTTTTCGATATTCATTGTTTTTCAGGAATTGATTGTACCATGGTAAAGGTAATATTGCCAGCTTGTTAATTAAACAAGATATTGGGATTTGCATTTAAAATGCAATTCAATAGTTGATTGTTTTTGCCCTCCACCAAGCAATGGATGGATTAAAGAGACTTGATGGATTCAGCAACAGTGAAATCAAACCAAACATTTGATCAAACCAAACTTTTGATTAATTGTTCTGTTTGATAAGCTGATATGCAAAGTCACTGTAATGACACTGAAATAACAGAGTGTCTATATGGTAGACATTTGTTTCTCTGCTTTATAATCCTGAATATTGATCTCAGTGATATTTTTTATTTCACTGCAGGAATGTGCTAATCCATAAAGTCAGCCAATCAGATTCTGATACATTACATTGGGCCTATTATTGCAAAACTCCCATTGACCTTGATGGAAGCCGAATTGGGTCCACCGTGAGCTCATATTCATTAACTAGTTTTCCGCTCATTAGATTCTTCCAGTCATAAAATTCAAAGTACTTTTTATACTGTCAGAGATTTCTATATATTGATGTACCAGATAGATGGCCAAACAATAATGATTCTCCATCAGATATTTTCACGTTTAAAAAAAATTCTTGTATAGTAAAACTGTTGGCTGGAGTATACACACAATAAATGGCTCCCATGCTGCTAGTAAAATGGCTTTTCCTTAAAGCCTCATTATTTAACTGGCAGTATGGGAACTACTTATTCTTTCTATGCTTCCACCAATGGAATGTTACTGCTTATGAAAGTCTTCTTCTATTTATTTTAGTTCCCTGCTTTCCTGGGCACTTTTAAAAAATATATATATAATTCTTAATCATATACAAAGGTTGAGACTAATCAATATTTAATGCTAGTCTTAAAACCAGTTAATTAAGAGGCTCCTTTCATAACAGAAAAAATATAGTGAGAGAAAGAAAAGGGGGAAAATACATTAAATTAATAGTGAGGAAAAGAGGTATCTGAATGGAAAGATTAATGGAAATGATGTACTAATAGGGAAGAAAAATTAATGCCAATCACTGATTAATTCATCAACAATATATATTCTGTGTGTATGGTGACAAATATTCTCAAACCGATTAAATATTTAAATTGAAGTAAAGCTGTCCATCATGTCTAGGAGGTAAAAATTCCTATTTCTGAAGCAGGAGAACACTTTACAAAGCAAGGCACTGTAAATTCACAGTTGTAGTTGGATCAGCAGGTGTCAAAAGTTATGAAAAAAATAAGAAAAACAAAATAAAAATAGAATAAATTTGAAACAGTTTTTCAAGACAAAATAGAATCTTGTGTACAAACACTGCCTCTGTCTCCAAATTCCACCATGTAATTCCATAAAACAAAGTAATGCAGCACAAGCTATTCTTACTATATCCGGAAGCGGCTGCTCAGCACCTGTACCAATGACGTCGATTTGAGTACACACCTTCCTCGGGGACAGCAAAGCAAAGAATCATGCAATACAGAGAGAATTACAACCTCTTTCTCAATTCAAGTGGAAGATTTGTTTTTCTAAATGAAACTGCAGTCATCTTCCGTGTTTCTTAAGTGATCTCATCCTCACTTAGCAGCAGATCTAATATTAACTCATAAGTAATCTCAACCTTCTTGTCTAGGTTTGAGTGAGAACTTTATTGAGCTATATACATGAGAGATTTTTAAGAGTGATGTATTTACAGATAAATGGACAAAATCATCGATGGAGATACCCCCGGGAGGAATTTGTCCCATGGTTTGTTCTATTGACATCTGACTTAACTTAATAACTTTTCACTTGTTTTTGCAAACTTCATCCAGTGGGAAACTTGGAATGTTTGTTGGTTCAAGAATGAAACAAACACTTCCAATACTCACCTGAAAAGGTTTGAGCTATTATTCAGCTCTCTTTCTAAAGGCCTGGTCCAGAGTCCACTGAATGGAATTCTTGCCATTGACTTCAACTGATTCCTAAGAACTGAAGGAAAAATAGACAGAAGAGGAAGACTCTTCTGAGTGTTTTCATGTTGTTCTGTTATCCAGAAAACTGCATAATCAACAATCTTAGCCTCTTTTCCAACCCAAAATGTGAATGCATATGTATTTTGAAACTGAAACTGTGATATTTGTATTTAAGTTACAGGGGCTGATTTTCTAAGATATGCAAAAAAAGCCTGAAGAATAGGACAAATCCCTAATACTTTGCATATTCTTGTAAGCTTTTTGTACACTAGTAAAATTATTCCTTGTTGATAACAAATGTCAGCAAACGATGCAGCTGAACCAGTGCTGAATTGCTTCTTCACCCAGGTTCCTTAAATGGACTGAGCACACTTGGCTACACCTGCAGTTAAATGTGTTCTGCACAGGTTCAGCTGACAAGGGGTAATTTTGCTAGTGTACATAAGGCTTTGGAAACACTTCTGGCAACTTCTGCTCTCAATTACACACTCTGGCCTCCTATACTTGAACAACTTAGGGCATAATTTTGCTTTTTGTCTTCACTTTTTTCTGAGGAAGTTTTCAGTTTTAAAAAGCGATGTGAAATGTTTTTTTAAAAATATAAATACATAAATTTAGTGCTTTTAAAAGGTGCTTGGCTGATATCCTTGAAGAATGAAGTCCTCAATTCACCCACTGCACAGGTGTAGCATAGGTAATTATAGTGGAAGTCTATTCAATCTACAGCACCGTTGTGCCTTAACCTGACCTGGAGGGATCATCAATAAAGCTGAGAGAAGGGTTTAGTCTCCATAGTTCATGCAGCCTTTCGTGTCTAAGTTAAGATGGCCAGTTAAAATGCCAAGTGCCAACTGTGGATTTGTAATGCAGATACCTACCTGCTAAGAACTGGAATGAGGCCTCCAAGTCATTCCTCATAGGCCCCCAGACAGTAATCAGAAACCAGTGAGATTCATCCACTACCAACTTGCCCTGATTTCAGTGACCCAGAGACTAAATGTTCTTGTATGCATTACCAAACCACTGAGCCATCTTGTGAACCCAGTTTGGTTATTTTAAAGAGCAGTTGTGTATATTATGTGTCCATAAATAGAAACACATCTGAACATAAATAAATACAAATTAAATGTCTCATATTGGCTTTTTTCAAAAGCTGGAAGTAATTTTCATTCCAATATGAAAGTCAGGTCAGCTTTTGGCATTTGCTGCTGGCAGCTTGTCAGTCTCCTTTGAAGAAAGAAACAGTTCAGCTTGTGAAAAGCTGTGTGTATTTTATAAATTAGATTCTTCTTTGTATTTCTCCAGTTTGTTAATAAATGTTCTCTCCCACTTTATTGATCTTCATCTTTTTCTTCCAAGTTTTATCCAGGTGATTGTTTTCAAGTTCTCTATCGCTGGAAAAAAGATAATTAGCTTCTTTGGTCTCTGATGGCAGGATATTTGTGAACAAATGGTAAAGCACATTGTCAATGACAATATCGCCTGTATGTACACCTCTACCCCGATATAATGAGACCCGATATAACATGAATTCAGATATAACGCGGTAAAGCAGAGCTCTGGGGGGGGGGGGGGGCTGCGCACTCTGGTGGATCAAAGCAAGTTTGATATAACGTGGTTTCACCTATAACGCAGTAAGATTTTTTTGGCTCCCAAGGACAGCGTTATATCGGGGTAGAGGTGTACTTGTTTGGAGTTTCAATTTCAGTCTACTTCTGGGCTGCTCTAATCTATGCCAGTGAAAGCCCCCAAAGATATATGGCCCTGGCAAAAAATTACTGGGGCACATTAATACATGAGCCTGCCCTGGACTTAGCCACATAGGAATCTCATGTTTCACTGAAAGTTGAAAGGTTCCTACATGCCTAAATTACTTCTGAAATTGAGATTTAGGAGCCTAAGTCTACATGGGTATAATTCAAAATGTTACCAGTACCCATAGCTTGCCCCAACTTCTCTGGTTAATGATATAAAAAGTTTTACTAGATTGGTTAAAGGGCCCAAATTAAATCAATAGAAAGTAACATAAAATATGGTAGATGCAAAGTAAGACAGAAATTATGAGAGCTGAGGGAATTTGAAGAGCAAATAACAAAGGACATAAAACAAGGACCAAGAAATTCTTTAAGTATATCGGGAGGAGGAAGGGTGCACCAGAATCAAAGGTCTGCTGGAATATCAGGTAGTAAACCCAGTGACTAAGGAGCATAACAACACAGAGACAAAATCATTGCCAAAAGATACTGAGGCCAAGGATGTTGTAGGATTCAAAAAATTATATTAAAAAGTATAAATCTGAATTCAAAGAGCTGCGGTTACCTTAGGTAGGATAAAATAATTTACCATGCTTCAGGGAATAATTTACCCATAGATCAATGGGGGTTGAAAGAAAATTCCTGTTACCCAGGGACACTTTGGTGCCAACTGGTGGAGAGCATTAAAAAAAAACTAGTGGAGATATCCTATCTCCTAGAACTGGAAGGGACCCTGAAAGGTCATTGAGTCCAACCCCCTGCCTTCACTAGCAGGACCAAGTACTGATTTTGCCCCAGATCCCTAAGTGGCCTCCTCAAGGATTCAACTCACAACCTTGGGTTTAGCAGGCCAATGCTCAAACCACTGAGCTATCCCTCCCCCCTTCTTTAAGCATCAAAATTAAGGAATCCCAAGTACAGTAATTTACTTTGCTTGATTCTTTTACTCTTTTTCCTCAAAGGAGTCATGTCTTAAAAGCATGTCCACTGGGCGTATGGTTACTAATTTTTACCTAATTAGTATTTTAGAAGGGTCTGGGGGTGGTACCAAACGAAGATCACCTCACGTTTACTCACTCAATCATTCACTCTGTCTCTCTGCGTAACATTCCCTGCTGTAAGGTCACTATAGTCAGGTCAACCTGTGCTCCATGCTGGAACTTTATTCATGTGATATTTGCTTTTGCATGGGCCCATATTTGCCGATCAATAGGTTCAATATTGATTGTACACACAGATTTTGCCAGTCCTTTATCAAATTTGCTTCTGTTTAAGGGGAACCTGCTCCCAGGATCCTCTGCAGCCATTCAACCATGTTTAAGTCATGTCAAGTTATGCTCACACCATTCATTCAGTTTAGCCACACCAATTTTACACCATCCCAACACCTGCTATACTAAGAACTGTGACACCTATTCTATGACAACAAAGGATGTGAAGTTCCCAAACTGTGGCACATTCAGCTATAGCTGAGGCATATTCCTACAGTATATACAATATATTCCAAAAGAAAATGAAAATTGACTAATGAAATGTATAGATTTTTTTGTGATGGATGCACTCTTCATTTTCTTATATGCTTTGTTTGTAGAAATATTATACAATATGTAATAAAGAATATCTATTCTATTTATTCAGGTATTTAGGCCCAATCCAGCAAAGTACTTGCTTGGGCTTAATTTTAAGCCCATGCGTAGACCCATTGACTTCATTGAGACTACTCATGTATTACACTTAAGCACACAGTTAAGCACTTTGATTGATGGGGGTTTTACAGCACCCATCCCAAACTCTGGGCCTTTACAACAATTAAAATACATAATATTTCAGACATAGTTAAAAAAATCTATAACCAAGTTGTTAGACTACAAGTACTGGAAACATACTCAACACAAGACACACTGAAATTTTGAAAAATTGTCTCTTCATTGTGATATATTCTAATGTTTCCCATAACTTAAAGTTAACACTTCAATTATTATTGCAAACAAAGCAAATGATAAGTATATGTTTTATTAATATTCCCAAACTATTGTGTAAAATGTTTAAATCATATAGATGATTTAGGAACCTAAATCCCATTTTCTAAATTTATTTATATGAGACTTGTATGTGACTCTTACTGAAAATCAATGGGACTAGGTTCATAAATCAACACAAGTGCATTTGAAAATGTTGCCCAATAGCTTGCCCCTGACTTCTTAGCTTAATATAAGAGATTTAATAGAAATTAGAATATGAAATGTGTGTGACTTATTCAAGTTAAAAGCAAAGCTCTCTGGCCTGCCAGTTTTCATGGATGATCAGTCTGAGTGGAACATTTAGCAAGTCTCTCCTCAAAGTAATGTCTACTTGGATTGCTTCACTGTCACTCACAGCCATCATTCACTTATTTGTTTTTCTAGTGGCCTGTAACTCTTGTCATCTATTAATGCTTTTAGGGAACAATACCTTATATGGGTATCAATCTGAAGCTATGCTTGGAACATGTAACTAATCTCATATTATATTATGCGTGTATTGTGTTATATTGCTGTTGTAGAGAGTACCTTTAACAAATAAACAGTGAAATCTTGGCTTTACTGAAGACAGTGCAAAATCCCAACGATTGCAATGGGGTTAGGATTTCATCCAAAATGTTTTCCTCTTCTGGTGAAAGTGGAAGTGGGATATTTTGAAACATGCAGTTGAGAAAAGAAGAGCAGCATAAAGACGTACATTCAGTATGTGAATTACAGTGTGCTTGTTATCTAACAAAACTGTCTTCAAACCATATGCTTGTCCTTCACAACAGAGGAAAATTAATATGTTTACTGTCAAATTACTGACAGATCAGGACTAGTGGAGAGCTGATTTATCACTTATGAAGGCATTCCAACTTTTTTAATTGTACACAGTGGCTGAGTCATTTGAACTGTATTGTTGCTGCTGCAAAAGGTCCAAGTGTGGGCACACAAAAACATATATTAACCATCGGCAGTATCCCGTGTTATGCCCTTACCAACAATGTTGGACAAATCCACAAAAATGAGAAGAGATTTTTAAAATGTTTCTCATGCCTAAAATTTGAGAGAGGAATCCAGAAGTAATTTGCTAAGCAAAGAAAGTTGTTTGATTTCCTAGCCCCTTTTCACCCATCGGAGCAGTACTACAGTATTTTGGGATGTGTCTGATGCTGATTTGTCTAGTGTCAACAATGTGCTCAGGACCATACAGAATATAGATACTAAAAACTAGGCCTGCCATAGGGAGTTTACAGCCTAGGAAACAGATATAGAAAGATAAGATCCATGGACAGTCACAGAGGAAAAAATTTACCTTAGATATTTCTAATCTCTTCTAATACCCTCCAAGGTCATTTATTATTTTCAGACAAATAATATAAATGTGATTAAAAGGCATCTGACATAGTTCTGGATTCCACTGGGCATTACCTCTTGACACTACTGTATTGTTATTCCTGTGTGTATACTGCTTCTATTTGCACTTTTGCTGTTCTCCAAAGATATGATACAGATCAACTCTTAGTATGCTGTGCAGTAAAATGTTTCCCATTTCTCTTCTCACCTTCATTTTGTGTCCAAAATCCTTGCGCTCTCCACTGTGACTCTCTAGTTTGGCTTCCTCTCCTTCATCCACCAAAACTATTGTAAGGTCACTAACTTCCTGCTATAATCTAAGGGTCACTTCTCTATTCTTCTCTTTCACATTGACGACTGTCTTTCACATTTTTGATCACTCCCACTTTTCCTGATTTCCCCTCCTTTTGGATTCCATGCTGTCCTAGTTCTCCGCCTCTCTCACTGATCACTCCTTCACCAAATCCTTTGGTGCCCCTCATGCTCTCCCTTCCACTATCTGTTGGAGACACTTGGGATTCTCTCCTCAGTCTTCGCCTTGCTGATCCCAGATTTGGTCTGTTCTTGTTTCTTTTGATAAGAGGGATGGATCAGTAGCTGGTTAAAAACTGGAAACAAAGGGTAGGAATAAATGATCAGTTTTCAAAACAGAGAGAGGTAAATAGTGGTGTCCCCAGGGGTCTCTTCTGAGACCAGGGCTGTTCAATATATTCATAAATGATCTGGGAAAAGATGTAAACAGTGAGGTGGCAAAATTTGAAGATGTTACAAAATTACTCAAGATAGCTAAGTCCAAAGCAGACTGAAGAGTTACCAAGCAATATCACAAACTGGGTGACTGGGCAATAAAATGGCAGATTAAATTCAGCATTGATAAATGAAAAGTAATGCACATTGGAAAACATATCTCCACTTACACATACAAAATGATGGTGACTAAATTAGCTGTTACCACTCAAGAAAGATATGTTAGAGTTGTTGTGAATAGTTCTCTGAAAACATCCATTCAATGTGCAGCGGGAGTCAAAAAAACTAACAGAATGTTAGGAAGCAATAGGAAAGGGTTAGATAATAAGACTGAAAATATCATAATGCCACTATGTAAATCCATAGTTCACCTACACCGTGACTACTGTGTGCAGTTCTGGTCACCCATCTCGGAAAGATATATTAGAACTGGAAAAGGTTCAGGGAAGGGCAACAAAAATGATTAAAGGTATGGAACAGCTTCATATGAAGAGAGATTAAAAAGATTGGGACTTTTCAGCTTGCAAAAGAGATGACTAAGAGGAGATATGATGGAGGTCTATAAAATCATGACTGGTGTGGAGAAAGTGAATGAGGAAGTTTTATTTACTCCTTCATATAACACAAGAACTAGGGGTCATCCAATGAAATGAATAGGTAGCAGATTTAAAACAAACAAAAGGAAGCACTTCTTCACACAACGCACAGTCAATCTCTGGAATTTGTAGCCAGAGGATGTTGTGAAGACCAAAAAAATAATGAGGTACAAGCCCCCAGAGCAGCATGTGATGTGATGCCCCATCCCCCCCACCCCTGTGACGCCCCTTCTGCTCGAGACCCTGCCCCCGTGCCACCCCTTACCCCCAGTCTCCTCCCTCGTACCGCCTCTTCCCCGCAAGACTCAGCTTCCCCGCTCGCTCATCTCCACCCCATGCCCCTCCCCACTGCTAGCCCTTTAGGCTGGTAAATAGTGATGGGACCAGCCCTGGGCCCCTGTAGTGGCGGATTAGCTGTGTTGGGGGCCCCTGGAAAAATGGGTGCCTCACCCACCCAGCACCTCTGCCAGGGAATAAGATCGGGGTGCAGGCGATTGCCCCACTCCACCCACCTGCCCGGCGCTCCTGCCCAGGAGATGGATTGGGGCACGAGGGCTTGCATCTCCATCCTTCTACCACTGATGTGGATAATCTAAGTCAACTCAAATCCAAAGCCTTGCAATATCTCAAGTTCGAAATAAAGTCTATGTATAGAGTAGCGGTTTTCCTGCACCACGAATGAAGGGGATGAAAGTTTTCACTGAAGAGGAGAGACAGGAAATTTATCAAGAGACCAAGAAGCTTCTCTCATTGCCGGAGAAAAGTGTTCCTGCAATGAATCTTATGCTTCTTTCATCAGCTACACAGACACAAGGACACAAAGGACACAAACTAGTCACATGCAGAGTCTGAGGATTCAGATGGCGAGAGTGTAAGTGATGATGATGAATTATCAAAGTATATCACCCTGAATCTGACAAAAAATGAAGACGTGCAACGGTTGGAGTGGTGGAAACCTGTCAAGCCAAGAGGTACCACGGCTCAGCCCCAGCAAAATTGAGCACTAGCTGGGCAGCTGGCTGGAGAGCACTTTCACTCCCCTCCTGCACTCCTCACCTCTGCACGTCCCCACCCCCCACGGTCCTGGTGGAGAAACTGACCTGAAGTCACAGAGCGAAGTGCCTGCTGTCATTGTTCCTGGTTCCTCCACACAGCCCCCATAGGAGGATGACCTGCCAAGCCCAGAGGTGAGGTGCCCTGCCATTCCCCTTGCATGCTTCCACAGGGAGAACAGACTCCCTGTCCCTTGCATTATCTGAGCTATTTAGAACAGTGATAGGCAACCTGCAGCCCACGAGGGTAAGCTGCTGGCAGGCTGCCAGACCGTTTGTTTACATTTTCACAGTCGCCCACAGTTCCCAGTGGCCACCGTTTGCTGTTCCCGGCCAATGGGAGTTGCAAGAAGTGGCAGCCAGGCCCACGCCGCTTCCCGCAGCTCCCATTGGCTGGGAATGGCGAACTGCAGCCACTGGGAGCTGCAGGCAGCCGTGCAAATGTAAACAAACAGTCTGGCAGCCTGCCAGCGGCTTATCCTGGTGGGCCGCATGCAGGCCACAGGTTGTCCACCACTGATTTAGAATATCATCAGCTTCAGTTACCTCTTTATCAGCAACTGATGCTGGGCAATGCAGATAGAGATAATCCCCTAACCTAGTCTGGGGGGCTCTGTGATCAATTAAAAAACCCAAGCAGCCTGCCAGAGGAGCTAGTTTTCATGTGGCAATTTTTTTTTCTCAGCATCACCAGTAAAACAGCTTTCTGGAATGACTGAGATATGAGCACTGCAGGGCTTTAGATCAATGGAATATTGCAGACTTGTTTAGGTAGAGCAGTGCTATTCCTATTTTACAGATGAAGAATAGCAACACAGAGAGCCCAAGATCATAGAGAAAAAGCTGTGGTGGAGAAAGCAATTGAACACAGGTCTCTTACTTCCCAGACTCAGACCTTAACCACTGACTCAGCCTTATTGCTTTGCTAGTTTCTCTCTCACTGTAGTCCTGATTCCTTTCTGCTGTATCCACTCTACCCCCACCTGCCATTTCCCTGTCTACTGATCTATGTATTTTAGTGCATCAGTCATAATATACAGGCACAAGATACAATAATTTTAAGCTTCAGTGTGATTCAGGACAGTATTTGCAGTTGCACCATGGGTGGGGTTAACTGCCATTGACTGTTCCCTGATGGGTGGGGTATTAATGAAAAAAACTGGACTCAGCAGCCAGATTGTTGCTACCTTCATGTGGGAATTATGTGGTGGGGCGGGTGGCAGCTAATCTGAGCGAGGAATTCTACTTAACCACCTATTGCACCAATGTGGGATTAAACTATTTTTATTTCTCTCCATATTGTGCAGATGAATACAGGAGAGGTTAAAGCAAAGGTCATTAGCGAGCCCATTGCACTTTTCCTAAGAGTAGGAGTGTTGGATGAAATTCCTTTCAGTGGTGCCAGGATATCAGCCATTGTGTTCTGGCCAAACTGCCACTCAGTTGCTTACATTTTCTTACTTTAATTTCCCTTTCAGTTTCCTATACTAAAATGTTGTGTAATATTGTTGTGAGCTGTTAACATATGCTATGTTCCACCCCAGAGATAGATAGCTGCATTCCAGTGGTGAGTGACTTGATCTCTAAATATCTTTTACCTACCTCACAGAGCTAGAACGGAACTTAAATTGTTGATGTTTATAAAGTGCTTAGAGCCCTTGGATGATAGATGCTATATAAATGCAAAAGTATGAGCATCGTTATAGCACACTTTTCTCAGCCCATCAAAAATAAAGGTGTTACTTTATTTTTAGACACTTTAGACAAGAGGGAGGGCTATTTTCTAGTAGCAATTTTTCCAATAAATAATCGTAACAAGCAATATATGCTTGCTATGAGAACATTAACTTTTCTAAGCGTATCCTCCATATTGCTTTTTAATATATATTTTAAATACATAGGAGCCTGTGGCAAAAAAAGATATTAAAAATGATCAGGACTCCATTAATAACTGTAAAGGAGTTATTGAATGTCATTGTAACAGGGTGAGCACAGAGCCAGTGCACACTACAGCCTTACACACACACACAAAGAAAACAAAGGATATCTACAGCAGGTCCGCACCAGGAGTTATACATGAAGCATGACACCAGAATTGTGTGCACATCAATGTACAACACTGCAATTATAGCTCCTAAGATTCCAAAGATTCACAATCTATATTGTCTAGGACTCATTAAAAATATACCCTATTTGAATGTAAAGATATTATTGAAATTAATACGATGAATTATTGCTATCCATGTATGATGGGGTGTCCACCCCACACTTTCCCTGAAGGGGCTGAGGGAGGCCAGGTGGGCCAGTTAACCTATTAAGCAGCAAAGGAGGGAGATATAGGCTGGGCAGACAGTCTTGATTAGAAGGAAGCTCACCTGAGCAGAGGTGCGCTGGGCTAGTATAAACCCAGGAAGTTGGTAGCAGCAAGGATAGCTGGAAGGAAGGTTGTGGTCAGTCTCTGCTTAGTAGAAAGAGAAAGAGGGAACCCAGGGAAAGAGTAGGACCCTGGGGGCTGGCCCAGAAGCAGGGTGTACCCTGAAGAGACCAGGGTGGAGAAGAGAGCCTGTGGGATGCAGAGTAGGAAACAGCTCAGGGAGTAAGCAGCAAGGTTGGAGACTAAACAAACCATAGCTGTGTGTTGTAGGGTCCCTGGGCTGGAACCCCTAGGAGAGGGTGGACTGGGAAGTGGCACTGCCAGAGCGGTGAACTGGAAGACTGCCTGGGTCACTGTGGGAGTGACAGAGACTTTAAAGGACTGTACCCAGAAGGTGGGGCTGCTGAATGACCTGGATAGAAAACTGAGTTACAAAGAGGACGCTGTGGGTCCTGTAGCGAGAGGGAGGCTGCAGGCTGACAGAGAGATGGCATGCAACTGCAGGAAGGAGCCTTGCCTTCATGGAGCTAATCCCCAGGAAGGGATTTGAAAACTTGACATGAGGCATAGGCGATCATGAAGCAATTCAAACCTATGTCCTCCTCGCCAGTCTTAATTAACATCAAAAACATTTTTGTGCTTGTTTGGCCTTTACGCTGGGGAAGTCCAAGTAGCGCAGTTTGTGCTGTTGGCATGTGTGTTTATAATACATGCAGTGCTGTTTGCCCAACAGACATACCAATTGTCCATTTAAGGACTGGTCCATCCTGACCTGGCTGGAGTGAGAGTTGATTCAGGCTTATTGTGTACCATTGTGATTGTCACTGCATTTTCGGAAGGACTGCACTTGGGAATTTTAAAAAGAAAATACGCAGCCTGCAACTTCCATGTGAGGATTCCAAAGCCCTTCACAAACATTTAATTAAGCCTCAAGCAGTATTGTTACACATAGGTTGAGTGGAATTTTTCAAAAGTGCCTAAGGGAGCTAGTAGCATAAGTCCCATTGATTTTTGTTTTTAATGGGACTTTTGCTCTTAACTCCCTTAAGCGCTTTTGAAAATCCCAACATTACAGTGAAGGAAACTGTGGCCGATAGGTTTTTTCCACAGGATTTAAACTGTTGCCTTAACTCCTAATTCTTTCATCCATCTTCCTCTACCTCCTCTTCATCATGTCTCACCACACCATTCCCACTTTTCTCTCCCGGCACACTGCTATCACCCCGGTTCCACTCCTCACTCGGGGAAAGGGAAAAGGAAACCAATTGACCAGACATCTCTTAGGCATGCTGATAGGTGTGTGTATGGGATTGATCCAGTTACCATTAAAGTAAATGAAAGGACTCCCACTGACTCCAGTTAGAACCAGATCAGGTCTTTGTGTGCTTCCATGTTTGTATGCACGTGTGTCTTGTGCGCAACTGTATAAGCATTTATATTCTCACAAATAATGACCCTTCAAGTCATGCACCAACAACAAAACACATCTCTCCAACAAAAACCTGCATATATAGTAAATCAATGTAACCACACACTCTTGTTACTGTTGCATTGTGATCCTTATCCTACTACTTTTGTTACTCTCACTTGCTGTGTGTTGTCCAAAATGAAGGTTAAAATGTGCCTTCAGTGTGTAAGCAGCACCACCAGAAGAGGCATTTTGCCTTAGAAATGCACAATTCCTTCCCCTTGCTCTGCAGGGGATAATAATTTCCCAGGAGCAAATAACACTGCCATGCTGGCTCCACCTATTCCCTACCTAGCTGCTCCAAGGTGGGCACAATGCCCTCTAACTGCGGCATGCCTGGACCTAAGGATCAGATAATTCATACAAGCGTGTAGTCCAAATGACAGTCTAGCCTTAAGGATGTTCTAGGCCTCATCCTCCTTTCATCTGGTGTATTCATTTACACTTGTGCAAGGCAATTGGGAATCAGGCCCAGAGTCTAGAATGAAGGTGCTAAGAGAATCATAATATAGCTTCTTGAATTGCTTCAGTATTACCAAAGCGCACACACTATTCTTCTACCTTATACTCTAGTATTGCAAAATGTGTGTTCCTAGACACAGCCTTTTTAGAGTATACTACTAATGAGAAATAATGAAACACTGAAGTTTCTTCCTTCCTTCCTTCCGCAGTTCCTTATTGGAGGCACCGAACCCCCAGCATTAACATATTCCCTTCAGAGTCATAGGACAGAGTCTGGCTTACTAACTTCCTGCCTAATGGATCTTTGTACACAAATTAGGCTTATAGGGTTTTATGTTTCCCTAGGGAGAATATTGCTGGATTATGTATGGTTCTTCTCTTTCCCCTCCCCCCTTATCTATTATTTATAAAACAAAACATTCCTGTTTCTTCCTTCTGAAAACATAGTTATTCCTGGCATCAGTAAAAGGCTTTTGTCAATGTAATAAATGACCAATTACTGTATGTTTTCCAAGCCAATATGTTACAGAAATACATGTTGGATGTACGGCAAGTCATGTTTTAAGATCTAATTTGGTTTGGCACAATGGATTCAGGATATTAGATATATTTCATAAAGCATAATTTTTTTACTGGTGCACCCAAGAAATGTTTGGAGACAGCATCAAAACTCAATTCATTTTGTTCCTGATCCACCAAGACTACTTCATCCATCACCCTGTTCTCTTCTCTGTCAGCATTAGGACCTGCTTTGTAACTCATAATAAAATGCCAACTTCTTTTAATAAAATATTAATATTAACAATAACAATTTGGATTTAGCATCTTTACCAGAGGAACTCAAAATGTAAGTAAGCTTCATATCCCTCATGTGACATAGGTAAGAATTTAGTAACTAGTTTACAAATTGGTGAGATACTAAACATTACACAAGGAGAGAGAGACAAAGTTGTCACTAGTGGCCATGGGATGAAAACTGCCACTGACTTCACCCAGGCCAGGATTACACCCCATGAGTCCCCCGGCTGAAAACACAAGAGTACATTCCCTCCATTATTAGCATTACATTTGCTGGGTGGGTGATAGTGGTAGCATACCTTTCTAGTGAGGAACAGTGTGATGGAAAGGTTAAACTGCATTATAATGTTTAATCACTAGGTAGTGCTGTATGAAAAATACTGGAGCTCTTCTTTACTGAGTGCTGGAGATAGTCTGTATTCTTTTGTTTACAATAAAGTTGTTGTTTCTAGTGTCTATCTTACCTCTGTTGCACTTTGACTAACCTGACATGGTGACATCAGAAAAACAATAAAACTGCAGAATATCATCAAAATGTGACTGTTTCATGCCCCAGATAGCTTTAACTTCGGCAGACCATCAGACTGTCCTGATTGGAAAGAGCTGTTGGCACATTTTCACATCACAATTAAACTCTATGAGGAGAGTGGGGAGGTGCCGGTTACTTCCCTACGCTATGCCATGGGCAGGAAAGCTGAACATATCTTTAAATCCTTTGTCTTTAGAGAGGAAAGCCCCAAGAACATTTATGCTGTGGTACTGGCTACATTTGATGAACCTTTTATACCTCATCATAACTTGGTTTATGAGCGAGTGTGTTTCTACCAATGTGTCCAAAATCTTGAGTTCGGGTGATCGGATGTCTTGATTTTTATAGGGATAGTCCCAATATTCGAGGCTTTGTCTTATATAGGCTCCTATTATCCCCCCAACTTCTGTCCTGATTTTTCACACTTGCTATCTGGTAACCCCATCCTGGGGTGTCTGTGGAATCTTTCATAAGATGGCAGAAAACTGATTTTGAAGACAAAACGGAAGAGGACTTTAGAGACAGAGTAGTGACTGGTATTTTAGACAGTGGACTGTCAGAGAAACTGTAAGTGAAGAGAGATTAAATCCTTCACAAATCAATAGAAATGGCAAAATAACTGGAGAGGATCAAAATCAAAATAGAAACCAGTGGCCACCAGAAAGAAAATTAGAGGAAGTGACTTAGAATCATGTTAGAGATAGCACAGCTGCAAAACAAAAAAAAATTGTAATAAATCAAAGGTAATATGGGGTAAGTCCCAGGCAAAATACAACACTTCTCAGACTAGATGCATAAGATGTGGCCGTGGGGAAGTTTAGGCTTGAAATTAGACGAAGGTTTCTAACCATCAGAGGGGTAAAATTTTGGAACAGCCTTCCGAGGGAAACGGTGGGGCAAAAGACCTCTCTGGCTTCAAGATTAGGCTAGATAAGTTTATGGAGGGAATGGTTTGATGGGATAATGTGATTTTAGTCAATTAGGCAATAACGTGCCATCGCTGGTAAAATGAGGGTCCGGCTGGAGAATCTTGCCTGTATGCTCAGGGTTCTACTGATCGCCATATTTGGGGTCGGGAAGGAATTTTCCTCCAGGGTAGATTGGCAGATGCCTGGAGGTTTTTCGCCTTCCTCCGCAGCATAGGGCAGGGGTCGCAAGCTGGAGGATTCTCTGCGACTTGAAGTCTTTAAATCACGATCTGGAGACTTCAACAGCTGAGTTAAGGGAAAGTGGGTGGGTCAGCTTTTGTGGCCTGCATCATGCGGGAGGTCAGACTAGATGACCATAATGGTCCCTTCTGACCTTAAAGTCTATGAGTCTATGAGTCTATATAGGCCCTGGAAAAAGCTAGCAGCAGATTTATGCACATTCAGAAGGTATCATTACCTAGTTGTGATGGTTTATTTTTCTAGATATATTAAAATAATATATTTGAAAGATACAATATGTCAGTGTTATCGAGAAATTAAAGAGCCCATTTTGGTATTCCAGAACAATTAATGACAGACAACAGACCGCAATTCACCATAGCTGAGTTTAAGTAATTCGAAACAAAATAAGATATGAATAGATCACTAGCAGCCCGCATTACCCATAAACAAATGGGAAAGGCTGACAGGGCTGTACAAACTGCCAAGAAAATATTGAAGCAGGAAGATCCATTCCTTTTGTAACCCAATGCTTAATAGGGAGATATCTCTTTAAAAGATATAGAGTGGAGAAGTGTGGGAGGAATGAATTGCGTTGTCTGGGTCATGCACAAATAGCATTCCATGCCCAGAAGTTTCTGGAATTGGGTGTGGTAGTTCTGGGTATGCTCAATAGACTCCCTGTAACTGGACTAGTAGACTCCATTGAGGGCAAGTTGTTAGGGGGCAGCTGCTTTACAAAAGGACATGTGACCTGCATGGGTTTGGAGAAGCTCAGCCACGGGTGCAGAAAGCAGGTTGCTTTCCCCTAACGGAAGCATTTTGCAGCAGGTTAGTGATATTAATAACTTTCCAACACAGGGAGACACTGATAGTGTTAGTTATAGAAAGAGGAAATTGGGGTTAAAAACTAATTTCTTTCATTTTAATTGTCTATCTTGAAAGCTGTTTGATTTTAGATGAACTGATGTAGTCTTAGCAGGTTCACCAGCTCTTTTCTTATTTAAATATGATGATAGGGAAAGAGCCATCTATTTTTGCTATTTTCAGTTTTGTATTTTTCTTGTAACTGGGTTATTAATTTATATAATTGATATTGATTGATTAATTAACTGACTATCTAATTGAGTGTTTTCAGCAGAGAAGGAGAAAGAGTGTGCATGGGTTCCAATCGGAGATTTCTGCAAGCAAGAGGAAGGAAGATGATATTGCAGTGCTTTTGACTCAGCAGATTGTATAGAGTTGATGAACGACGGCTCTGAGACTCAGGTGAACTCAACCTAAGCTTTTGGAACTCTGAGTTACTTCTCATTGTGTTGCCATGGGGACTGACCTGTTCAGATTTATTTTTTTTTACTTATCTTTGCAGTTATACATACATATAATGTATATGCATTATGAACTAGCCTTGTTTTGTAGAAGTTAAGCCAGGGGTTCTCAAACTTAAATGCACCATGACCCCCTGCTGACAACAAAAATTACTACATGATCCCAGGAAGGGGACCGAAGCCTGCGTCTGCCTGAGCCCCGCTACTCCAGTCGGGGGGGCCGAAGTCAAGCTTGAGCCCGGCTACCCCAGGTCAAAGCCTTTGGGCTTCAGCCCTGTGCAGTGGGGCTTGGGCTTTGACTTCAACCCTAGGTTCTAGCAAGTCTAACACCAGCCCTGGCAACCCCATTAAAATTTTAATGGGGTTGTGACCGACTTTGGGATCCCAACCCACAGTTTGAGAACCTCTGAGTTAAGCTATTAATTATTATGTTTCTTTATAATTATAAGGTTTTATTCCTTTGTTCTTTTATGAACTTCATTGTGGGGAATTTGACCCAGTGCAATCCTTGCTGAAAATCCTCAGTGATTGATTCTGGGTCTCCATGTGTTTTTCTATAGGAGATGTGTTAAAGCCCTAAGAGAGGGATTGTGGAGTAAACTCTAGCCTACCCAAGGTTACACTAGCTCTATTCTATTAGTAGCTACTGGCTCAGCCCAACTGCTGATGGGAAGGCAATTCAGGACTGCTGTTCTAACCCTGGAAAAGAATCTAGGCCCAAAGTGGCCAGAAATGAGAAGAATAGCCAAACTGGATCAAAAGGCAAACAGAGCTTATGAACAGAGCTTATATCAGAGAATTGCCTGATCTGGAACCTGATGACCATGTTTGTGTCAGACTGGGTGAAAGAAAAGACAGAGAACTCCTGCTCTTGAAAAGAAAAAGAATGCAATGCTTAGATCCTACGGCATTGAGACAGATGGTGGGGAGTTCAACAGAAACCATCAACCTCTTTAGTTCATTCCAGGGACTGAACAATCAAATGAGCAAACTCTACGAAGGGCAGATGAACAATCAGGAAAGAAGATCCACTTATTCTGAACCTGCCAGAGACAGTCATTGCAAATAAAAGACAGCCTCGTCACCAAGTTTTTACCCGTTCTGGCCCTATAGTTTAAAAAAACAGTATGATTTAGGTATGAGTAACAGATGGACACAGATTGAAATTTAAAGTTAATTTTAAAACAATTAAACTATTTTTAATTTAAAATGCAGGAAAAGAAAAATTAAAAGGGGGAGATGTGATGGAAAACTTAAACTGCATTGTAATGTTAAATCATTAGTTGGTACTGTGTGAAGAATACTGCTTCACATCTTTAACGAGTGCTGGAGAGTCTACATTACTATTATAACTCCTTTGTATTTTAGGATACCTATTATCTACCATATGAAATTTTAATGACTGTGAAATACACATTTTTATACATAATTATTTAAATAGGCTGTGTATTTTACATACATTTTCAGTTGTATGTGTACAACATATATAAGTTCTCAAGAAATTGTTTTAATATAAGCTGATTCAGATGCCAACTCTCACATACTCATCATATGCATGAAAGATTTTCTTAACGGAATACAATGGACACCATTTAAAAAAATCTTTTCATTTACCTCATGTGGCAGTTAACTGTGGCAGCGATGAGGAGCTAAGCCATCATTATGTGTGTTAGCAGTGGGAGCTTCAAGGAGGGAGAACCATGATTATGCAGCAGTACCTCATATTGGTTAGGGTAGCTCCTACTTTAGGCCAAACCAATACCCCCACCTCATCCAACGTAATCAAAGTTCAAATCAAACATTTCTCCCCTCTCCAGGGGACTTTACCCTGTAAGTGTGTGCAGAGGAGACCCTCTGCCACTTTGAGAGCACCAGGACCGAGGTGAAGACTCCCCTCTTCCCTGCATGGTCTTAGGAGAAAGCTACTGGGTTAGGAGCCAGCGAGGGCTGGGACCTTTAGTCCTTTGGACATTCAGAGAGCTTTCTACAGTTTTGACTGGGCTTTCTCTGACTGTGCTGACTGCCTCTTGGCTCCAGTCCACTTGCTCCTACTCCCCCTCTCAGTCTCTTCTCCTCAGCTTCACACTACACCTGCCACTCCTCCCCTCTCCTCCCCTGCCCTGCTCTCTAATTCCCCTTCCTTTCCCATTTAGCGGAAACTAACTAAATGCACCCATTTTAAAAAAAATTGGATTTACCATGATGTTTGCCCTCTCATATTGTTCACTCTTCTTGTGTGTTCTACCCCTTTCCCCAGCCTGTGTCTGTCTTGTCTCTTGAGATCATAAAGCTCATTGGGGGCTGGGACTGTCTGCTACTCTTTGCACAGTGCCTAGCACAATGGGGTCCTATTCTTGGTTGGCCCTTAGGCACTACCATAATAAACACTGATCATAACAAAACACCTCCCCCACTCCAGGGCTCTCTGCCCATTTGTGTGGCTTTGGTTCCTCTTCTAGCA
The DNA here is from genome assembly GCF_002925995.2 of Terrapene triunguis. NCBI lineage: Eukaryota > Metazoa > Chordata > Testudines > Emydidae > Terrapene > Terrapene triunguis. The sequence continues at coordinate 49,092,371 of NW_020664393.1, read as the reverse complement.
GTCACTCAGATCCTCAGGAGCTCCTGCTCCTTTTGAGTATAGCCAAAGAGTTACAACTCCACCTTTTCCAGCACGCAGGCTAGGAATAGGGTATCAATAAGTATCTCCACTGAAATGAGTGGTGTAATGTGAAAATCTATTTGGTTAAGAAACTGATAGTGGGGAACTATCCTCTTCAGCCAAGATGAAGAGCAAAATCTGACTTAAAAAAAAAAAAGATAGGTTAACTGCCTATCATTTGCATGTACAAATACCTGATGTGCACACACTTTAGGTATTTGCATGCATTAGTTGGATGTGTGCAAAATATACACATAATTATGCATTCCTACCCTTAAAAGGCTAGCCCTGAAAATTCATACTGTAATTTCAGCAATTTGGGTCTCTTGACTCAGCAAATTATATTTTTTAAATTATAATGAACTACTTGTCAGATTACTGGTTTGACTATTCTCTGATGTAATCTACATTTTTTTTCAAATTAGATCTTTCAGATACAACAGGACTATTTTTTTCAACTACTTTTTAGGTAATAAAGTAAGACAATGTTTTATATTCTCAATCTCTAGCTCTTTGAAAGTCCACTGCCATTAAGGTTTCATTAGAAGTTTACACTGTAGTGTTTTGGGAATAAATATCAGTAGCATGATGGTTCAGGTTAATTCTTTAAAATGGCTAAGTTCTGAATTTAACAAGGCAAGAAAGTAGACTGATTTCAGGTTTATCCAAATGTAGCAGAAAGTCAAGATTCTGAGAACACTTTATCAAGCTGAAGATTCACTGATGATTCCATTTTTAGATAAGTAATATATTTTACTGAGTGTATTATTTAATGGTTCTCTTGTTTTGATTAATAATATAAAATATTGATAAACATGTAGTATCTCTTGACCTTTTCTATATTCTTCCCACACTTACCAATCTATCTGTGGAAAGAACTACATCAATTTCACTTAAAAAGACTAAAGAAGGAACAGCTATATTTTGGTATTGAATGTGTGCTCATTCTCACAAGGAAATATAAATTCCTCTAATTAGTTGATTCTGATCATTATCATTTATATAATTATTCCTTTTGACACTGTCAATAAATACCACAGTTCACCAAGAAACCAGAAACAATACAGCTGTTTGCCTTCCAATAACAGTTGAGTTATTTAGGTAAATAGTCCATTATCATATTTTCCCTTTTAAATTTTCTGTCCAAGTTTTGAAAATATTGATCAGCTGTCACTGAAGACTAATCCTACAGTCCAAATTTCATTGTGTGCTATATTTTATAGCTCAAACAGGCTGTGATCTCACCTTATTGATTTAACTCCTCAGTAGCACACAGAACACCCATCAATGATTATTGTACATTTTAAAATTGCAAAAATCCCTACACAGTGTACCTATTTGTCTATGAGTGAGGAAGATAGTAAATGTATCTCACCACCTACAGTTAGGGTGAGGATCAGGCAGCCATCCTCACCAGCCAATTAAAGTAATCTTCATTAGAACTCACATCTTCATCAGAAACTCACTAATACAGTCAAAAAAATGACACATTAAATCCTCTTATAATGAGTCAGCACATTGGGTTCTTGTGCATTACTGCTTTGCTATGCATTTTGCGCAGCTTGGGAGTCCTAAATCATGCAATGAGATCCAGTTCTGATCTTCTCTAAACTGTTGTAAATCAGGTGTAACTCCACTGAAGTAATAGAATTACACTGAAGTAAAATGGGTGTAAATCAGATCCGAATACTCTCCTTAACACATAGGAACCCCCAGTATTCTGTACAACTGACAATCCAATATCGTCAGGATTACAGTAAGGTGGAAGGCTACAATATCAGAGTAGTTGCTGGAATTTTGAATCCCATTTGTAACATTTTGGTGCACTTTTATTTAGTTTTAACTTACTGTAAACATTTCAGCAAAAGTCAGGTTTGGATTTTTGGATTTTTAAACAATTTTGATGGATATCTATTTATTTTAAGCATTTTTTTTATTTGTATCTATTTAAATTTTCACCATTGCACAAAATTATGGTGGATGGAGTCAAACAATGGAGGGATCAGATAATAATTATTTAATGACAGTAGATGCTGAGATTCATATTAGAGCTTTATACTTCTTAAAACATAAATTGTTAACATCACATGTCAAAATATATAAAGTAAATATCCTTAAATCAAACTTTAGTTCTCAAGCAGAATTTTTTCTTATCTATTTTCAGTGCCTATCTGTAAGTTTGGCTATTATTGATGGAAATACTGATGAAAAAATATGTGTTTGTCTGGTGAAATCAACATTTACCAATATTTACTGACAAAAATCTAATCCTTCCAAGCCTAGTTCTTTGTAATAAAAAGAGGAGAAAATGCAAGATACTTAAAAAGATAGGAAACTATTAAAATATAAAAACAATTATATTCAACTAAGGTACATGACTTCATTCCACTATCATTTACACAGCTGGGAAGAGCTGGATTTATGTGTAACATATATTAGTGAGAAATCAAATGTGGTTTTCTAGCTTTACTCTGAATTGTTTAAAATGAATTGCCACAAAACTTTCTTTCCCACGATAGATAAGGTTTCTGTTTACAGAACATCTACCAGGACCTAAAGAATGAGTTATGATGGAGACAATTCATAAGATTCCATGTCCGTCTTCAGATCTCTGGCTATTTGGGATCTTTCTCCTTTCTAATTTAGAATCAGTTTGGGAAAATTGTTTTTTTCCTTTTGCAACATTGTTGAATGGAACATTCTTCCTTTGACCTGTGGTACAGACCCTTTGAGACACAAAAACGTGTCCTTGTTTCATGGTTCATCAATTTCCGGTTTCCATAACAAAATGCAGTAACATCTGTCTGAGAATTGGTAGGCCGGGCCCAGAAGAGTTCCCTCAGAAGCACAAGGACAGAAGGCAGGACAGCTGCACCCAATATTCAAAAGTATATATAATGAGGGCAATCTCCCAAGAAGGCAATTGTTGGTATGTGGAGAAAACTCCCAGAAAGAGTACTGCAATAATATGTAATTTTGTTTCCTATGTTGTGTTGTGAACCTTGTTTTTACTAAGTGGCCCGAAGACGTGCAGACCTTTATGGAGAGACTTTATTTATTTTAAACAGGCATCACAAAATAACTAGGCCCTGTTTCCCAAAAGAGGATTCTCTTCCTTGCCAGAAAATGGCCTCCTGTTGTTCACAGGAAGGACTGTGGAACTGGGCTTTGCTGCACTCCAAATTCATATTAAAGAAACAATGAACCTGTTGCCATTTCAAAGAAAACTGTGATTTTTCTCATTTTCTCTTTGTCCCATAAGGAAAATATCTTTTATGAACACCTGGTAATCTCTCATTAATGAGACTTTGTGCCTGCCAAGAGTGTTTCTACCATTCCTAGCACTGTAACATGTAGGTTCTCTGAAACACAAGGTAGGCTGGTGTTGAATCCCAAGAGACGATGCTTGTAATGGATAGGTGGCAAATATTTGAGATCAGGGAAGAAGGAAAAAAAGGGTATTTAATAAACTAACAAGTATTTTGTTAGGAGGGGAATGAAATATGTCACAAGTAATTTATCTACTGGAGTTTAAAAATGTTTTTAAAAATGGGATGTTGAAAGAGGCATTCTTAAAATGCCTTTTTACTTCTTAGTGGCATGGGACATAATTCCCACTGTCAGAATTGCAAGGGGACCTCTCTCCTAGGCCAACAGAGTATGTCCTAAGTAAGACAGACGCTAAATGGTATCTAAGCTACTCAAAGGGCTATTGGGGTTTAAATGGAACATGCTTCCAAATGAATATGTAATTGGAGTTATTATCATTAAAAATATGAAATTTGACTCGGTCAGAACTTACAAGCAATGCAGTACATACTTCAAACACTAGAGGCAGCTTAAATGAGGAGAAAGGAGGAACGGACAGTATGGTGGGGAACTGTTACTCTTTGAGTTACCTTGGATAAAAAATCCGGTTTAATCCTACTAACTTTGTAGATTCCAAAGCCATCAGGGACCACTGTGATCATCTCATCTGACCACCTGTATAACATAGGCCATAGAACTTCCCCAAAATAATTCCTAGCGCATAGCTTTAGAAAAAGATGTAATCTCAATTTAAAAATTGTCTGTGATGGAAAATCCACCACAACCATTGACAAGTTGTTCCAATGGTTAATTACTCTCCCTGTTAAAATGTTATGCCTTATTTCCAGTCTCAATTGGTGTAGCTTCAATTTGCAGGCACTGGATTCTGTAACACCTTTCTCTGCTAGCCGGAAGACCTCATTATTAAATATTCTCCATGTAGATACTTATAGGGTGAACTGAAGTGACCCCTTAACCATCTCTTTGTTAACCTAAATAGATTGAGCTTCTTTAGTCTACCACTATTTCATGTTTTCTGATCCTTTAATCATTCTCATGGCTCTTCTCTGAACCCTTTCCACTTTATAAACATCCTTCTTGAATTGTGGACACCAGAACTAGACATGATATTCCATCAATAGTTGCACCAGTGTCAAATGCAGGGATAAAATAACTTCACTACTACTACTCAAGGTCTCCCTGTCATCCCAGGATTGTATTAGCCCTTTTGGCCAGCTCAAGGTCAGTTGATTAACCACCATGACCCCCAAATCTTTTTCAGAGTTACCACTTCCCAGGATGGAGTCCCCCATTCTATAAGTAGGGCCTACATTATTTGTTCCTAGATTATACATTTGCATTTAGCCATATTAAAATACATATTGTTTGCTGGGCCCAGCTTTCCACGATATCCAGGTCACTCTGTATCAGTGATGAGAGCTCTTCATTATTTACCACTCCCCAAGTTTTGTGTCAATTGCAAACTTTGTCAGTAGTGATTTTATGTTCTCTTTCAAGTCATCAATAAAAATATTAAATAGCATAGAGCCAAGGACCAATCCTGTGTGACCTCACTAGAAAAAAAATCAATTTGATGATTCCTCATTTATGACAACACTGAGACCTGTCAGTTAGCCAGCTTTTAATCCGCTTAATGTGCACCATGTTGATTTTATACCATTCTTGGGGTTTTTAATCAAAATATCATGTCGTACCAAGTCAAAGGCTTTACTGAATTCTAAGTATATTACATCCCACAATTATCTTTATCAACCAAACTTGTAATCTCATAAAAAAGATAGCAAATTAGTTTGACAAAATCTATAAACACATGTTGATTGGCATTAATTATATTACCCTCCTTGCTTATTATATTACTACTTCTTGCTTGCTTCTGACAAAATACAACATTACTGCTGATGAGAATTACTTCTTTAATTAATGGAGATATCCTATCTCCTAGAACTGGAAGGGACCTTGAAAGGTCATTGAGTCCAGTCCCCTGCCTTCACTAGCAGGACCAAGTACTGATTTTGCCCCCAATCCCTAAGTGGCCCCCTTAAGGATTGAACTCACAACCCTGGGTTTAGCAGGCCAATGCTCAAACCACTGAGCTATCCCTCCCCCCTTCCTTTGTCTAGCCCATTTTGAAATCTTTATATTGAAAAAATGACACAGATATCAGTACCTTTTTATTTTTTGATTCGCTCTGGACAGTCAACTATTCAATGGCACCAGAGGACTGCTTGCCAGATCTTGACAATGATAACTTTTCCGAAGAAAGAAAGTTATTCTTTTGTGATGTTTAAGAGTTGAAGGACAAAGGATATGTTACATCTAACTTGATTTCCTAGATCCTCTACCTGATTCTATGGACCATAGGTGAGATTTTTGTAAGCACCTAAGGAAGTTTGGTCTCCAGCTCCCTTTCAAAGTCAATGGGAGTTGGGTGCCTAAATCTTTAAAGCACTTTTGAAAATCTGACCCTTTGATAAGTAGTTTCTTGGCCATTCATCCACTAGTGATAGCTTCCCTGATTTGCCAGGTACTGGGAAATGTGGATTTCCTTTTGGATGGTTGGTAAAAAGAATTTTCCTGTGGCCAAGAATTTAAGCCAGAAGTAGAGGACAGCAAAACTGCATACAACTCTAATACCACACTGTCCATATACAGCAGCAACTTGCTAATGCAGGCATTTTTCTCAGGTTTCAACTCTGTTTCTCAGGGGTTACTTGTGTACATAGTAGAGGGAGGCTAAGCTCCATTTGCCTGGAAAAGAGAAAAGGAAAAGATTTTTATAGAGCTAGTACCCAGCCAAACTAATTATTCAGTTCCTGGCTTCTCTGTAGAGACTGCCAATATGAACTAGACTGAGGCCACCAAGTCATTTCATAATCAAATACAAGCATTTTAAATGGTAACTGGATTTGAACCTTCAGCTGAAAGGTTCCATAGCTCCTTACCAAGCCCTTGAGCTATACAGTCCCATAAAAATGAAAAAAGAAATCTATACACTTAGAAAATGTGAGTGATGTAAAAATAGGAAAACATGGGCTTTCATAGCTGATCTGTGAGAAGTGTTTACTACTCCTAGTAAAAGATCTCAAATAAATGTGTGGCAAAAATACTAAATTCCATATGTGAAGAGGTGGGCAGTTATTTATTACTTACACCTGGGGAGCCATATGTTTGCATTGTTTGTTTGCAGACAAACAAAAGTGGCAAAACCTTGCCTCAAAGAGCTAACAATCCAGATTGGCTAAATTATCATTTATCAAAGGAAATTAAACAAATTCTGAAAATGTTGTTCCAGCACAACAGTGAACAGCTGAACATTATATTCATATTGGGCCTGTTCCAAAGCCCACTGAAGTCATTAGCAATCTTTTTCCTGCTGCAGAATGAGAAACATGGATTTGCAAGGACATTGTATACAGTTGGTTCCAACAATGAGCACAAGAAAAAAGATTTTATCACATTATTTAAATACTCTGTAAGAGAAAACCCTGTTACCCACTAACTCCAAGTAGAGTTCTTTATATACTGTAGTAAATAATAGCTCCTCAAAAATGTCTAAACAATTCTACAAGCAGCAACAAAAATTAATTGATATATGTCTGTAGTGGAATGATACAATTTGCCACTGTATCGGATGTCAAGGGACAAAAACCAATCAGTCAATCCCATAACTATATAAGTAGCTAAAGTACAGAAGAAACAAGTTTTCCAATTGCATATGGACATCCTTTCTGATTTCTTTGCCAGCTGGGCTTTTATTTGTCAACAATATTAAAATAATTAATCCTGTATCTGGCCCAGTGTTTGCATAAATATTTCAAATGGAAAAGGGACTAGATGGCAGTAGCAGCTGGTGCCAAAAATAAGTTTTGGGGATAGGGTTGGGAATTAGATACCTGAAAAAATTATATCTCACCCCATCCCCCCCAAAAAAATATTCCTGATTTCCCATCTAAATAATTTGGATCTCTTTCCTTTCTCTCAAAGACATTCTGCCTCTACCCTCAATCTCAGATACATTCCCTCTACCTCAATCTTCCCTCACTTGAGCCCCTTGTATTGTTCCTGAGGTGAGGATGGGGCTCTGCACATAAAACTGTTAGAGGAACTTCATTCCACATGTGCTTTTTTCCCATGACCTGTGTTAGCTGAAGAAGACCCTTGGGGGAGAACAGAGACCACTACTGATGAAGATTGTCAGTGCCTCCCTTAAGGAGGGAAGGTTGCTGCCTTCTCTTATGTAAGCTTTTGCATGGCCTTTGCTCAAGAAGCTATCACTGGCTGCAGATGATCTGGCCACTATCAGCCTGCATCTATTTTTTCTTTTGGTTAAGATTATTGGAAAGGCAACCAGGTCTCAGAGACTCTAGCTGGCTCAGACCTCCTTGTGGATTAGCAGGCTGGGTACTGACAAAACCTTAGCACAGAAACTTCATAGTTCACATTTGTAGATGATCTCTTCCTGGTGATGGACAAAGATCAGGTGTCCGTGCTAATATTATTAGATATATTAGCTGCCTTAGATTATCAGATGTTCTTGACTTATCTGCTGCCTCTAGCAGTTCATGGGGCTGCTTTGGTGGTTCTCTTCCTTCCTTATAGGGTAATCAGAGTGATTTTGGACAACAGTTCAATGTGTATATGGGAACAATAGAAGAGTTAGTAAAGAGATAAGAGCTTGGGTGCATTCAGTGTGCTGATGACTTCACAGCTCTGCTTCTTTCTTCTGATCCATCCGATGCAGTCAAGAGCTGTACTTAATGTCTGGTTGAAATTGAGAGCTAGCTGTCTTTAGACAAGACAGAAGTAATTGGCGCCAAACTAGGGTGACCAGACAGCAAGTGTGAAAAATCGGGACGGGGTGGGGGGTAACAGGAGCCTATATAAGAAAAAGACCCCAAAATTGGGACTGTCCCTATAAAATCGGGACATCTGGTCACCCTATAGCAAACTGAGGAATAAAACCATTTATCACCAGAGTTCACTGTTTCAGTTGGTTAGGTTCTCAGTTGATGCTAGAAATAAAACTGGCAGAAAAAAATTATGTATTTTCCACAATAGTCTTTTCCTATCTGAGTTTGGCCAGAAGATTGTAAACATTTATTTTGGATGTGGACCTGACAATTGCCCTGGTGGCTGCAAAGGAAGGGTGACAGGAATTAAGATATTGAGTTAAATAGTTACTACTCACACTCTATATTTGTGATCAGTTTAAAAGCAAGCATTTGTTTTAGAGGTGTATTAGTACATCATTATCCATCATGCTTTGCTTGGTGCTTGGACAACTAGAAACAATGGCTTTCTTGAACAACTGATTTCTTACCTGATGAGGTTTTAGCTAGTTATTTTAACTAAAATAGACAACATAGCATGAAGACGTTGTTAAGATTGTGTAAGCATCTTTACTTAAAATGTTAACAAAAGTTAAAAACTAGAGTGATCCTACTTTGTGCACAATAAAATAGCCAAATTAAAGCCTATATTAAACACTAGAACAACACTAGCAACAATTGGGCCATATCCTCAGCTAGTTCTAATTGGCATAGCTTTATGGACTTCAGTAGAGCTAGGGTGATTAAAAACAGCTGAGGATCTGGATTTCTGAATAAATGATGGGGAAAAAAATTGAAATAATTAATTTGATGAATGTTGTTTATCTACCTATAGATTTGGTTAAGTAGTGGAAACAAATTATTTGTGAAAACATTATCTGATAATTGATGGAGAAAAAAATAGTTGTGATTATTATTCAACTAGCTCAACAAGAGAACAGCATGTTGAAGGAAGGAGATGGTTTTGTATTTGTTTATTGCACAGTTGAGTATTACAGGAGATTTGGGTGTAACACATATACAATTACAACTATATAAATCATGTTACCTCTAAACAGAGCTCTATTCCATTCTATTTTTCTCATCTTAATATTCCAAAGGACAATATGGGCCAAACCCAGCCCCAGTGTAAGTGGGCACCTCTTCATTGAAGTCAATGGACTTACACTGTGACTGGATTTGACTTTATGCCTCTGGATGACTTAGCCTTCCTCCGCTTTTACTTGTGAGGACAAAGAAAAGACAAAAGAAATGGCCAAATAGATATTATATATCTGTCTACTCCTGGGTTACAAGAATAATACAATTCACTATACTCAAGATCTAGTATCTACAGAGGAGAAAAGCTGGAAATATGAAATTAATTAAGCTTGCCATATCTTCACTGAATCCTGGATGTGACCCAAGTAACTATAAACATATTTACATATATCAAATAAATGTCTGGGTCATTAATATTTTTCAGATACAATCAAAGATGAAAACAGTTGTTCAGACCCAGTCCACCTCCCAAGACACTTGAAACCCAAACAAGCAAGCCCCAGTTGTATGGGTCAACCTATGCTAGACATTATGGCATCACAGAACCATTTAACTCACTGAGTTCAAACCCCCCTTTAACAAACCACTGTTGAACGCAAAAGACTTAGTGTCTATAATTATCCCTGCTTTAACATCCAGCTCAGGTACAATTTATTATTTGGATTACCTTAGCAAACTTACCAGCCTACAATATTCCTAGAACACAGCGGCCTAAAATTGCAGTTAGTACTCAGGCAAAATTCCCCAAACTATCCATAAGATAAGGAGGTGAATTAACCCCTGGCACTGGGCCTCGAAAGGAGGAAAGTCTGGAAGAATGAAGGCTGTCTTGGTACAACTTCCCCTCTGATAGTGTGCCCACAAAAGGCCAGCACAGCCTGAAAAGTGGGGAAAGGGCATAGCCTGAATGGCTAGTGGCTACCTGATTCAAGACAGCCATTAGCATTCATCACTGGTGCAACTACTATGAAACTCCTGGCAGAAACAAGACCTTGTCTTTCTCCCTGCATAACCTCCAACTAGGGTGGTAATGGAAAGATGATCTGCCTTCCTTAGAATCCTCTCCACAGTTCAATGTGTCTTCACTGACACAGGGACATGCTGACAACACCCTGGGCCTCACATCTTTAAAAAGAGTTTTAAACAGAGTTGGATTTTGAAAAAATAAATGAATTCATTTGAAGTTTTTCATTAATTTTTTTTTTTGGATTTTGATTTAAAATTTTGCCATTACATTCTTTATTTTTTTTTAATGAATAAATATTGAAATCTTTATTTTGGTGGGGAAAAAACACTTTTTTTCATTTTTAAACTCCCTCCCACCCATTTCTTCTCCCCTGTGGGGAAAAAGAGAAAGCGGGAAAAAGTAACAAAAGAAGATAGTGGTATCTGTCATTGCATTTAGACTTTTTCTTGGCATACTTTGGAATGCTATCAATCATGGTAACATTAGAAGGCTGTTTCCCCTACAAGTATGGGGAAAACTCCTTGGAAAAAATCCATAAAACCCCTACCCTACCATAAGCATAGTTTGACTTCATAGGCATAGTTTGATATTTACGGGGACAGCTCCAGCCAGGTCAACAGGGCTGCACATGCGGGGTAAATTCCACACCTGCCCAAGGCTTGCAGTTTGGGGGGCAATGTCCCCCATGCCCCACCCAAACTATGCCCTTATACCTTATCCTCTTTCATATCTCTCTGATTCACCTTTGTTGTACTGCCTACAGAATTATGGCAGTTGATCCTGAGCAGGCAGGTGGTGAACTGCAACTAGTCCTTACTGTGCAAAATTTGCTGATTTCTCTGCTATCTCTTTCTCCTCCATCTTTTTTGTTTCATCCACCTGTTGCATCTTGTCATATACCAAAACAGCACAGTAACTCCCAACTTAACGTCCTCTCGCTTAACGTTGTTTCGATGTTACGTCCCTGCTCCATTACAGAATATGCTTGTTTAAAGTTGTGCAATGCTCCCCTATAACGTCGTTTGGCTGCCTACTTTGTCCATGCCTGGCAGCCCCCATATCATCTCCCCCATGTCCCCCCTCCCAGAGCCTCCCGCTCGCCGGTGGACCCTGTGGATCAGCACCTTCCCCCTGCTCCCCCCGCCTCCTGCCCGCAGCAATCAGCTGTTTTGCGGCATTCAGGAGGTTGGGGGGAGGAGCAAGGACGCAGCGTGCAGCATCCCCACTCCTTCTCCTGCTTCCTGCCCACGGCAATCAGCTGGTTTGCGGCATCCAGGAGGCTGGGGGGAGGGCGCGCACCACATCCTTGCTCCTCCCCCCAGCCTCCTGAATGCCGTAAGACAGCTGATTGCCACGGGCAGGAGGCAGAGGGAGCAGGGGAAAGGTGCTGATCCGCAGGTCCCGCCAGTGGGCGGGAGGTTCTGGAGCGTGGGGCGTAGGGGAGCTGATGGGGTGCTGCCAGCCTGTTTAATACCTGTATTACATTGCTTGTTTAAATTTGTTTAAAATGTATATAATGCCTTTTGTCTGGCAAAAAAAAAAATTCCCTGGAACCTAATCACCGCGCCCCCCACCCCCCACATTTACATTAATTCTTATGGGGAAATTGGATTCACTTAACATTGTTTGGCTTAAAGTCGCATTTTTCAGGAACATAACTACAACGTTAAGTGAGGAGTTACTGTAATTTATTTGGGACAGGAACTGTCTTTAGACTTGATATCTGTACAATACCTTGCACAATCAGTCCCTGATGGAGACCTCTACAAGTAATTACATTGACTCCAGTGGAATGACATCATATTTAAATTAATGCAATGAGATTAGAACCCTGTATTTAGGATTTAAAAGGAACAAACAGTCTGAACGGTTTCCCCATCACTTATATGTGTCTGAGATAGATATAGATATAGATATAGATATAGATATATTTCCTGAATTTCACTCAAAGTCAATCAAAGTTGTTTGATATTAGAGAGAAAAAAAAATCTCATAATCTAAGGCAGATAATATATCCAATCATATTGTTTTTCCCCCCATGCATTGTCACTCTTATTCAAGTAGCATAACTATCCACACAGTAATGGAAATGTGCCATTTTGAAAAAGTCTACCATTGCTAGTGGAACTTCCCATTCTCTAGATAGAGAATATTGCTGAAAATGTGGGAAAAACCCACACCTTATTAAATTGTAAAACTTTTAAGTGTGTTCACTCTATTATTCAAAATAAAGGTGGCAGAAGTGTGGATTTCAGTAAGGAAATCCATTCATATGCTTTGCATTATATCTAGCCAGCAGCAGCTGCTAAGCCATGGTTCTCTTTTTCTAAGGACACAAATATGATTTTACCAAGGGATGAGTCTGTCTTGTTTTCTCAGCTGTTTAGATTTTAGCATAATTTTTTTCAGTCTGTTCTGCCCAATTGAGAGAACAGGAAGTGTGGTTTTCAATATTTCTTCTTGTGTTCCTGCAAATCAAATTGCTATAGCTACAGCCAAAATAAAAGGCTTTAGGTGGTCAAGAGACTGTGATGACAGGGAAACATACATAAGATTCATGACTTTTAGGTTTGGAATAGAAGTGGCATTAGTGTGCTTTTTCCAGGATATGTGAAGAAAGGTATTGATGTGGAAACCCTGTGTGTGTGTGTGTGTGGTGTTTTCAGATTTAGTTGAAATCTTTTAAACAGGTAATTTTATACCACTAGAGTTGTTTACATAGAAAACAGAATTGTATTCTTCTAACTTGTCTCACACTGCTGTTTTATTAAATATATTCTGCCATAGTACAATGGTCACCACCAAAAAGTAAGAATTTGCAGAGGGTTATCACAGGGCTTGTCTTTACTACTGGGGAGATCGACGCTGCTGGAATCGATGCAGCGGGTGTCAATTTAGCAGGTCTAGTGAAGACTCTCTCCGGTCAACCCCAGTACTCCACCTCTCCGAGAAGAGTAAGGTAAGTCAACCGGAGAACATCTGTCAGCACAGCACAGTGAAGACACTGGGGTAAGTTGACCTAAGCTACGTCGACTCCAGCTACGTTATTCATGTCGCTGGAGTAGCGTAACTTATGTTGACTTACCCAGGTAGTGAATACAAGCCCACACAGTGGTATCTGAGATATCTTTTGTAACAGTGAACAGGCACTCTCATGCTTCATAGGCTCAAAAATTCAATCTCCATTTTTGTCCCCTAAAAAGTTTATAAATGTTGTGCACTGTATTCCTCACACACTCAAAAGAAATGGTTCAATGCTGTTTTCTTTAAAACTGTTTCAAGGGAGCTATACTGATTTATACCTGCTGGTATTCTGGGCAGTAAGTGAAAAAACAGGACTGAATGAAATAAATTACTGTATTTGTCTTTTCGTTTGTAAAAGAAGCTGAAGAACAACTTAAGCTTAAAACTGCATGCATTTTCCTAATGAATGAGAGTTCTGGCAGCATGTGAAGGCCTTAAGGATATAAGGTGCTAGAATCATAAAAAGTTTATGAGGAGCTAGAACCATAGGCAATGAATCCAAGAATTCTCATGAAAGTAGCAAGATAAACAGTGAAAGAACTCAGGATACAACAGGTACCAAAGGACTGGAAGATGACAACTGCAGATCTCACATATACTGGAAACTGATTGGATAAATTAAGTGAGGATCATACCCGATGAATATTCTTGATGGTACTGAAATAATGCAGCAGAGATAAAACAACACACCACATGAATCTTGATTTCAGAAAAACTTCCTATACTATACCAAACAAATCAGATTCCACGGCCTTAGTGTTGAAATAATGGCGTACTTCTGCCAGAAATATTTTAAAGAAAATATTTTAAATGACGCTAGTTGGACTAAATGCTTAACTCAAAACGGTCAAACATTAACATTTTCAAACCTAGGTGTAGAGTGGGGGTAATAAATTGGAGGACATGGTTTAATGTTGAACCAAACCAAAGTGAATAGTTTTGATTTGGGAATGTTGAAACATTTTGTTTTATTTCAAATGTCAAAGCAAAATGTTTAATCATTTCCAAATTGAATGTTGAAGTTTCAGGTGCTCAATTTTTAGACAGAATCAAAATTTTCTATAGACACTTGTCAAGGAAAAATATCACTTAGTCAGAAGTTTCGATGGAAAAAAATTTGACCAGCCTGTCTTGGGTACCTAGATATAGGTGTCTACATTCATATTTAGGCATGTAAATAAGCCTGACTTTTAGGATGCTGAGCACTCATTTTGGAAAAATCAATCCCTAAATAAATAAGTATATAGAAATCTATCTCTAGGCAAAGCAAAGGAGCTCCACTGATTAGGTAGTTAATAAGGCTGTCATTAATCACAGTTAACTCAAGCGATTAACAGAAAACAAATTAACTAGATTTTTTTAAAGTAGTCATGATTAATAGCCATTTTCATTGCACTTTTAAACAATAATAAGATACCAATTTAAATTTATTATAAATATTTTAGATGTTTTTCTACATTTTCAAATATATTGATTTCAATTACAACACAGAATACAAAGTGTACAGTACTCACTTTATATTATTATTTTTTATTACAAATACTTGCACTGTAAAAAAAGATAAAAGAAATAGTATTTTTCAATTTACCTTATACAAGTACTGTAGTGCAGCAGTTCTCAAACTGGGTCAGGACCCCAAAGTGGGTTGCAAGAGCTGGCGATAGACCTGCTGGGGCCCGGGACCGAAGCCTAAGCCCCACTGCTCCAGGCGGCAAGGCTCAGGCTACAGTTTCAGCCCCGGGTGGTGGGGCTCAGGTTACAGGGTATTTTTGTCTTATCATTTTTCTGTGAGGGCTCACTCATATAGTTGTTACTGGGGCATTTAGTGCTGTGGGTGAGGTGCACCACAGATTGTGATAGGCATGTGAAGGACCTATGGATCTTGAAAGGTGTGTTGTGGGGGGTATTGACCATGATTGCAGTGGTGGTACCTGGCAACTTCACCTTGAATAGTCTATTACAATATGTATTGTCTTCTTATGTTAAACAATCTGTTCTACCTTGTGTTTAGCTGTGACACTCTCTGTACCATTCCCAGACCTAAAGAAGAACCTCATGTAAGTTTGAAAGCTTGTCTCTTTCACCAAGAGCAGTTGGTCCAATAAGAGATATTACCTCACCCTCTTTGTCTCTCTAATATCCTGGAGCCAACACACCTATAACACTGCAAACATTAGACAAAAATAGCAGGTATTGTCTTATTTCATTCCCATCAAGAATCCCTCAAATTATAAATTAATATCAACCCCTCTTCAGTTAGTAACTGAACAGAACAGTTTCTGCTCCACATGAGCCCGGTCCCAAAAAAACAGCGAACTCATACTCTTTTTAAGACTATGGTCAGCATGCTGCTATGAATTTCCAGCCAGTATTTGTGCAGACAGTTCTACCTGAACTGCTGGGATTTGTGTTTTTATGTAATAGTGTATATTCAGCTCCATATGTTCATCATAGAAGTCTTCAACAAAATGTTCCATGTAGATGTACAATTATGTTAAAGGATTCTCATATAGGATGGGGATGAGTGCTATGGAAATGCCATAACATACTCTTATAATCAATGCATTTGCTCTAGCCTAGTAGTCTAATGGCAGTGCAAAACAATATCTAAGTAAATATGCATATGTCGGTGGGCTTCTCTGCATGGTTATTTAGATACCCAAATTGAAGATCTGTGGAAATTAAAAGTTCCAAAGCTCTTTGTCCCACTCTAAAGATTTCCACATTCCTTACTCGTTCCTTAATCTTCTAGTTTGCGATTCTTGTTAGTTTACCAGTGTGTTGATTTTGTTCTGCTAGCCATTGCTGCAATGCCAGAATCTATGAAGTGAGCTAAATAATTTAGTAAATTTGACCCTAAACTAACAGAGATTTTAAGAGGTCTAATGCAGCCATAAATTTCTACAATTATTTAATCCACCCACCTGCAAACACAGTATAAGTAAAAGCACTGCTGTTCAAACACTCCTCTAGATTATATTTGTTTTAATTTAAAATGTTTTGCCAGCATACAATATTAAATGTGGCTTATTAAACACAGCTACTTATATCCTGGCAATCTGCTTCCTTTGCTAGAACTGTTTAAATATTTATCTGAGCATCTTACCCAACAGATATAAAGAAATGGCATAAGGTTTCCTACATAAAAGCTGCTTGCTCTCTCTCTAACTTTAGCATCCAATAACATGGACATAACGAGGATCTTACAAACTCCAAGAATGCAAACTAAGAAGAGAATAAGGTGCAGGCCCTTTCCTACATTAGGGCAGTTTTGTACAACTCCTCAATGAAAGCAGCCCCAATGCCAGCAAAACATGCCACAAGTGCCACAATGTTGGGGGTTCTTGGTTTGTGCGGGTGCGGATTCTTGGTTTGTGCAGGTTATCACAATGACACTTATGCTGTGCATCCTAATGACAGCTGGTGTACGGATCCTGGCCTGGGAAAATGACATATGCCTGGAGCTCCTTTGCACCCTACTAATTCCTAGCCGGCATTGACAAGCAGTATCAACTCAATTAGCCCTCAGGTGAGAATGAAGGGTATGAGGAGTCTGAAGATGGCTTAAAGCTATCTTTTCATCCCCCACTCTGTAGTCATCCCCCTTACTACACATTCCTTCAGCACAATGTTTGGGACATTTTTATTGTATTTTTGTAAAAATGGCTATAGAAATTTTTCTTTCTACCAAAAAGTAAAAAAAAAAAAAATCAAACTTTTCAATAACAAAAATGTCTACCACGTCTAAAAATCAGGCCATATCTGATTACATGCAGCCTTAGAACAGTGGTCCTTTCTGGCCAGGGCTCATGCACAGACACATGTGTAACGCTGACAGATCCCGGTCATCGGCAGGCGAGATTGAACCAGGGAGCTTAGTGCATGAGCCTCTACAGCATGAGCTAAAAGCCAACAGGCTGTTAGCTAAGGCTGCAGAGCAGACTCATTAATCTCTTTCTCTCTCTCTCTCTAAGTGGTCTCGGTGCCACTAGAGTGGAGTTCCGGAGTCGACGGGGAGCGCGTTCGGGGATCGATATATCGTGATGTGATATATCGATCCCCGATAAATCAATCGCTATGTCTCAGTACGTATCAGTACGATACGGCGGGTAGTCTGGACGTACCCTAAGGGTATGTCTACACTACGAGAGTAGTTCGATTTTACTTAAATCGAATATGTGGAATCGATATTACAAAGTCGAACATGTGTGTCCACACTAAGGACAGTAATTTGACTTTGTGAGTCAACACTAACGGGGCAAGCGTCGACATTGGAAGCGGTGCACTGTGGGCAGCTATCCCACAGTTAACGCAGTCCCCGCTGCCCATTGGAATTCTAGGTTGAGCCGCCAATGCCTTCTGGGTAAAAAAATGTGTCGAGGGTGCTTTTGGGTAACTGTCGTCATCCGACCGTCACTCCCGCCCTCCCTCCCTGAAAGCGCCGGCGGGAAATCAGTTCGCGCACTTTTCTGGTCAGTGACAGCGCGGACGCCACAGCACTGCGAGCATGGAGCCCGCTGCGACCATCGCTGCAGTTATGGCCGTTGTCAACACCTCGCACCTTATCATCCACCTTTCCCAGAGGCAGATGCTGAGAAATCGGGCGAGGAGGCTACGGCAGCGCGGTGAGGACCTGAAGTCTGAGAGTGGCACAGACCTGTCAGAAAGCACGGTACCCCGCGCCGAGGACATCATGGTGGCAATGGGTCATGTTGATGTTGTGGAATGGCGATTCTGGGCCCGGGAAACAAGCACGGACTGGTGGGACCGCATAGTGCTGCAGGTCTGGGATGAATCACAGTGGCTGCGAAACTTTCGCATGCGGAAGGGGACTTTCCTGGAACTTTGTGAGTTGCTGTCCCCTGCCCTGAAGCGCAATGACACCCGGATGCGAGCAGCCCTGAGTGTCCAGAAGCGAGTGGCCATAGCCCTCTGGAAGCTTGCAACGCCAGACAGCTACCGGTCAGTCGCGAACCACTTTGGCGTGGGCAAATCTACCGTGGGGGTTGTTGTCATGCAAGTAGCCAACACAATCGTTGAGCTACTGCTCTCAAAGGTAGTGACCCTGGGAAACGTGCAGGTCATCATAGATGGCTTCGCCGCGATGGGATTCCCAAACTGCGGTGGGGCTATAGATGGAACTCATCCCTATCCTGGGACTGGACTACCAGGCCAGCCAGTACATTAACCAAAAGGGCTACTTTTCAATGGTGCTGCAAGCACTGGTGGACCATAGGGGACGTTTTACAAACATCAACGTCGGATGGCCGGGCAAGGTTCATGACGCTCGTGTTTTCAGGAACTCTGGTCTGTTTAGACGGCTGCAGGAAGGTATTTACTTCCCGGACCACAAAATAACTCTTGGGGATGTGGAGATGCCTATAGTCATCCTCGGGGACCCAGCCTACCCGCTAATGCCCTGGCTCATGAAGCCCTATACTGGTGCCCTGGACACTGAAAAAGAACTCTTCAACTACCGGCTGAGCAAGTGCAGAATGGTGGTGGAGTGTGCTTTTGGCTGTCTCAAGGGGAGATGGAGAACCTTACTGACTCGCTGTGATCTCAGTGAAACCAATATCCCCATTGTTATTGCAGCTTGCTGTGTGTTCCACAATCTCTGTGAGAGCAAGGGGGAGACCTTTATGGCGGGGTGGAAGGTTGAGGCAAATAGCCTGGCTGCTGATTACGCCCAGCCAGACAGCCGGGCGATTAGAAGAGCCCAGCGGGACGCGCTGTGCATCCGGGAGGTTTTGAAAGCTAGGTTTCTGAGTGAGCAGGGTAACCAGTGACTATTAAGTTTGTGTACAGAGAAGCTGAACCTGCCCCCGTTTCTTTACCAAGTAAATATTCACTATCCTCTCCAGTTACATACCCCGTTCCCCCCCTTCCAACACACGTTTAAAAATAAAATCACTTGAATTTTGTTAATGAACACTGTTTTCTTTATTACTGTTTTCTCGGTAAAGTGTTGAACCTGGGACGCAGACTGTGGTGGGGAGCGGGTGTAGTGTAGTGATGCAAAGGACGCTTCTAAACTCTGTGAGTGGGGGCTATGTGACTTTGTGGCAGGGGGAGGACGGTTACAGATCCCCTGCTGCGTGGCTCTGTGATCCAGGATAAGGACCGCTGCATAAGATCTCTAACTGCCCTCCCCCGCCACAAAGTCACAGAGCCCCCCACACACACACACACAGAACATGAAAACCACCTCCCAGACTGACCAGGGTAACTAGTGACTGCAATGTGTGTGTGCCCTGCTGCTGAACCTGCCCCCGCCTCTGTACCCTGGTAAAGGTGACTGTCCTGTCCAATTACCAACCCCCTTCCCCCCCTTCAGACAGACTCTCCTCTAAAAGAACATGATGGAAACAGTAATTAACAGAAACATATTTTTTATTAGCAACTACACATGAAACTGGGGGATGAAACTTGGATGGGGGCTTGGGTGAGGTGGGAAGGAAAGGACTTCTCAAATTTTGGGGAATGAGAGCCTTCTGGTACTTGAGCAGTCTGCAGGGGTGGAGTGAGAGTTTTCACGGACTC
Organism: Terrapene triunguis; assembly: GCF_002925995.2. Classification (NCBI taxonomy): domain Eukaryota; kingdom Metazoa; phylum Chordata; order Testudines; family Emydidae; genus Terrapene; species Terrapene triunguis. The sequence goes on along the minus strand of NW_020664393.1, from coordinate 49,072,577 downwards.
TGCCGCCCCTTCTTCTTGGGACTTTGGGTGAGGGGGGTATGGGACTTGGTGGCGGGGGAGGGCGGTTACAGATATACTGCAGCGGGGCTCTGTCCTCCTGCCTCCGGTCCTGCAGAACATCCACAAGGCGCCGGAGCGTGTCCGTTTGCTCCCTCATTAGTCCAAGCAGCGTTTGAGTCGCCTGCTGGTCTTCCTGCCGCCACCTCTCCTCCCGTTCCATGTCTGATCGGTGCATTTGGGACAAGTTCTCCCTCCACTGGGTCTGCTGGGCTGCCTGGGCTCGGGAGCAGCCCATAAGTTCTGAGAACATGTCCTCCCGTGTCCTCTTCTTCCTACGCCTAATCTGCGCTAGCCTCTGGGAGTGTGATGCCAGGCTAGGTCGGGAGACAGTCGCAGATGTGGGATGGGAAAAAGGGAGTGAATTCCTCAGAAAGATAAATTTTTGGGTGAACAAAGAACATAGTCTTTCTCTGTGAACTAGACCATGCACAGCACCTATCACATGCGCACTCAGGACAAGGTCGAATTTTCGGCCTTCGCATTCAGTGCCTGGGGTCTTGCAGTGCAGATCAGAGAAGCGGGGCAGGACACCGGAATTTGTGTAGCAGGCCGACATGGTAAGCCGTAGACTTGTGGCTGCTTAAAACTTTAATAATAGCACTGGCCTCCTTTCACGTTGAAAGCAATGCCAGTCACTGCTGCCAGCAATCCGGCAAGCATGAACTCTGCCCCTGTCCCACCCCCTCGCGGCTGTCCCAGGGAAAGATCCCTGTATGCTGCCCCCTCCCGCCTACACCGCGTGGCTGTAAGCCGCCGGTTACAGTTCTGTAAAGGAACAGGCAAGCAGTCCCAATACTAACATTCCCCTACCTAATTCAAAGCAGGTCACCATGAGCGACATCACTCTGATGAGGATTTCAGAGACGGAGAAAGAAAGGATGCTTCGGGAAAGCCTGCAAAGACCAGGGCCGTATGCCGCCATGCTCTGCAAGGCAATGATTCCCGAGTACTTGCTTGTCTCCTGGCGCGGAAACGTTTCCTACTACGGAGGACCCAATAGAACCTCATGGAACCCCAAGGAACCTCATGCAAAGGCTTTCCAATTACCTCCAGGAGAGCTTCGGGGAGATGTCCCTGGAGGATTTCAGCTCTATCCCCGGACATATAGACCGCATTTTACTGTAGCTGCACTGGCAGGGACTAAACAGTAGAGCGGCTAGGGCAGAACAATCATGCTAAACCGGACATTGTTAGATTTTTTTTCAGTAGTTGCACTGCCAAGGACTGAAACGTTAAGCGCCTAGGGCAAACTAGTCATGAAAAACCCATTCTTATTATTGTTAATATTCCTGTTCTGTTAAAAATAAATGTTTAGATGTTTAAAACACTTACTGGCTGATCCTTCCCCTGATTCTGTGTCCGGGTTAATGGCTGGGGACGGTTGGTAGGGGATCTCTGTAAGGGTGATGAAGAGATCCTGGCTGTCGGGGAAATCAGCGTTGTAAGCGCTGTCGACTGCCTCGTCCTCCTCATCTCCTTCCTCATCTTCCCCGTCCGCTAACATGTCCGAGGAAGCGGCCGTCGACAATATCCCATCCTCAGAGTCCGCGGTCAGTGGTGGGGTAGTGGTGGCGGCCGCACCTAGAATGGAATGCAGTGCCTCGTAGAAACGGGATGTCTGGGGCTGGGATCCGGAGCGTCCGTTTGCCTCTTTGGTCTTCTGGTAGCCTTGTCTCAGCTCCTTGATTTTCACGCGGCACTGCGTTGCATCCCGGCTGTATCCTCTCTCTGCCATGGCTTTAGAGATCTTCTCATAGATCTTTGCATTCCGTCTTTTCGATCGCAGCTCGGAAAGCACGGACTCATTGCCCCACACAGCGATCAGATCCAAGACTTCCCGATCAGTCCATGCTGGGGCCCTCTTTCTATTCTGAGATTGCATGGCCATCTCTGCTGGAGAGCTCTGCATCGTTGCCAGTGCTGCTGAGCTCGCCACGATGTCCAAACAGGAAATGAGATTCAAACTGCCCAGACAGGAAAAGGAATTCAAATTTTCCCGGGGCTTTTCCTGTGTGGCTGGTCAGAGCATCCGAGCTCGGACTGCTGTCCAGAGCGTCCACAGAGTGGTGCACTGTGGGATAGCTCCCGGAGCTATTACCGTCGATTTCCATCCACACCTAGCCTAATTCGACATGGCCATGTCAAATTTAGCGCTACTCCCCTCGTTGGGGAGGAGTACAGAAGTCGAATTTAAGAGACCTCAAAGTCGAACTAAATAGCTTCATGGTGTGGACGGGTGCATACTTAATTCGATGTAACGGCGCTAAATTCGACATAAACTCCTAGTGTAGACCAGGCCTAAATGGGACACAACACCACACCCAGAAGGTGTGTGGGTTACACACACACACACACACAAAATAGCAGCTTTCAAATGGATACAAATTAGAGAGATAAAGAAAAGAGATTTTTGTTTCACATCATATATGAATAATAGTATTTTAACTGTGTACTACCCAGTTATACTCCACTGTGATAACAATATGTATCCTAGCATATAACTTGAATCAGTGACATTTTGGACAAAAGCAAGAAAGAAGTTACCTACTAAAAAAACAGGAGTACTTGTGGCACCTTAGAGACTAACAAATTTATTAGAGCATAAGCTTTCATGGGCTACAACCCACTTCTTCGGATGCATATAAGAAGTGGGTTGTAGCCCACGAAAGCTTATGCTCTAATAAATTTGTTAGTCTCTAAGGTGCCACAAGTACTCCTGTTCTTTTTGCGGATACAGACTAACACGGCTGCTACTCTGAAACCTGTTACCTACTAAGAAAATCAGTAACTTTATATAGAACCATTATATACTAAGCTCAAATGGTGAATCTCAATGATAAATATCATATCATCAATTATTTCTGCTCCCCTACTGCCTGGCCATTTTATCAGAATACTACCTTTCACGTCACATCTTAGAAGCAGCTAGCAAGCTATTGCATGTGAACTATGTATCAAACCTAAATGCAGTTTCTATTCAAAGAATAATAGAGATAATAGTAACATAAAAGCTACCCTCTGGATCATAGTTAAAAGGACAAGAATCCTAAGGAAGGAAGATATAAGTTAATTATTTGTTGGTGTTCAGAATAATAACACGGTAACTTTAAGTATTCATCAGTTTATGGGTTTGAAATCCTGAACACTGATTTATTAGAATTGGTTCAATTCCTTCTGATAGTTTCTTTGGAAAGTTATGCAGTGATGATTAGACTCCTTAGTACAGTTTCCATTACTATGTCACTTCCCAACATGTCCCCTTTTCTATGGTTTTACTTACCAGTAGCAAAGATTTCAGGCACTGATATTGTCTGAAAGCTTACAGTAATTCTAATGAGTAATGTACTGTAGAGATGTGTTACAATGATACCACATTACAAAATGTGACAGTGCTGTTGTGAGGCATTTCTTTAGTGGAAACAAAAACCTCAAGGGATGATTTTCATTTTAGAGGATTGGTTTTATTAGACTGTTAAAATTATTTTTTGATAATTTGCCTAATGCTATATTTGAAAATGAGTATCTGTATTTTACATAAAAATTATTTCCAGCAGAAGCTTCAGTGGTTATTTTTTTTTTTTTTTTTTTTTTAGCTTCTGTTTCATCCTTTATGGTTCTAGCATATAAATGGCCTACTCTAATCAGGGTGCTGTAGATTAAATTAGGACCAGTGGAATTTTCCAAATCAAGGGTCCAAGGCCTCAAGAAATATGGAAGACTATAATGTTTTCAAAGAGAACCCATGACATGTTAGTTTCTTCAAGGCCTTTTGTGAGTGTACAAGTATATGTCAAGTACATACAACTTGTCAGTTACAAGTATATTATTATCCTGACATAGTTGAAACATAATTCTGTTTTGTACTATAGCTGGGACTTAGACATGTTTTAACCATGCCCCTAAACTGTGCTTGCACAGAGAGGGACTCTCTTTTTTGGGGGGGAGGGGGGCGACACAATAAAACACAGCTAGGTCCTGACTTACTGCAAGACAGAAGTATAACTGTGATAAATAGTGGGATAACATTTTGCATTACTAAATTTACAGGACAACATTTCATGTGAAACATACATATGACCATGATAATTCTAAATTTTGGTGCTTAATGATTCTGATATCATATATGCAAAATCATTAATGAGTATAAAAGACACCTCTCTCTCTCTCTTTCTCATGCCTCTCTATGCCATACAAAACATACCTTCCATCTTCCATCACTACCTTACATCTTTGCTGGTCCCCCATTGCAGTCCTAGCTTCTTCCTAGGTCATTTTGATAGTCTTCAGTTCTACATCTACTGGGTGTTCCTATCCAATACTTGTCTTGTTATGTTATTTGTATCTTTCTCTATGTATGTCCTAGACATCTCCATTTTTGTTCTGTAATTTCCTGTCCTATTAAGTTTTTTTGTTCTCCTCCAGAGTTCTGCATTTGTGATTTTCATGGCCATCTGATATTGAGGATTTGACTAAGGCAGCTGTTTATGAAAACTTGGTGTTTAGATATAAGGTCTTAATAAGTCTCAAAGTTTCAGCACCATATAGTAAGATGGACTTTACAGTGGTGTTAAATATTCAAAGTTTAGTTTGAAGGGCAAGATTTCAGTTTCTCCAGATCAGCTTTAGAGTTGCTGAAGCATTTCTGACTTTTGCTATTCCGCCTTTAATGTCCTAGTCAGTTCCACCTCTTGTACGTACAATACTGCCAAGATATGTGAAATATCAGATCTCTTCTCTGTCAGTCCCAGAAAATATTATTGGTATTTCATGTGGTGTGCTGATTATCATGATTTTAGTTTTCTCAGTGTTGATTTTCAACTCTGTTAATGGTGCATAGACCTGGAGATAATTTGTTTTGGCTTGCATGTCTTTCTGGTTATGGGATAGCAATTTGATGTCACCTGCAAAGTCAAGATCCTGCAACTTCTCTGTGAAAGTCCATTGTATGTCTCTTGTTTGTTCCAGGGCTTCCCAGAGGGGGGGGGGCAAGTGGGGCAATTTGCCCCAGGCCCCGGGACCCACAGGGGCCCCATGAGCCCTGGCCTGGCGGCGGTCCGGGTCTTCGGCGGCATTTCGGTGGCGGCGGGTCCTTCAGTGCTGCCGAAGACCCGGAGCGACTGAAGGGCCCCCCTGCCGCCGAAATGCCGCCGAAGACCCGGACCGCCGCCAGGTTAGTACAAGCGCCACAGCTCCCCCGCTTTGCCCCAGGCCCCCTGAATCCTCTGGGTGGCCCTGGTTTGTTCCATGGTATCCCATTACTGTGTAATGATTACCTAGTCCATCACCAGTAAAAAGATCCTGGGTGACAGTCAATATCCTTCTCTGCTGCCTGTAGAACCTCAAATGAATTTATCAATTCACTGTTATGTATTACTTGGCATGTCATATTTTCATAGAAGCTCTGAATGATGTTGATACATTTCAGAGGGATTTCATAGTGGTGTAATAACATCCATAAAATTGTTCTATTCACTATATCAAAGGCTTTTTGGAAATCTATAAAATCCATACAAAGCAGTGACTGCCATTCCATAAACAGTTCTATGATTATTTCTACTGGTGCTGTTTGATTGATTCGTGATTTCTCCCAGCAGAACCCTGCCTGTTCTTTTCATAACCTTGAATCTACCGCTTTCTTTATTCTACCTAGAATAATACATGTAAATACCTTATTTAGGATAGACAGTAATTCAATGCCCCTCCAGTTTTTACATTGACTAAGGACTTCTTTTTTTAGCAGCTTCACTAAATGACCCTTTTCCCACTTGTTAGAGGGCTTTCCCTTCACCCTCTCCCCTGATTCTTGTCACGTAGACAGAAAGCAGAAGACCGGTAGTCTGAAGTGCAGGCAATGCAATGTTTATTGAGGTTAGTTCCAAACAAACATATCCATAGCTCTACACGCCAGCAAAGTCTATTCCCCAATGTTCCGTTCCTAGCTCTGACACCACAGAGCATTTACCCCATATCCCATTTCTGCTCTGATGCCGCAGAGTGTTTACCCCGTATCCCCCTTCCCAGCTCTGACCGTGTAGAACCTTGCCTGTGTCCCCATTCCCCATTCCCTATTCCCAATTCCCACCTCCTCCTCCTTAGCAGGCCCAAATATACCTACAGTGTACGCCCCTAGTCACACCCCTTACAATTTATGGTCATGTTCCGTTTGGGAGGGTTGTGAGTTGGGGTCTTCATCCCACCTCTTTTGTACCCCATGGGAGGGGTAAGGAGTGAGGTTGTATTCTGGCCAAGGCCAGGCCTTTCTTCAGATTTTAGTGTTTCCTATGCTTCCCTCCCCAACCCCCGTTGCTCCTCCTAACTGGTTGCTTGACCTTGCCTTGAGATAAGGAGTTAAGGCAGTCTTCAAGTGTGTGCTCATATATTACATTCCCACCATGTCCAGTAACACTTTAGCTGTATCCCTTATCTTTTCCTGTTGTACTAAAAGCCCCATCTGGTTGTGGGAAATGCAACACACAGCCTCTTTGTTCATTATTCTTCACACATATTAATATGAGATATAAGATTATCAAAATGTCATACCCAAATTTCTATCTCAGTCTGGCAAACAAGACTATATACTAACACCACTCATTTGGTATGTTTTCTTCTTCCCATATCTTTTGTAAGAGGACTATCAAAATGTCTCCTGTGTTCAAGTTAGGCTTGAGAACCTCTGCTGGAATGTTTTCCTGACCTGGTGCCTTTCCACTTTTTAGCTGATTGACTGCCCTCTCTCCTTCCATTTGGGTGAAAAGTCCTAGTTTGACCTCCAGATCTTCTCCTTCCTCTATATCTGGGGGATTGGCCACTGACTTACCATGCAGTAGTTGACTAAAGTATTGCCTCCATTTATTTAATTGCTTTGATGTATTTGTTGTTAAATTGCCCTCGTTGTCTTGAACTGATCAGCTGGTATTTATTTTTCTTCTTGACAACTGTTTAATGATGTTGTAAAGTATCTTCATGTCACATTTTGTACTGCAGCGGTTAGTGCATCTGTTGCAATTTTGTCTATAAAGTCTTGTTTGTCTTTCCTAGCACACTGTTTGGCCTCTTTGTCTATTTATGGTATATTCCTCCTGGAGTTCCTGTGTCTGTGTTTGTGCTCTTGCTTGATTTAGTTTTAGTTTAATTTTGAAACTTTCTTCTATTTTCTGCCATGTATCCTAAGATATCATAAAGAATGGTTGTTTCTTACTGAATCTCGGCACTTCTTCACAGCTTTTAGTGAAAGCTTCTGTCACAGGGCGGGACTCACCCCTGAGGCGCTTCCTTCCAAGGAATTAGCTCTTTCCACTCAGGAGCGCCCTCTGTAGGCCAGTGTCCCACTTGCCGCTGGGCCCGAGTCCTTCCTGGACCCCAGTGCCTCTTCCAGGCCAGGGTGCTGCCCCCTGGCAGTACCCCCACAGATCTGGGTCTCCCCTCCCCAGGGAACCCCCACCCTCTATCCCCACCTCGCCTCAGTCTATGGCCACTGCCAGTCGTCAACTAGTCCCCGTTCCCTGGGGCAGACTGCAGTGTAAGTGTCACTCATCACCGGCAAGGGGGGGTTGGACCTGCTGCCTCTGCCTACCCTTGGGCTTCCCCCTGCAACCCCAGTACCTTTCTTTGGCCTTTAACAAGGCCTGCAGCCTTGGGGGGTTTCTAGGCCAGAGCTCTCCAGCTCCTCTGCCTTCCCCCTGCCCTGTTCCAGTCTCGGTACCCTGCTTAGCTCCTAGCAGGCAGGCCCATCTCTCTTCACATCTAGAGAGAGAGAGAGACTGACTCTGTGTGCTCCTGGCCCACTGCCCTCTTATAAGGGCCAGCTGGGCCCTGATTGGGGCGTGGCCACATCTTTGGCCGTTCCCCAATCAGCCGAGGCTTGCTGCTTTTCCTAGCAGCAGCCCTCTCACAGCCTCAGCCCTCTCCCAGGGCTGATTTAAGCCTTTTAAGGCAGGAGTGGGTGACCACCCCGCTACAGCTTCCTTTACCGATTTCCATTTGCCTTTTACTGTTTCGTTGTCTTAATCTTCAAGTACCTAGTATCTATTTGCTAGCCCAGTTCTAAACTCTTATTGTGTTGTCATCTGTTTTAGCATGGGACATCTCTATTGTTCAGATCTTTTCTTTGTTTTTATTTTTATTCTCTATTTAGATATCACTACTGCGTGGTCTATTCCTACATCTTCCCCATTCCTGCTACATACATCTTTTAAAGTTCTCCATTTGTGCCAAACTGTAATGTGATAAATTTGGTTCCCTGCTCTGTGATCTAGTGATCTCCAAGTTATTTTATGAATATTACGATGAGGGAAGAGAGTTTATCCAAAGATCAGATCTTTCATTCCACAAAAGTCAACAAACATGTCACCATTTTCATTCCTTTCACCATGGCCTTCCTACCAGTGTTGTTGGACCCTACTTTAGCAATCATATCTCCAATTACTAGGACTCTCTGTTCAAGACCGTGTCTATTATGTTCTGTAGCTGCTCATAGAAGTTCTCTTTTTCCTCTTAACTAGCTTAATTTGTTGGAGCATAACACTGAATAATGAACATTTTCTGAACTTTGATGTAAATTGTACTGTTATACTTTCCAAAACTGTTACCTGTTCTACCAAGCTTTTGGCTGCCCTCCTAGATAATATCAGATCCATATCATCTCTGTGTATATCACTGGCATTTGGTGGCCCAGAATCTAGGAGGATGAAACCTGTTTAAAAAGTTATTTGTCCTGAAGTTACCCATCTCATTGTACTTAGGCCTAGTATATATACTTTACATCCGTCTATTTATTTTATTTCTTGAGCCATCTTACCAGGCTCATATAGTGCCCACTCATTGCATGTACCAGTTTTGATTATGGATTTAGGAGAGAGCAAATTCATCAGCAGAGTAGCTTCCTTGTGGGTTTGGCCACTTAATGTCATCATCTCTCTTCTTGCTCTATTTGATTTGAGTTGTTTTGCACTGAGTTTGTTGAACTGAGCAGTAGTGTAGGTTTCTGTAATTACTTATTACACTCATTAGCCCACTCCCAACACACTACCAAGAGGACTGGTGGACTGCTTTTAGTCTGGCTGCTAACTTTCTAGCTATCTGGGATGGGTGACCTTCCCCGGAATTATGATCCCAGTAGCATAGCTTTTACGGTAATGGGGGCACTTAAGCCTTCCTGCCACAACAGGCATAATCCATGGGAAAGAATAAAGGACACATACTATTACCAGAAAAAAGTTTTTAAAAATGTTTTCACCAAAAAGACAAATATGATGAAATCCTATTGTTCTGGGGTTATTTGAGTTCTGTTCCATCCTCATCATCATCATCAGCGTATGCGCCATGTGCCCAGTCATTTAATGGCATCATCAGCCAGGTGGAGAGCCAGTAGCCCACAATCAAAATAAGTCAGTGGGCACTCGACAATGATATGTGCCATACTTTGAAGTTGACTGCAGCGGCATCGCGGGTCATTAGGAAAACCCCATTTAAAGAGATTGGCTGCACAGTTGCCTTGTACTGTTCAAACCCGGTTCTGAGATGACCACAGCTGCCTTGGCAGATCAAAATCTTGTGGACAGACGGGTTGGTCACTGACGAGAGAGTGATTAACTACTATTGTTGTTGACGACTCGTTGTGCCAAGCAGATTCCACACAAATTCAGATTTTGCCTAGTTGCTTTGTTTTTTGCAGGCCCTCCACTTGCTGATGATGGCTAGCTCTTCTAGGTGTGCTGGTTCTTCGTCCAACAGCTTTCTGACATGGAAAGGAATGTGTCTGTGTGTGCCATAAATGACCATAAAGGGTGTCTAGAAGACAGGTGAGCTGGTGGTTGGTCGAAGAGGTCTGCGTACAACAGCAGGTTGCTATTCTCCTGGATCTTAGGCAGCAGCGTGACAAAGGCCTTTTCCTGGTGAATATGGGGCAGTGCTATGCTATTAAGTATCGATAGCCATAGCAAAGGAGTTCCCCATAAAGTCCCAGGAAACAATATGCATAGCTTGGCAATGGATCAGTGTTCACATTGTGCTCCCCATCAGTACCCGGCCCAGGACAGGGAAGCTACTGATCCAACCAGCAGATCAAATTCAATGATAAATCCTGGTCACATGCCGTCTGATTGCGACCCCAATGTATCGCCATCCTTCGATTTTCAAGCCATTGGACTGGTGCTTCAAATTCTTCAGTTTAATATTAAGGGCCTGTCAACAGCCAAATGCAACATCATTAGTGTTCCACCCTAATTATATGCTAATTAATTTATTGGCATCTTCCCTTTTGCTTCCTATTTAATGCTGCTATCTCCCAGGAATCCAAGGTTTAAAAATAAAAGACTATGATACATTTAGGATAAAATAATATAAATGCCCTAACAGCTGTCATATTTTTTAAAATATATCTTTTATTAAACTCTGCTAATATAACTGGTTAAGGCAGGGATCAGCAACCTTTGGCACAAGGCCCGCCAGAGTAAGCACCCTGGTGGGCCGGGCCAGTTTGTTTACTTGCTGCGTCCACAGGTTCGGCCGATCGCGGCTCCCACAGGCTGCGGTTCACTGCTCCAGGCCAATGGGGGCTGCGGGAAGCGACGCGGGCCGTGGGATGCTCTGGCCACCGCTTCCCGCAGCCCCCATTGGCCTGGAATGGTGAACCACGGCCAGTGGGAGCTGCGATCGGCCGAACCTGTGGACACTGCACATAAACAAACCATCTTGGCCCACCAGCAAATTTCCCTGATGGGCCACATGCCAAAGGTTGCCAATCCCTGGTCTATCTAGTCAGCCCTCTTGCTTCTTCCCTTGCCTACTTCCTAGACTGGTCCCTCATCTCCTTAGGGGGCTCGCCTTCTCTGCAGAGATCTGCTCCAGGGTCAAGCCCCTAGTCCCAGTTCTCAAGGTAACAAAGGAAAGGAAACTAAATTAATAGAAATAAAGAGCAGCACCAGGGCTTGAATTATGGTGATCAGGAAGCCAGGCCCACTTACTACTTTTAGGGGCTACTCCACTTCTGAGTTATTCAAAGGAACCAGGGTAAGGGCACATTTTGGCCTCCTTACTTCTCCCTACACAGCCAGCAGCATGGCCAGGATCTGCTGGGAGAACAACAGGTGCAGGTGACACCATACGGTGGGGAGAGCCGGGATGCAGTGAAGAAATGGTCCACAGAAAGAAGGGGAGGCTGCCACATCCCGCAGGGGCCCAGCACCTCCACTCCATAGGAATTTTTCCCAACCATAGCTGTTCCTACCACCCAGGCTCAGCATTTCACTGGCAGATCCCAGGCTCTGACACCCCACTCTGGAGAAACTCCTTCATCCTGGCAGAAAGCAAGCTGTGGGGAAAAGTGGATCAGCGCCAAGGTGAATTGCAGGTCAGGGATTGGACTAGCTGAATGGGGTTGGGTTAGCTGGGGGCAGACGGGGAGCCAGAGGGAAGTTTGGCAAGCTGAGGGCAGAGGGGAAATTGGGAGTGGGGATTGGGTGAGATGGGGGCAAGGGAGCACAAAGGTAACTGTGTGTGGTGTTAGGCGAACTGGAGGAGGGCAGAGGGAGAGCTGAGAGGAGGGGGTCTGGTGAGCCTAGGGTTGAGGTGGTTGGTTAGGGATGAGGGGGGCAGGAATCAGGGGAGCCAAGACGAGGGGGTGTATGACAGTCTACATCCCTATGTTCACCTTTTTTTACAAGACTATGATACATTTTGTACAAAGTATGCTGTGATAAATAAAGTGGGGGGATAGCTCCCTTTGATGGACACCCAGCCAGCCACTTAGCTGTAAAATCCCTCTTGGTAGCTGTTCTTTACTTGCTTTACCTGTAAAGGGTTAAAAAGTCCCCCAGATAAAGAAAAAAAGTGGGCACCTGACCAAAAGAGCCAATGGGAAGGTAGAACTTTAAATTGGGAAAGAAACTTTCCCTTTGTCTGTTCTCTCTGGGCTGAAGGGTCAGAGCAGTCATGCTATAAGCAGCTAAGCCAGGTATTATTATAAGTCATCAGATCATGCCTAGAACTACTTATCTGAACTCCAATGTGTAAGTAGATCAGAATGTTTAACTAGATGCGATTAGGGTTATTTCTTTTATTTCTTATTGGCTTGCGGACTCCTCTGTGCTAACCCCAGATGCTTTTGTTTGCTTGTAAACCTTAAGCTGAACCCCCAAGAAAGCTATTTTGGGTGCTTGATTTTTGGAATTGCTCTTTTAAAATCTAGCAAAAACCTAAATTCCAGCTATATTTTCTTTCTTTTTGTTTTTAATAAAATTTACCTTTTTTAAGAACAGGATTGGATTTTTGGTGTCCTAAGAGGTTTGTGCATGTTGTTTGATTAGCTGGTAGCCACAGCTAATTTCTTTTGTTTCCTTTTTCAGCTCTTCCCCGGAGGGGGGGGTGAAAGGGCTTGAGGGCACCCCACAGGGAGGAATTCTCAAGTGCTCCTTCCTGGGTTCAGAGGGGGTTTTGTTGCATTTGGGTGGTGGCAGTATTTACTATGCCAAGGTCAGAGAAAAGCTGTAACCTTGGGAGTTTAATACAAGCCTGGAGTGGCAAGTATTAATTTTTAAAATCCTGGTGGGTCCCACTTCTGCACTCGGAGTGACAGAGTTGGGATTCAGCCTTGACATATGCCTTGTGAGGTATCATTTTAAAACTCATAATTTGTTGATCATTATTGTCCCGGTAAAATGTGTGGCAACACCGTATGTAGTTATAAAATTCTACTGTATAACATTGCTGAGACATGCTCCAAGTTTAGAAAAGCAAGCACAAACCAGTGCCTCAGAGACAAACAGCAAACTGGCGTCTCAGCTGGGTGTCAACAAAATCAAATGGACTATCACCTGGGTAAGCAGCCATTCTTTGTGAATGAGAAATCTACATTTTGGCAAAGAAATAGCTGGACGTTCCCATCCTCACAGACTTGCTGTCTCCTGAACCTCAGCTGGAGATGATTTTCAAAGAAAAGGAAAAGTATAAAAATGAGGAACAGACACCCCAAATCATCTCCTCCCTTTCTCTCTACTCACGGCATCAACAATACCTGAAGGACAAGGAAATTAACACTGACCTGGGGGGAGAGGTCCTGGCTGAAAGGATTCCAGCCAGGAAGACTGCTAGAGCTGGTGGTGAGGGAAACCTTTTACTTTGAATTCACTTAGCTTGTTAAGTTAGGTGTTACTTATGTTTTACCTTTTATTTCTTTGTAACCAAGTCTTACTTTAATGCCTCATTACCTGTAATCACTTAAAATCTATCTTTCAGTAGTTAATAAACTTATTTTATTGTTTTGTCTAAACCAGTGTGCTTGGATTGAAGTGTTTGGGAAACTCCATTTTAGATAACAGGATTTGTGCATATCCTTTTCTATTAATAAAATGATGGACTTTGTGCTGTCCAGGAAAAGTCTGGGCAGTACAAGACACAAATTTCTGGGGGGGAAATCTGGGATTGGGAATTTGCTAGTGTTGCTCTGTAGTGTAATTCAAGGGTGACTGGCCATAGCACTTATACAGTATAGCTGGGAGTCATTTACATGCTGGAGCCTGTGTGTTAGCTGACCAGGAGTGGTAGCTTTCACAACGAAGCAATGTAAAAGGCAGCCCAGGTTGGAGAACTGAGGGGACACAGCTGCTCAACAGTCCAGATTGTACCCTGGGTATTGTCACAATGGTGCAGCGAGCAAGGCATATGTACAGCTTGTTATTTTGAGTGAAGTTTACACTTTAAGCACTAGTGTCATAATTTTAAGTGGAGACTCAAGTGTGGTGGCTGGAAACAGTCAAAGAAATGTTACAGTTTGTTATTTTCTGTTTGCTTATTTAGGGTAAGGGGAATAGAAACAATAAGCAAAAAAATGAGCAGCAATGACAAAACTACAAAGTTAGAGCTGGCCAGGCTGGAAGCTGCAGAAAAAGAGAAAGATCGCCAGTATCAGATATGGCAAGCAGAGATGAGACTAAAAGAAACAGCTGCTGCATTGGAAGCTGAAAAGCAAAACGAAAAAAAAGAGAGTAAGTCGCCCACAAAAGAGCCAGGGAGGCTGAAGGAGCTGCCCAGAAAAGAGCCATGGTGCTGAAGGAAAGGGAGGTGGAAGTCCATAAGCCAGCCATGATGCTGAGACAATGAGAAGCTGAGGAGAAGGAGAAGGAGAGGAAATAACAATCTGGAACTGTTAGAAAAACAGAGAAGGATCCTAGAGTCACCAACATCTCCCTCCACACAAGGAATCCACAGCTGGGACCAGCTGTGTCCTACATACAAAGAGACAGACTGCATTGAGGAGTACTTCACCATCTTTGAAAAGTTATGTGAAGTTCATAAGGTTGCTGAGGACAAGAAAGTCCACACACTGGTTGCAAAACTGTCTGGTAAAGCTTTGAATGTATTTAATGAAATGCCAATTCAGGAAGGTCTGATATATTCTAAATTTAAGGAAACTGTTTTACAAAGGTTCCGAGTCATTCCTGAAGTCTATAGGGTGAAATACAGAAATCTTAAAAGGAGTGCTGGCATGAGTCATAGTGAATATGTTTATAAGACATGTGCCCTAATAAGAAAATGGGTAAAAGGAAAGAGGGCCGAGAGTTACAACTTATTGCTTGATCTCATTGCTCAAGATGATTTCTTGAGTATATGATGATGTAAAAAATTGCCTGTGGGATAAATCTGTAAAATCTGTAGAAGAGATGGCTACACTGGCTGATGCCTTTGAGCAAGCCCAGATGTCGCTTGGGTGCAAGCCACAGAAGGAGGGGTACAAACCCAGTGTAAATGGGGAATCCTGTTTTACCCCTGTGGAAAAGGAGGGTGGTTGGGAGCCTAGGCACTCAATCCCCCAGAATCATTTCTCTCCTGGAAATCCCATCACAAACCTCCTGTGAAAGGGGAGTGCCCAAAAAGGTGTTATCAGTGTAACACCACTGAGCATCTAAGAAATCAGTGCCCTAAGTTGAAAGAAACTATGCTATGGGAGCTGGTGGGTGCAGAAGGCCAGGAAGAGGTAGGGGTAGGGTCAGGGAGGCAAGCTAGAGGCAGGAGCAGTAGGGGGAGCAGGGGAAAGGCAGACAGATGTGTAAAGGGTAGTGGTGAGTAGAAGGGGTGAGGTAGTGGGTGCAGAAGTTGGGATAGGCATGGGCAGAAGGTGGAGGTAATGAGTAGGGGAGATGGGGAAGTTAGAGATGGGGCTGGAGTGGCACTTTGGGCACAGTAGGAGACATAAGATGTGTCATGTAACTGTCTGGGGTGGAATGAATGGATCGTTACAGGACTGGCTGAAACTGACCCATCTCAATGGAAGATGCGCCAAGACAATGGGAGCCCCATTGACTGAACAACTGACACTTATCCTCAGGAGTCTCTGGCAAGTGGAACATGTGAAATCAGCATGGGTCAATGTCGGGGGGAGAGGTTAAGAGTTGGCTCTGAAACTCTCACCTGGGACTAAGGAAAAGGGACAGAGAGAGATCTGGAGTGTTTGTGGAGAATTAATTCCATGATTCATGCTGGGTTTTTCTTTTAGAATATTGAATATCACACCCAGTCACATTAGTCCATCCCAGGTTTTGGAGTTTTATTGGGGAGCTCAGTTAGCTATGGGGTAAAGAAGGTACATGTTGTGTTCTGCGAGCTGCAGGATTAAACTAGTGGTCTGTGGAATCTTAATCTGAAACTATATACAGCATCTGTGTGACTCTTTCCAGAAGGTCCTACTCAATTTGATCCAACACTGGCAATGAGGATCAACAAGAACCACAAGAATTAAAAATAGAGAGACACCGCAAAAAAGAAAAAAGAAAGGTATGAGCTCTTTCTAGGTGTTGAATTTTTAGATTGTGCAATACTGCAGAAACAATAGTCTGCCTATGTGCTGTTACAGAAGCCACTTTCTACCATGCTATAATCAGCACTTTGCAGCAATTTCGGCTTGCTCTGTCAGCCTGGAAGTGTTGTGGCAGCCATTCTGAGTGGGGAATATCCTCTGGACTTCATCAGAAAGCCTGAACTTGTCCATTTGAAGTTAACACAAAAAATAACACAATAATGTACACAGAACACTGCTAATCAAAGCCTCGTGACAACAAATCTATCAAGGGTTTACTTAATTTCCCACAGCCACATAGCACACTTTGCAATACTGCTGTCTTAACTTAAAAAAAAAAAATTCCTGAACTTCCCTGCATTTCCTGTCCATGAATGTCATTCCATTCTGAGACCCAGAGGGGAACACTGGCTTGACAGGTTAGAAAATCTATTTCTTGTGATGAAAGAAGATGACTCCATCACAGAAGGTGCTATGCTCCGACACTTGCAGGCAGTGAGGTGCATCATATTTTTGGAACATTCCCTAACATTGAGGATAGTGAGGTCTATAAAAAAGCAAAAATAGCACTCACGGGATATTTTAAACTGCATAAAAACATTGAGATGAACAATATACATTCCAGCAAACATGTCAGTGAGAAGGGGAAAACATGGATGAGTATTATGCCAGCCTAGGTCACCTTGCAAGTTCATGTGTGTTCACAAATATGGATCACGAGATAAAAGGGCAGATAATACAAAGCTGTTTCTCAGTTAAGCTGAGAAGACATTCTCTGAACCCCCTCCCCCAATGACTCTTGTCATAATAGTGGATGAGGCTCGAGTGAATAAGATGTCAGAAACACTTGCTCAACAAATAAAGCAAGGAAACCTGGGAAGAAGTACAAAGACAGCACATGCACTCCACAGTAAGAACTCATTCCAAAATTAAGTGTAATTTTCTCAAGAAGGTAACCAACCCCCAAATACTCTAGGTCTGACCCCAAAAATGACAAATGTAAAATGCTACAGATATGGAGGCTTTATCTATGCCACAGTGGTTACCAGCAAAAGGGGTTTTCTGTTGTAGCTGTGTTAAATGAAACCACTACACAAAAGTCTGTAGATTACTACTCCCCCACAGGTCAAGAAAAATTTCCAACAAAGACACTAGGATTGAGTGAACATCTTCCAAACTGACACCTCAGAAGATGACAATTCTTATGTCTTCATAATATTTCCAGAGAGAACAAAGCCTTCCAGGCATAGTGTTCAACCACAAGGCCACATCATCATACAAAGATACTAGACTGAAGTTTGAACTGAAACTGATGCACCAGTGAATGTGATTGATTAATGTGTGTATACCATACCACAGAAACTGCTTTTACAACCACTGGCAGTAAAACTATATCCCTATGGGAATCTGGACCTACTGACAACGTGTGATGTGTTCTCAGCTAATTTTGTATTTAAGGACTTGTCTGTTGCCAGTCTGACATACATAGTGACTAATGGCACAGATAGGCTGATTAGTTATACCACAGCAAGTGTACTAGGACTGAATCAAATGATACAAATGGTACAGCCTAACAAGCTAAATCAACTCCTCCAGTCTCATGGGAATGCGTTCAGAGGAATAGGAAAGTTGAAAGGAGAGCAAATAAAATTGCACATTGATGACATGGTTCAGCCTATAGCTCTACCACACAGATACATTCCTTTCTGTGCCAAAAAGCTGGTGGAAGAAGAACCAGCACACATAGAAGCGCTAGACATCATCGAGCAAGTGGATGGCCTGCAAAAAACAAAGCAACTAGGCAAAATCCGAATTTGTGTGGATATGTGTTTACAGAATTGGGTTATCACGCATGAGTGACACATCACTCCCAATGTAGATGAAAATATTGCAGAGCTGAATGGAGCAAAGTTCTGCTCAAAACTTGACCTCACAGCAGGATACCATCTACTTCAGCTCCACCCTGAGTCAAGGTACGTAACAATCTTCGTAATACATGTGGGTCTACATCACTATGAATGACATTTTTGCCATTTCTTCAGCTGCAGAAATATTTCAAACCATCATACATGAGGTACTAGCTGGAATCCCTGGGGTTCTTAATGTGAGTGGTGACATATTAGTACTTGGTATCACATCTGAAGAATACGACACTCGACTAGCAGCTATTTTTGAATGACTGCAAGAGCAGAATCTCATGTTAACCCAGACAAAAGTGATTACAATAAACCCACATTAGAATTTTTTGGATATACATTCTCCAAAGTTGGTGTCTCTGCGGATCCTAAGAAAGTGAAGGACATTCACAGTGCCACCGTGGCCACAAACCCCACTGAAATTTGTAGCTTGGTAGGGCTTGCAGATTACTGTGGCAGATTCATTCTGAGGTTAGCCAATATCACACAACCTCTGGAAGATCTTACCAAGAAAGATAAAATATGGGTGTGGGGAGATGAACATAAAAATGCATTTGAGGAACTAAAAAAATCCCTTACCAGCAATGCCATCATGTCATATTTTAATTCTGGTAAGCGGTCTGAACTTTATGTAGATGCCAGCCCTGTTGGATTAGGAATAATCCTCGCACAGGTTGACCAGGGTGGTCAAATTTATGCCATTACTTATTCCAGCAAGGCTCTTTCACCCCCTGAGCAACAAGATTCTCAGGCAGAAAGAGAAGCTCTTGCTGTAGCAAGGAGTTGTTCCCATTTTCATTCATACATTTATGGATGTTATTTCATCATTCTGACTGATTGCAAATCTCTTGAACCTATGTTCAACAATCTCTCTTTTCACCCACCAGCTTTCGTTGAGCTGGATGATCAAACTACAAGGTTATGACTACAAAGCTATCTATTGGCCTGGAAAGGATAACCCTGCTGACTTCTTTTCCCGGCACTTACTGCTGAAACAGCTAACAATTGGAATGCTATGGAAAAAGCTGAGCGCATGTTCTGCTATCACACACCAATCCTAAAGTTGTCTCGTTGCAACAAATAAAAACAACTGCAAATTGCTGCAGCTGATGGTTTGGACATGAAACAGGAGTTACTTTGTTTCCTCCATAGTTATTGAACCACTCTCTACTGCTTAACTGGCACTGTGCCAGCAAGTGCTATGTTCGGCAGACAACTAAGGACAAACTTCCACCTGTTGAGATAAGAGCAGATGATTAATCTCTTTGTCACGTGACAAGGAAGCAAAGCTCCTCATGAAAAAATATGCTAACTAGTACAGACTGGCCGAAACCACATCTTTCCATGTGGGAGATATTGTTCTTGTCAGAAATTTTCAGCCCCGCAACAAACTGTGTATGCACTTTTATCCTGAGCCTTATAAGATCACAATGATCAAAGGTGAGATCACTGCATGAAGAGGATCCCAGAAAGTCACACAAAATGCATCTCTCATCAAACCACTTGCGGCACTCATTGAGTTCCCACTTTGCAAGATGAGGAGGAGGACAACCTTACAGAAACTGAACCCTTTGTACTCTCTCCAAGGCAAGTGAGTCAACCCTCTGTATGCCAGAGGTGGAAAGTCTCTGTTACCCAAAAACAAGTAGCCGTCAACCTCCAGTGCATTTGGAGGACTATATAGCATAAGCAACTGTGTTTCTGTGGATGTGTTGATCAATCATCAAACTTTTGACATTGTTTTATTTATTCTGTGCTTGTTGTATTTTATTTATAAGCTGGAAGTATTTCAAAGTGATGAATTTATTAATTGTTGTGAATTTAAAGTTTTTTTGGGGAAAGGAGGGATGTAGTGTAGTGCAATTAGGACACAAAAGCCATGATGGCTTTGATGGAAGCAGCATGGCTCAAGGGAGTCCAGGCCTGGCGTTTGCCAGGCTGAACTCTATCTTACCTTTTGCCTCTCTTTGCTAACCTAAGGACTTGCACAATCGGTATTGCAGGGTAACTAATAAACTGTTACCATGTTTTGGAAAGGCTACCTGGTAGCTGTTATGGACTGAGATGTAGGCGGTCTGGCCTAGTAGTCAGGACAGGAGTCGGATGTAGTGAGCAGAACATGTGTCCAGATTGGAGAATAAAGCCCAAAGTCAGCACCAGAGTCAACTGCCACTTACCAGAGCCAGGGGTCAAGCCAGAGTCAGAACCAGGAATCAAAGCTAAGGACAGATGCCAAATGCCAGAGCCAAGAGTCAAGCTGAAGTTAGGGTCAGAAGTCACAGGCCAGGGTCAGAGCCAGGAGTGGTCACTGAGCATTGGAGGCAAGGAGTAATAGCAAGGACCAAGCATGGAGCAGGAGCATGGTGGGAACAGGGAGCTAAGCTGGGGGTAAGGCAGCAGCCATGAGCAGAGCAGGAATCAAGAACAGGGTTGGAGGCAGGCACAAGCAGGGTGAAATGCAGCCACAATAGGAAACCACCTTGTTGCTCAGACAAACTTCCCATTCCTTCTTCTGCCTTAGATAGCATAGTTGAACCAATCAGGGGAGCTGGGCAATCCTCCAATCAGAGCTTCTGAGGCTATAGCCCTAGTAATTTCTTAGCTCAGCCAGTTTTAATAGTCATTTGGTGGAGGCCAGGATGTGGCAGTTGTCAGAGAACTTCTAGGCCTGGGTTCAAGACCAAAGCCGTTATGGTATCTCCACAGGCACATCTTTAGTTAGGTACTAAGCACACCAGAAGCAGATTATTTTTAGAGGCAGGTGGACATTATTTTCAGCAGTCCTTCACTGGGGTTTGTAGTTTAAAACATTCAGGGCTAACTTCATCTTTCAGATATATGTTCGTAACTCGTACAGAAGTTGGCGGAATTGGGCATGCAAAGGTGTGGGCAGAAATTGTCCCAAGTAATGTACATTATTAATTATGGAGTTTACCAGCTTTTATATTTCATCTTCTCTTTACCATTTAAGTTTGGGTGCTAGTACCAAAGACAAATACAAATGTTTGCAGTTAATGATTGGGAGAGGCACTTATTTGAGGGTCCAATAAAAAGTTATGCATAGTTCCATTCTTTCCTATGACCAGTGATATGTAATATTGGAAATGAATTATAATGGATCTGGTTTATCCTGAAAATACTCTAAGGCATTTCCCTTCAGCTAACAAGAATTCGCTAATTATTGGCACAAAAGATTAAGTGTTTTGAAAAAAATATTGGAAGGAAATTGCACAGCAGAAATCATATTACAGAGAAGAAACAGTTGCAGCATCACTTATTCCCATTAAAAGTGAATCATTTATTAAGAAGAGTGACTGTAAAATGATATGTGTACATTCACAGATAACTCAGCACTAGGCTTACAAAATTAATGGGAAATAGCGCAATCCTTGAAATGTCCTGTTTTGTGGCTGGCCACTTGTAATGTAATATGCAGCACTCAGAAGGGCCGCAGACCCATATTCTCAGTTAACTTCAGGCTCTTGTGCATTGGGCTGGGTAACAGGGCATCTAGAAGAAATAACCCTAGGGACATGTGACTTAGCCTGGGTTAGATAAATTCAGAAGCACAAAAAGTTAGATTGGGTTAATAAGGAAGGAGCCAAGGAAAAGTAATCAATAAATACTACACATTAATTAATTATAAAAGCCAGTGACTAAGCAACTGAGTCAGGAGAAGGAATGTAATACCTTAAAAATTCTAGTAGATTTCTATTAATAAAAACAGTACACAAACTATCAAGACAATGTGAATCTAAAGTTTTAAAAATATTATAGTAGAGCTAGATGATTTTATTACTTTATCTGCGTTTCTAAAGGAATGGTTGCTCTTGTGTCATAATCAAGTTATAAGTGTTAAAAGGGACTTATGTATCTGTTAGAAGAAATGAACAATTCGAGATGAGGTATTTTGCACCAGCTTTGGACCAGGACACTCTAGGTTTCTGTTTCTTTATTTAAAATTGGAAAGAAAGGTTATTTTCTGCAGTGTAGGTTTGGGAGCTTTTGCAATAAAAGAGGATGTTTTCGTGGATCAAGACTACTTGAGTGTTGCAAAACTGAAATTGCAGTTGTTGAACCCATGTATGTTGGTGAGTGGTGGCATGAGAATGCTGCTATCTGGAAATATGTATTGCCCCACTCCTGTGAAGACTTACACCATATGAGCTTAACTTTACTTACTGTGTAATCCCATAGACTTCAATCAGACTGCTTTCAGGGTGTAAAGTTATGCACGTGTGCAAGTCTTTAGGTATGTCTACACTACAGGATTAATCCGAATTTGCAGAATTCAATTTTTGGCAACCGATTGTATAAAGTCGAGTGTATGCGGCCACACTAAGCACATTAATTCAGCGGTGTGCATCCATGTACCAAGGCTAGCATCGACTTCCGGAGCATTGCACTGTGGGTAGCTATCCCATAGCTATCCCATAGTTCCCACAGTCTCCTCCGCCCATTGAAATTCTGGGTTGAGATCCCAATGCCTGATGGGGCCAAAAACATTGTCACGGGTGGTTCTGGGTACATCCTCCCCCGCCCTCCGGGAAAGCAATGGCAGACAACCATTTCGCGCCTTTTTTCCTGGGTGAACAGTGCAGACGCCATACCACTGCAAGCATGAAGCCCGCTCAGCTCAAGACAGCAGTCATGAACATTGCATGATCTAAAAAATAAAAAGGAGTCATATAAAAAATGGAAACTAGGACAAATTACAAAGGATGAATATAGGCAAACAGCACAGGGGCAAGATTAGAAAGGCAAAGGCACAAAATGAGCTCAAACTAGCTACGGGAATAAAGGGAAACAAGAAGACTTTTTATCAATATATTAGAAGCAAGAGGAAGACCAAAGACAGAGTAGGCCCACTGCTCAGTGAGGTGGGAGAAACAGTAACAGGAAACTTGGAAATGGCAGAGATGCTAATTGACTTCTTTGTTTCAGTCTTCACCGAGAAGTCTGAAGGAATGCCTAACATAGTGAATGCTATTGGGAAGGGGGTAGGTTTAGAAGAGAAAATAAAAAAAGAACAAGTTAAAAATCTCTTAGAAAAGTTAGATGCCTGCAAGTCACTAGGGCCTGATGAAATGCATCCTAGAATACTCAAGGAGCTAACAGAGGAGGTATCTGAGCCTCTAGCTATTATCTTTGGAAAATCATGGGAGACGGGAGAGATTCCAGAAGACTGGAAAAGGGCAAACATAGTGCCCATCTACAAAAAGGCAAATAAAAACAACCCAGGAAACTACAGACCAGTTAGTTTAACTTCTGTGCCAGGGAAGATAATGGAGCAAGTAATTAAGGAAATCATCTGCAAACACTTGGAAGGTGGTAAGGTGATAGGGAATAGCCAGCATGGATTTGTAAAGAACAAATCATGTCAAACTAATCTGATAGCTTTCTTTGATAGGATAACGAGTCTTGTGGATAAGGGAGAAGCGGTGGATGTGGTATACCTAGACTTCAGTAAGGCATTTGATACGGTCTCGCATGATATTCTTATCGATAAACTAGGCAAATACAACTTAGATGGGGCTACTATAAGGTGGGTGCATAACTGGCTGGATAACCGTACTCAGCGAGTAGTTATTAATGGTTCCCAATCCTCCTGGAAAGGTGTAATGAGTGGGGTTCCGCAGGGGTCTGTTTTGGGACCGGCTCTGTTCAATATCTTCATCAACGACTTAGATATTGGCATAGAAAGTACGCTTATTAAGTTTGCAGATGATACCAAACAGGGAGGGATTGCAATTGCTTTGGAGGACAGGGTCATAATTCAAAATGATCTGGACAAATTGGAGAAATGGTCTGAGGTAAACAGGATGAAGTTTAACAAAGACAAATGCAAAGTGCTCCACTTAGGAAGAAAAAATCAGTTTCACACATACAGAATGGGAAGAGACTGTCTAGGAAGGAGTATGGCAGAAAGGGATCTAGGGGTTATAGTAGACCACAAGCTAAATATGAGTCAACAGTGTGATGCTGTTGCAAAAAAAGCAAACATGATTCTGGGATGTATTAACAGGTGTGTTGTGAGCAAGACTCGAGAAGTCATTCTTCCGCTCTACTCTGCGCTGGTTAGGCCTCAGCTGGAGTATTGTGTCCAGTTCTGGGCACCGCATTTCAAGAAAGATGTGGAGAATTTGGAAAGGGTCCAGAGAAGAGCAACAAGAATGATTAAAAGTCTAGAGAACATGACCTATGAAGGAAGTCTGAAAGAATTGGGTTTGTTTAGTTTGGAAAAGAGAAGACTGAGAGGGGACATGATAGCAGTTTTCAGGTATCTATAAGGAGGTCAGAGAAAACTTGTTCACCTTAGCCTGTAAGGATAGAACAAGAAGCAATGGGCTTAAACTGCAGCAAGGGAGGTTTAGGTTGGACATTAGGAAAAAGTTCCTAACTGTCAGGATGGTTAAACATTGGAATAAACTGCCTAGGGAGGTTGTGGAATCTCCATCTCTGGAGATATTTAAGAGTAGGTTAGATAAATGTCTATCAGGGATGGTCTAGACAGTATTTGGTCCTACCATGAGGGCAGGGGACTGGACTCGATGACCTCTCGAGGTCCCTTCCAGTCCTAGAGTCTATGAATCTATGAATTGTAAACACCTCATGCGTTATGCTGAACCAGAACCTGCAAAACCAGGCGAGGAGGAGTCGGCTATGGCAGCGCGGCGACGAGAGTGATGAGGACATGGACACAGAATTCTATCAAACCACGGGCCCCGGCACTTTGAGGATCATGCTGTTAATGGGGCAGGTTATAGCCGGGGAATGCCGATTCTGGGCCTGGGAAACAAGCACAGACTGTTTGGACCACATAGTGTTGCAAGTGTGGGACAATTCCCAGTGGCTGCGAAACTTTCGCATGCGTAAGGGCACTTTCATGGAACTTTGTGACTTGCTTTCCCCTGCCCTGAAGCGCCAGAATACCAAGATGAGAGCAGCCCTCACAGTTGAGAAGCGAGTGGCGATAGCCCTGTGGAAGCTTGCAACGCCAGACAGCTACTGGTCAGTCAGGAATCAATTTGGGAAAATCTACTGTGGGGGCTGCTGTGATGCAAGTAGCCAAAGCAATCACTGAGCTGCTGCTACCAAAGGTAGTGACTCTGGGAAATGTGCAGGTCATAGTGGATGGCTTTGCTGCAATGGGATTCCCTAACTGTGGTGGGGCGATAGATGGAACCCATATCCCTATCTTGGCACCGGAGCACCAGGGCAGCCAGTACATAAACCGCAAGGGGTACTTTTCAATGGTGCTGCAAGCACTGGTGGATCACAAGGGACGTTTCACCAACATCAACGTGGGATGGCCGGGAAGGGTTCATCACGCTCGCGTCTTCAGGAAGACTACTCTGTTTAAACGGCTGCAGCAAGGGACTTACTTCTCAGACCAGAAAATAACAGTTGGGATGTTGAAATGCCTATAGTTATCTTTGGGGACCCAGCCTACCCCTTAATGCCATGGCTCATGAAGCCATACACAGGCAGCCTGGACAGCAGTCAGAAGCTGTTCAACTATAGGCTGAGCAAGTGCAGAATGGTGGTAGAATGTGCATTTGGACATTTAAAGGGTCGCTGGCGCATGTTACTGACTCGCTCAGACCTCAGCCAAACCAATATTCCCATTGTTATTGCTGCTTGCTGTGTGCTCCACAATCTCTGTGAGAGTAAGGGGGAGACCTTTATGGCAGGGTGGGAGGCTGAGGCAAATCGCCTGGCCGCTGATTACATGCAGCCAGACACCAGGGCGATTAGAAGAGCACACCAGGAAGCAGTGCACATCAGAGAAGCTTTGAAAACCAGTTTCATGACTGGCCAGGCTATGGTGTGAAAGTTCTGTTTGTTGAAAACCCGCCCCCTTGATTGACTCATTCCCTGTAAGCAAACCACCCTCCCCCCTTCGATCACAGCTTGCTTTCAAATGAAATAAAGTCACTATCGTTTAAAAATCATGTATTCTTTATTAATTGATTATAAACATAGGGAGAGAACTGACAAGGTAGCCCAGATGGTTTGGGAGGAGGATAGGAGGGAAGGAAAAGGCCACTAAAAAAGTTCAAAATAATGACAGCCTTTTGCTTGGGCTGTACACTGGGCTGGAGTGGGCGGGTGCACAGAGCCTCCCTCCCCCCCTTCCCCCCAATTCTAACACGTCTGGGTGAGGAGGCTATGGAACATGGTGAGGGGGGAGGGCAGTTATACAGGGGCTGCAGCGGCACTCTGTGATCCTGCTGCCGTTCCTGAAGCTCCACCAGACACCGGAGCATGTCCGTTTGATCACGCAGGAGCCCCAGCGTTGCAGCCTGCCACCTCTCATCTCGAGCGTCCCTCATGGCCTCACGTTCACTGGCATCTTTCTTGTACTTTGATACTGTGTCCTTCCACTCATTCAGATGAGCTCTTTCATTGCGGGTCGATTCCATGATTTCAGAGAACATTTCGTCTCATGTCCTTTTTTTTCACCGCCTTATCTGAGATAGCCTTCGGGATGGAGGAGGGAGGCTTGAAAAATTTGCAGCTGTGGGAGGGAGGGGGAAAAAGGGAGAGAAGTATTTTAAAAGATACATTTTACAGAACAATGCTTATACTCTTTCACGGTGAACAACACTATTCACATTATATAGCACATGTGATTTCGGTATAAGGTCGCATTTTGCATCTTAATATTGAGTGCCTGCAACTTTGGTGTTAGAGCTCACAGACGCAGGTCCGGGCAACAGAATTCGGCTTGCATGCGGCCATGGTAAGCTATTGTCTTTCGGCTTCTGCAGCCTTCCTAAAAGCAGCACCCTCCTTTCCCACATACCAAGCAGAGCCTGTTGAGTGCTGTGGTTTTCCTGTTAATGTGCAGCAGCAGAAACCAAACTAACCCCCCCCCCATCCAATTCTCTGGGATGATCGCTTTATCCCTCCCCCCACCACGTGGCTGGTATCAGGGAAGATCCCTGCTAGCCAAACGCGAAAAGCTCAGCGCCAATGATCCCCCCTCCATCCCCCGCTTGGCTAACTGCGGGGAAGGATTTCTTTTCAGCCACAGGCAAACAGCCCAGTAGGAATGGCCACCTCTTGTTATACCAATAGAATTAAAACCAGCAAGATCTTATTAAGAGAGATAAGGCAAAGATGCCACATTTATTGTAAATATAATAATAAAGCAAAAGATAAAAGTAAACAATGTTGTTTGACTACTTATTCCTATCACTACTTATTCCTTATACACACACACACATATATATTCATTCACACAATCATTCATTCAAGTTCTGTATAGGTGTTATAGTTACCAGCCTAGAAGTTGCTCATAACAAGTTACTGGCCAGGTATCTTGGTCATGAGGATGGAGCCGAATCCGTGTCAGGTGCACCTGATGCTCCTGGAGGTTGGCAGCAGAACCAGAGACTCAAAGTCCTCAGTCTTTAGAGTCCATTCTTATAGGAATTAATTCCTATGTTAGTCTATGGGAACTGTTTCATCCTGCTGTTGCTGACTCAATCAGCAGATGACACATTCTTGGTGGCTCCACACTGTCCAAAGTGGCACATTCCAGGTGGCTCCACACTGTTCACAGTTTGTGTTTCTCATCCTTCCAGGTGATGGGGTGGATCCCAGTTTACCCTCCGGGGATTGTCTGGTGGTCCTCTTGACACATTCTTCGGCCGATGGATACTCCCTTTCTAGGCTGGCACCTCCCTAACCATTCATGTACATCAAGCATTCATCAACATACATTCCATATCTTAACCATGTTTTAATTTACTGTCTCCACCACTTTCGGGGTGTGTGCTAATTCATTTGAGACTCCCGGCCCTTTAATCACAGAGGGTGGGGGTCTGTTCCTAGGAGCCGTTGCTGTTACAATGAAGTGAAAGTCACTTAACGGCTTATAGTGTTTGTTTACCTTGGATCAGGGGTGGTAACATAGTGTTCACTTCAAGAACAAAGTCAATTAACTTGTTTGTAAGTTTTACATAGTAATAACGTATCTTTCACAGGACAGATACAATCAATGGTTTCTACAGACAGTAGCTTACAAGTTTTAACAGAAGACCCAAGAGATTTTTGTACTTGGTGAAACTGTTGGATTTTAAAGTGTGGGGGACAAATTATGGGGGGGTCATTGTCACTTGGGGGAATCACTGTTAGTACCTTCTTTAATATCCCTACACTCTGTCCACTTAATTAAATTCCTGTATTTCAACTAGGTTACCATGAACAATATCACTCTCCTGAGGATAACGCAGCGAGATAAAGAACGGATGTTGCTTTAATGCCAGCAAACACCGGGACCATACGCTGCCAGGCTTTGTCATGCAATGATACCAGATTACTTGCTACTAGCATAGCATGGTCAAGTGTCCTACCGTGGAGGACGGAATAAGGCTGCACTGCCCAGAAACCTTCTGGAAAGGCTTTTGGAGTACCTCCAGGAGAGCTTCATGGAGATGTAGGAGGATTTCCACTCCATCCCCAGACACATTAACAGACTTTTCCAGTAGCTGTACTCACCGTGAATGCATCCCAAGTCCTCTCCATCATGCCCTTGGAGATTTTTTCAAATGTTTTGGCATTTCATCTTTTGGAATGTAGTTCTGCTAGCACGAAATCCTCTCCCCATATAGCGATCAGATCCAGTACCTTCTGTACGGTCCATGCTGGTGCTCTTTTTCGATTCTTGGACTGCATGGTTACCTGTGCTGATGAGCGCTGCATGATCACCTGTGCTCTCCACGCTGGGCAAACAGGAAATGAAATTGAAAAGTTGGCTGGGCTTTTCCTGTCTACCTGGCCAGTGCATCCAAGTTCAGATTGCTGTCCAGAGCGGTCACAATGGTGCACTGTGGGATAGCTCTCAGAGGCCAATACCTTTGAATTGCGGCCACACTAACCCTAATTCGAAATGGCAATGTCGATTTTGGCGCTACTCCCCTTGTCGGGGAGGAGTACAGAAATCGATTTTAAGAGCCCTTTATTTCAAAGTAAATGGCTTCGTTGTGTGGATGGGTGCAGGGTTAATTTGATTTAATGCTGCTAAATTTGACCTAAACTCATAGTGTAGACCAGGCCTTTGTGTAATAATAAGGAGCAGCAAGGTACATTTTTCTTTTTGTAATAGAATACAGAACCTTTCACCTCTGGATCACTGGTAAGTAGTGGATGGAAGTCATTACCATGTATTGATTGTTTGGTAGCAAACTTTCCCTGCCTTGAATTTCCCATTTCAGGGGTAAATATTGAGTAGGCTGTTCTGATGATTTACCTCTAGCTATTCAAATAACAGTAATTTCTGATTAAATATTTTAATGTGTATGTATGAATTATAACATTTTAAAAGGCATTTGGGGCTTTTTCTACAGGCTGCTGAAGAATTTTCAGCCAGAAGGCTAAAATAATTTGGTAAATTGGTACATTTGTGGTAAGACTATATGAGTCTTTATGAATCTTAAGGTTCAGTTGATTCAGTCTTAAAAAAGTGAACAGCAATCCAATCGAAAATCTGCCCACCAAGATTTCCCTAGAAAGCATTTGATCAGCAGGATGTCTCCTCTTACTGAGAAGGTAAACATTCCATGTTCAATTGGGTGCCCCCGTTCAATCCCAGACTTCACTATAGATTGCACCGGACTTCCACTAAACCTATAATTTAAATAAATAAATAAAATAATTATATGATAAGCTAAAATGTTAGCATCAGGAATGTGCTATTTAGTTTTGGACTGACAAACTAAGTAGCAAACTGGAACAATTTTGAAGTAATAATGTCTAGAAAGCATCTTATAAATGGTTTATATCATAGTGTAGCAAGATAGGAACACTGTGAAAGATGGAAGCACAAAATTAAGACTAAAAATTTAGACAATCCATAATATTTTGGTTGACTCAATAACAAACTATTTGGCAAGATGATGAAGGAATTAACCTGGTCTTTCTTCCTTCAGAAAAATGAAATTAATGTACAAAAAAGTATGAAATGCCTAGAAATGCTTATACTATGTTGCATTCATTTTAGTCCTGAGCGTTATTACAAACTATTGCTTATATTAAACATTTTTTTCAATTTATCTTCCCAAGTTTCCAATTTTTAAGTTTTATTGAATTAGATGTACCTGTCTCATAAGACTTAAAATAATGCAATATAAAAAATGTATAATCACAAACAATTTCTAACTAAAGTTAAGCACATCTTTAAATGCTTTGCCAGATTGGGGCCTAAATTTATTGTAACTCAGATGTCAACAACATATAGCTTGATCCAACTGAAAATATTCGCAATACTCTGTGCCATAAAACTCCTCCAGAAAGGTATAAATTCTGAATGTATGGTGGATTGACCTATCCAGGAAAAAGGTCAGGCTGCCACACCAGGCCAAAAAAATTGTGAAAAGTTCACAATGAGAGAGCTGTAAGAATGTTAAGAGTTGCAAGCAACCTACGGTGAGATACTTTTGATTATGAGTCAGTAAATTTTCTCTCTTCTCTAGTTCCTCCAATGGGTAGCTCAGCCTTTGGCAGTTACTTCAGTCCTAAAGGTAGGACTACCATAACATCCTAAATTTACCTCTGTGCTGTTCCTCTTAAAGTCTTATATTACAAGGCATGAGAAAGCAGAGCATGAGATAAAGTAGATTCAGATGTAAAAGTTTCAGTCCCTCTCTGTAAAATATGTGCAGCATTATTCATATTTGCAGCTGAGAGCTTTCAAACAAACATTTCTGTATGACAATGAGAGTATGGAGATGACTATGCATTCCTATGATGTGTGTGCAGTTATTTAATGGGTACTGTAGTGCCATAGTACCTACTGGTGATATGGTGGATGGTTGGTTATGTCCAGCATTTAAAGATTCACTAGGAGTAGAACTGCCATACCATAACAGACCAGTGGTCCATATAGTCCAGGATCCTGCCTTTGACATTTGTCTGTAGTGAATTCTTCAGAAGAAGGTGAATAAATCATAGTGTACCTTACCAACTGTGTAACAATATATCATCCAGGAGAGATGTCTTCCTGATCATGATCAGATTATGTCCTGCATAAGGATTGACCATTCTTGTTATTTTTATTCTAGATAATGTAACTGCAAATTCTATTCTCAGGGCCAGTTCAAACAAGTTTGAGGGACACTTTGCAGCCATTCATCCAAGGACCTCCCCGGTTGTAATGCTCAGTATTCAGTTCCATCCTCCCTGTCCTACTCCAAGTGTGCCAAACTTAAAGTGTCATATCAGCTGCAGGGGGTTCAGTCCAGCCAGAAGAAGGAGTAGATGAAGTATCTAGAACTGGTGTGTGCATCTGTGGAGGGAGTAGAACTAGTAAGAATGTGGGGATCCTATTAAACATGAAAAAAGAAAAAGATGAAGATTGTACTTTCCTCCAAAGATGAGAATGGGAGAAGGAAACAAAGGGACTAGTGAGGCTGGTATCATTGGCAGAGCATAGGGACGAGATTGGATGTGATAAGAATTGGGAGTGGAGGTCATCAGGGATGTAGTTGTGCAGGAATTCTGGTCTCATCTTGCATACAGATGACTTTCATGGTGTCTGTATGGCATAAACAGAGAACTACACTTATAGGCTACTACACTTGTACGATCGTACAAAAACAGTATGATGTCATATTGGATATTTGAGAAACAGTATGTGATTGTGTAATTAAAGACTGTATTATGATGTATATGCACAAAGGGATGGAGATAAGGTTACACAGGAAGCCTTATCATAGTATTCCTGACTTTTGAGTGTTTAAATTTACCTTCATGGTTTTTTAGCATAGATTATTTTAACAGAATATAAATACTACATCTGTTTTAATAGGCAGTTTTATATTTTCAGAAGCAACATTCTACACGATCTTGTTCTTCTTGGGCTTGATTCTCATTTACACTTATGCTCCTTTACACCACTCTGGCAGTGTAAAGGAGCCTTAACATGGGTTTAAGCAGCCTTTTGTGTAAGTAAGAATCATGTCCATTGTTTTAGGGCTCACTCAACAATACTTCTAAAGTTTCCAATCTGAAACTTTCTCCATGTCTGAATGAAAATAAATTGAAGTCATTCTACTGAAAGTTATTGTCAATCGAGTAGCGCTATAAAATTGGGTTCCTAAAATTTTTAGAGAGAAAAAAGAATTCTGTTTATTATTATAGCCTCTCCCCTTCTCTATCCCACTACTTCCATATGTGTTTTCAGGGCTTGGGTTATTATCTTTTGTTTTCCTAGGATGACATTTATTTCCATTTCCTCCCTCTTACCCCTAAATAACTTTTTTTTATTTTGCTTTCTCTACTTCTGATGCTGTTCTCCATTTTTTTCCACCCTTCACTCTACAGTGCATATGATAGGGCAACTACTTCTGTTAAAAACTAAAATAGTCATCGCTTCTGTCACAAATGAAGTATAGCAACTGAAGTTGCCTGTCTTTATTAAAGCAAAACTAGCCGTCTAATTTGCACTACCCTTTTTGGTTGCAAGAAAATGACTGTACTCTCTGTGCAATTACTTGCTTCTATCCTCTTTCAGATAAAAGAAGTACTGTGTCTCTTTAAGTCTGTGATACCCCACTATTATGAGTCAGTCTGTCAGATCACAACAGGCGCACCACATCTCATGCAGAGTCACAGCTTGATGTTACATTTCTGTGTTATACCACAATACAAGTGCACAGCACATTTGAAAAGTCTGCTTTTTCATTTACTTCTGTACTATCTAGAATTTATTTGGGTGGGGGGAGAGGGGAGCTGTTGCCCCTAGCTTATTGCATAATGTCGGAAAATGCCGGTATAAAGTCTTCTGTACAGGAATAAATAAAGCCAGATCTTCAGCCAGTTTAAATTGGCATAATGCCATTTAAGTCAATAGGACTATGCCAGTTTGTATCTGTTGAGGATCTGGCTCATAAATTTCTGTACAAGATCAAGGTGGTAATAGTAGGTTGGGGGGGAATCAACCAAAAGATGTCACCCTTTCTAATATTTGCCTCTATTATTGTGGGTGGACGCTCTCCATTTCTTACAAGAATTTGCAATCTAGAGGTCATGCTGGATCCCCACATGGTCATGTAGCAGTAATGGCCTGGAATGCATTTTCTGCAAGGTGGAAAAAATCCACTATTTAAAAAAAAATCCGATTTTTAAAAAATATATATATTTTTTATTTAAACACATTTTTCTTTTTAAAAATAAACAGTTTAATTTGAAATTAAGACACCCTATTTTAAGGCCTAAGCTTACTACAATCTATTAAAATCATTTAAATAAATTTCAAAATAATATACTGCATCAATGAGCCCTCCTGAAACATTTAATGAGTTTAAGTGTGCAGCTTTTATAATTATATACGGAATCAGGGAGAAAACATTTTTGACATTTGAGGTCAGTTCAAGATTCATAAATGTGATTATGAACTGGGTTAACCCTTGTAAACTGTTGAGTTAAAACCTCATTGAAATTGATGTGTGAACTTGTCCCTCACTTAAGACAGGTAAGGGACCACACTTAAAACAAGGCCTAATAGAGGCTACCCAGGAGTTTTGGGTTGTATGAGTGGAGGGGTTTTTTGCCGAGTATTGATTTGTGTATCAGCGTATGCACGGGCATGTGTGAGAAGGGCAAACATACAGAAACTCAGGACAGACAAGAACAGAGAGAGAGGTGGATGCCAAAAGCAAGAAAGCCAAGCAGTAGCCGGTGAGTTCAGTGTAACCTCGGAAAAAGCTAGAGAACTTTGGGGTCTGGTGTTAGCTAAAGAGACTTTGGCTGTCAGCTAAGAAACTGCTCTTTTTGTTCTTGATTCCTCCTGAATACATTCCTTGTAAATAAATTATATTGCCTCAAAGAAATACCTGACCATCACCAATTTCTCCTTCTAACTGGAACATCCCCAGGGTCCTGAACTTTGACTAGCTTCTCTGGTCAAAATGGGGCAACCATATGTCAGTGTCATGTACTGCATTAAATAGCTACATTATTTACCGTCTCTACACTGGAGGAATGCTGGTATTTACATTTGTCCACATCTTAAGACTCTCAGTTTGTGATGTGCTGAAAAGATTTTGTCTTAATTACTTTTGGTTTCAGTTTAGCTAGCAGGTGCAGAGAGTATTCTCTTCATTTGGAGTAGTTCATTCAACCTTTAGAAGCTGATTGGGAGCTGAGGAAACAGGAAAGCTTTTTTTTTCCTGATCATTCACATTTTCTAACAATGAAATAAATAATCTGAATAAATGTATGTTAAGGTATATAATTGCTTATATAAATGTGTCTATATATAGTGTATCCTTATGGTTAGCAAAAGTATTACCAAATGTAGTGCAAAGGCTATTTTTAGTTGCAAATCAACATGCTTTAATGACTACACCAATTAATGAGGATGACTCTGTCTTTAGGAAAATAACTAAAAAGTACAAAGGTAAAAAGATCGTTGTTATTTAAGTCAACATTTCCTGCTTCCTGATTTACATCACTCCAATTAAGAGCACTCCACCCTGATTTCCATGCTTATCTGTGTAGGGGACAGCATGCAGTTTAGTTAGGGTGACCAGATGTCCCGATTTTATAGGAACAGTCCTGATATTTGGGACTTTTTCTTATATAGGCTCCTATTACCCCACACCCTCTGTCCTGATTTTTCACACTTGCTATCTGGTTGCCCTAAGTTTAGTTGTAGCTGTGTCAGTCCCAAGAAATTAGAGACGCAAGGTGGGTGAGGTAATCAGAAGTTGGTCTAATAAAAGATATTACCTCACCCACCTTATCTCTCTAAGAGACTGTAAATATTTCTTTGGAATGAAGAGGTTGCCAATGTTATCCATGCCTCTGTCACCTCAGGCTTAGACTTTGCAATATGCTCTACTGGGGGCTACACTTTACAGTGAAGCTGGCACAGACTACAGTAGCCCACTTATTAAGTAATTTAGCTCAGTAGGAGTGTGTCTCTAGAATCAGAACTGGTTGCCTACTAGAATATCAGGTATTGGTCTTGATATATTATGTATGGCTTGGGATCTGCTTAGTTGACAAACCACCTTCCTCATACTCCCACAGTGCATTCAGCACAGGAACTTGGGCCAGAGTCTCCTTGATATAAAAGGGCTTCTGGAGGGAGCCTCAAGCTTTTGAATTTACTTTCTACTTGGTCCAAAACAGCTTGAATATGTTGACCTTTGGGGTATAGTCTATTTATCTAGGCCCTGGGGTTGGAGGAGGTTTAGGGTAGGGGCTTGATGTTTGTATGAGGGTAGGGGAAGTATTGTTGAGCTTGAGTTTTACTGTATATGCTATTGCCAGCATGGGAGTATGAAGTAGCTGCTGCCTTTACTTTTATCTGATTGTATTTTTCTAATTCAGGGGAAAGTGCCTAGAGCCAGGGATAAGCACTTTTTGTACCTTGCCATAAATCTAAATAAGAAAGTAAGTTGACTTTCTCCAGTGGGTCCCACTGTACACCATCATCCACAGTGAAACCCTTGGAAAAGAATATTTGCTATTACTATTTATTATTGAAGGAAAGGAAGGGAATAAAGAGGCATAAAGTCATTACAAGCCGCTAAATAATTTTCATTTTTAAGAAAATTGGTGACTTTAAATTAGATCTATCTGCAGTGCTTTTTCATAATTGTGTTACAACAGTAGGTAGTTAATATATGAGGCAGATATAATATGAAATAACTATCAGTTCTATGGTTATGGAGTTGGTTAACTATTGGTATGGGTTCTTGCTACTAACAAAATTATCAAATACAATAAATGTAACTGCATCATTTATAGCTTTTTCAACAAATCTGCAGCTGATTTGACTTTGGGTAAGTGTCAATTCCAGGTATTTGATTTTATGTCAAATTGGGTATAGCTTCTTGTATTAACTCCAAGGTAAAAAGATGAAAAGGAAGAAGCAGACACTTTAATTAGGAGTTCAAAGCAAAAATGTGATCAACCTATCTTGACATTACCAATTAAGAATAGCCACCCACCACCCTTAGGATATCTCTTTTCTCCTGATTTCCATTCCAGGGATTCCAAAACCTATTTTAATCTATATCTTCCCACACAACACTTCAAAGATGTTTCCTGAACACAGTCACACAAATAGCAGCACATGATGTTGTCCTAAAGGCAACAATAATGAGTAGATTAAATATGCACAGTTATGGAATCAGCATTAAACAGCCCTGCTGGCAGAGTTAGTGTCAGTACCCAGCATAAAACTCCCATTATGTAGCAGCTACAACTGTGAAATTGAAGGACATAGTTGTTAAGGGGTAGGATCCACATGTCTTATGAGATAACTGTTTTATCTAACAAGCTTGCAACATGCCCCTTTGGGTATCTCACTATTGTCCTTTCCTTAACTTACTTCTGTGCACAGTATCAAGGATGATTATTTAATGTTGTAAGTGGCCCATTAGAGCTTGATTTACAAAGGTATTTAAGGCACCTAAAAATGCAGATACAGATTTACAAATATGCCTAAGCAAGTTCCTTTCATATTCAAGGAGAGTTAGGAGCCTAACTCACTTAGGTGCCAAATATGATTTACAAAAGCACCTATATGCATTTTAGGTGCCTAAACCTTTGTAAAGGTGGCCCTTAATGGTCAATCTATTGGTCATCCGACCAACCCCACACCTTCTCAACTTTTTGCTGTCCTTACTGGTACCAAATTTTAAATAATTAGAACTAAGTCTGGAAACTCTGGCCTAAAATTTTCAAAAGTGACTAGTGATTTTGTCTGCTTCAGCTGTTGGGTGCCCAACCTGAGACATCTGAAAGAAGCCTATTTTTCAGAAACCTTTGAGCACTTACTTTACCTTCTGAAAATCAGCTTGTTTAAAGGCCCTCAGTTCCAAAAACAAAAACTGAATCACTCAAATTCACCGGTCATTTTGGAAAATAGAGGCCACTTTATACTTTTTACCACGAAAGCTTATGCTTAAATAAATTTGTTAGTCTCTAAGGTGCCACAAGTATTCCTCGTTCTTACTGGCAGCATTGGATATCTTTCAATTTCTGCAGAACAGCTATAGTACGGACGAAGTTTCTTTCCCCCATCAACAGGTTGCCTTGTGGCAACTTTGTGTTGAAGCCAAAGAACCAAAGCTATGAGTGACAGAGTAGTTTAGTTCCCATGCCCATTCATTTCTCTGTTTCTCTGGTGAGATTCATTTGTCCTCGAGATAAAAAGGAATGTGAGGCAGGGCCGGCTCCAGGCACCAGGCACCCAAGCTGGTGCTTGGGGCGGCACCTGGAGGGGGGCGGCGGTGCGGCGCTCCAGCCCCCGGGGAGAGCGGGGCCACAGCAGGGCTCGCCGCCCTGCACTCTGGCCGCCGGGGGGGGGAGAGCCAAGCCCCAGCCGGGGCTCGCCGCCCTCCTCCCAGGGCTCCGGCCGCCCTCCCCCCCGGCGCCCTGCCCCCGGCCGCCGGGGGGAGAGCGGAGCCCCCGCCGGGGCTCGCTGCCCTCCCCCCGGGGCTCCGGCCGCCCCCCCCCCGTGGGGGGGGGGGGGGCGGCCGGAGGCTTTTTCGCCTGGGGCGGCAAAAAAGCCAGAGCCGGCCCTGATGTGAGGATTGGTGTGCTGCTTCTTTAAAACTGCAGCAGGAGGCCAAGTAGGAAGGATGCTGGCAAGAGCTAATTTTTTGACAAAACTTTTTTCATCAGAAAATGCTGATTTATCAAAACCAAAGCTGCTTACAGGAAAGGGTTGGGTTCAACTAATTTCTCATTTTGAACAAGTAGGTTTAGAATTTGTTAAAATGCCCTATTTTGAAAAAAAATCTGGTTTTTCAGTTTGAAATGGCTTTTCAGTTCTAAATTTAAGCTAATTATTGAAAAAACAATATTTTTTTACTGAAAAGGTCCAAATTTTCAAGAAATGTTTTGGAATTATCAAAACATTGTAAAATTATCAAAAAAAAACCCATATCAATTGAGTGAACCTGAATTTAATTTAATTTAAAAAAGTATGGTCAGATGGCAATTTTCAATATTTTGTCTTTTCAACCTGAATCATGATTGAAAAACATTATGAAAGTTTGATAATTTTCACAGGTTGGGAAAAATGGTTTTCCTCCCAGCCCTAGTGCAGCTGAAAGTTGTGGTCATTAGCCTCTAGCACACACTGGGGGCAGTGCAGAGCCATCCCACAGAGGATTTGGGGAAAGGACTGTCTCTCTGGACCATAGGGGGAATGTATACTCTACTAGCCCTTCATATGGTGCCACCTGCTCCCACCTCTGCAGCTGATCAGTTCTGCAGGCCAAGGGAAGGAAAAGCATGGCCCCATTTCCTCCCTATCCCCTTTGAGAAGATCTGCACCACCAAGGGTGCACATAGGGAATAGTCTCTGCAATATACTAACCTCAGGGACTGCAACTGTCCACGGCCTCTGCATGCATGGGGTAGGAGAAAATAATTTAGTTCCAGTGAATATGTGTGGTTGCTCTTTGAAGTAATACTGCACTTTAATCCAGAATGAAAAAATTTTTTTCCTCTCTGAAATAGTGTTGATGGAAAGAAGTGTATATTCCACTGCTGAGGGGTTTCTTACTTTTTCATGATGAAAGCTATAAATAGAGTAAAACTTCCTTCACTGATCACATATTTTCAAATACTCTTGTTTTATAGCAGATTTTACAAGTATATATTAGCATGAAATCCAATATCGTGATTGAAATAATGGTAGCATTTATGAGATAGTCCACCCTGAAAATAGGATTTTTCTCATATTTGATAATGTACTGAGTAAAAACATCCCATTTCCATAATCAGTATATTACTATGAAGGCACTTTTAGTGAAGATCAAAGAGAACTTTGTTTTCATCCCAGCTATATCTAAACTGTTTATGTGAAGTTGTGATTAGCTGTATCACTGCTTTTTCAAAGTTGAATTCTGTTAAGATGAGGCAGCTGACAGACACACAAATTAATCTATAACTCAAAATCTAAATCACAGCTTAACTTCAAAACCTGATCCAAAAGGTTATCCAGATACTTATTGAGGAACTAATAGCACTGGTTTGAACCAAGTGTAATGCAGGCAATGGCTATGTAAGATACCCCACAGAGCTATAGTAAACATCTCTGTTCTGATCTGCAAGACCAAGCTTTTCTCAGTCCTGGGAGCTTTTTGAGCAGAGATTGCTAACAGTGCAAGTTATGAGCCTAATCTTGTAAGAGGACCATGTGACCTCAACTTGCAATAGCTTCAGTGGGAATTGAGGTCCCAGTACCTCACCGGATTAGACTACCTTTTTCACTTTTGAACTAATACCAGGAACTGCAACTATGGGTATGTCTACACTACGAAATTAGGTCGAATTAATAGAAGCCGGTTTTATAGAAATCGGTTGTATACAGCCGATTGTGTGTGTCCCCACATGAAATGCTCCAAGTGCATTAGGTCGGCGGACCACGTCCACAGTACTGAGGCTAGCGTCGACTTCCGGCGCATTGCACTATGGGTAGCTATCCCACAGTTCCCGCAGTCTCCGCCGCCCATTGGAATTCTGGGTTGAGATCCCAATGCCCGAATGATGCAAAACAGTGCCGCGGGGGGTTCTGGGTACATGTCGTCAGGCCCCTCCCCCTCCGTCAGAGCAACGGCAGACAATAGATTCGCGCCTTTTTACCTGGGTTACCTGTGCAGACAACATACCACGGCAAGCATGGAGCCCGCTCAGCTCAGCTCACCGTCACCATATGTCATCTGGGTGCTAGCAGACGTGGGACTGCATTGCTACACAGCAGCAGCAGCAGCTAACTGCCTTTTGGCGGTAGACGGTGCAGCATGACTGGTAGCCTTCATCGGTGATCTGGGTGCTGGCAGCCGTGGGGCTGCATTGCACCAGCCCTTGCCTTTTGCCTTTTGACAGTAGATGGTTTATTACGACTGGTAACCATCCTCGTCGTACAGCAGTGGCTGTCGATCATGGGCACCTGGGCAGACATGCTCAGTCCAGCAGTGGCTGGAACTCCGTATGTCCCCCAGTCCCCCATCCCCCCAGTCATATTCTGCTGCCTTCACAATGATGATGATGGCTATCAGTCGTAGTATGCCATTTTCTGCCAAGCGCCCTGTTGGATCATCGCACATTAGCAGAGTCTTCCCTGAGCAGCAGATTGTGCAATAGGCCTGAAGGCTACTGCCAAGCGCCCAGTATTTGCTGCCAAGCACCCAGAAGATGCCGAGGGCTATCAGTCATGCTGCACCGTTGTCTTAAGATGTAAAAAATAGATTTGTTCTGTATTCATTTGCTTCCTCCTCCCTCTGTCAAATCAACGGCCTGCTAAACCCAGGCTTTTGAGTTCAATCTTTGGGGGGGGCCATTCTGTGTGACAGTTGCTTGTGTTTCTCCCTGATGCATAGCCATCTTTGTTGATTTTAATTCCCTGTACCTGTACGCCATGTCGTCACTCGCCCCTCCCTCCCTCCCTCCCTCCCTCCTTCCCCTGGTCCGTCAGATACTAGTTTCGCGCCTTTTTTCAGACCAGGCGCCATAGCTAGCCCTGGGATCATGGAGCCCGCTCAGATCACCGCGGCAATTATGAGCACTATGAACACCACATGCATTGTCCTGGAGTATATGCAGAGCCAGGACATGCAAAAGCAAAACCAGGACCAGCCGAGGAGGCGATTGCAGCGCGGCGACGAGAGTGATGAGGAAATTGACATGGACATAGACCTCTCACAAGGCACAGGCCCCAGCAATGTGGAAATCATGATGTTCCTGGGGCAGGTTCATGCCGTGGAATGCCGATTCTGGGCCTGGGAAACAAGCACAGACTGGTGGGACCGCATCATGCTGCAGGTGTGGGACGATTCCCAGTGGCTGCGAAACTTTCGCATGCGTAAGGGCACTTTCATGGAACTTTGTGACTTGCTTTCCCCTGCCCTGAAGCGCCAGAATACCAGGATGAGAGCAGCCCTCACAGTTGAGAAGCGAGTGGCGATAGCCCTGTGGAAGCTTGCAACGCCAGACAGCTACCGGTCAGTCGGGAATCAATTTGGAGTGGGCAAATCTACTGTGGGGGCTGCTGTGATCCAAGTTGCCAGGGCAATGAAAGACCTGGTGATATCAAGGGTTGTGACTCTGGGAAACGTGCAGGCCATAGTGGATGGCTTTGCTGCAGTGGGATTCCCAAACTGTGGTGGGGCCATAGACGGAACCCATATCCCTATCTTGGCACCGGAGCACCAAGCCACCTAGTACATAAACCGTAAGGGGTACTTTTCAATGCTGCTGCAAGCCCTGGTGGATCACAAGGGACGTTTCACCAACATCAACGTGGGCTGGCCGGGAAGGGTACATGATGCTCGCGTCTTCAGGCACTCTGCTCTGTTTCGAAAGCTGGAGGAACGGACTTTCTTCTCGGACCAGAAAATAACCGTTGGGGATGTTGAAATGCCTATCGTGATCCTTGGGGACCCAGCCTACCCCTTAATGCCATGGCTCATGAAGCCGTACACAGGCAGCCTGGACAGGAGTCAGGACCTGTTCAACTACAGGCTGAGCAAGTGTCGAATGGTGGTGGAATGTGCATTTGGGTGTTTAAAAGCACTCTGGCGCAGCTTACTGACTCGCTCAGACCTTAGCGAAAAGAATATCCCCATTGTTATTGCTGCTTGCTGTGTGCTCCACAATATCTGTGAGAGTGAGGGGGAGACATTTATGGCGGGGTGGGAGGTTGAGGCAAATCGCCTGGCCGCTGATTACGCGCAGCCAGACACCAGGGTGGTTAGAGGAGCACAGCATGGCGCGGTGCGCATCAGAGAAGCTTTGAAAACGAGTTTTGTGACTGGCCAGGCTACGGTGTGAAACTTCTGTTTGTTTCTCCTTGATGAACCCTCTGCCTCCCCCCCCCCCCACCCGGTTAACTCTACTTCCCTGTAAACCAACCACCCCACCCTCCCCTACCCTCCCCCCTTCGAGCACCACTTGCAGAGGCAATAAAGTCATTGTTACTTCACATTCATGCATTCTTTATTAATTCATCACACAACTAGGGGGATAATTGCAAAGGTAGCCCAGGATGGGTGGGGGAGGAGGGAAGGAAAAGGACACACTGCAGTTTAAAACTTTAACTCTTATTGAAGGCCAGCCTTCTGATGCTAGGGCAATCATCTGGGGTGGAGTGACTGGGTGGCCAGAGGCCCCCCCACCGTGTTCTTGGGCGTCTGGGTGAGGAGGCTATGGAACTTGGGGAGGAGGACTGTTGGTTACACAGGGGCTGTAGCGGCGGTCTCTGCTCCTGCTGCCTTTCCTGCAGCTCAACCATATGGTGGAGCATATCAGTTTGATGCTCCAGCAGCCGGAGCATCGACTCTTGCCTTCTGTGTGCAAGCTGACGCCACCTATCATCTTCAGCCCGCAACTTGCTCTGTTCATCCCGCGATTCAGCACGCCACCTCTCCTCTCGTTCATATTGGGCTTTTCTATAATCAGTCATTGACTGCCTCCACGGATTCTGCTGTGCTCTGTCAGCGTGGGAGGACATCTGTAGTTCTGTAAACATGTCATCACGCGTCCTACGCTTTCTCTTTCTAATCTTCACTAGCCTCTGTGAAGGAGAAACATTTGCAGCTGGTGGAGGAGAAGGGAGAGGTGGTTAAAAAAGACACATTTTAGAGAACAATGGGTACACTCTTTCACGTTAAATTTTGCTGTTCACATTACACAGCACATGTGCTTTCGTTACAAGGTCGCATTTTTCCTCTTATATTGAAAATATATTCTTATATTGAAACCTGCCGGTTTGGTGTGAGAGATCACTCACGCAGTGCCAGGCCACAGATTTCAGCTTGCAGGCAGCCATGGTAAGACACAGTCTTTTGGCTTTTTTAACCTTCTTAACATGTGGGAATGGTTTCAAACAGTAGTGCTCTCATTTCCCATACCAAGCACCAGTTGGGTTGGCCATTTAAAATGGGTTTGCAATGTAAAAGGAGGGGCTGCGGTTTCAGGGTTAACTTGCAGCACAAACTCAACTAATTCTCCTCCCCCACACACCCAATTCTCTGGGATGATCACTTCACCCCTCCCTCCACCGCGTGGCTAACAGCGGGGAATATTTCTTTTCAGCAGAGCAGGAACGGGCACCTCTGAATGTCCCCTTAATAAAATTGCCCCATTTCAACCAGGTGAACGTGAATGATATCACTCTCCTGAAGATAACAAAGAGCGATAAGGAATGGATGTTGTCTGCATGCCAGCAAACACCGGGACCATACGCTGCCATGCTTTGTTATGCAATGATTCCAGACTACGTGCTACTGGCCTGGCGTGGTAGAGTGTCCTACCATGGCGGACGGGATAAGGCAGCCCTCCCCAGAAACCTTTTGCAAAGGCTTTGGGAGTACATGAAGGAGAGCTTTCTGGAGATGTCCCTGGAGGATTTCCGCTCCATCCCCATACACGTTAACAGACTTTTCCAGTAGCTGTACTGGCCGCGATTACCAGGGCAAATTAATCATTAATCATTAAACACGCTTGCTTTTAAACCCTGTGTAATAT
This sequence comes from Terrapene triunguis, assembly GCF_002925995.2. Lineage (NCBI taxonomy): Eukaryota > Metazoa > Chordata > Testudines > Emydidae > Terrapene > Terrapene triunguis. The sequence continues at coordinate 49,029,308 of NW_020664393.1, read as the reverse complement.
TTACAAAGGTACACTCACCAGAGGTCCCCTGTGTGCCCTCAGGGTCTTCGGTGAGTTCAGGGGTTACTGGTTCCAGGTCCAGGGTGATAAACATATCCTTGCTGTTGGGGAAACCGGTTTCTCCGCTTCCTTGCGGCTGTGAGCTATCTACATTTTCTCCATCCTCCTCTTCCGAACCCTCTTCCCTGTGTGTTTCTCCAGTGAGGGAGTCATAGCACACGGTTGGGGTAGTGGTGGCTGCACCCCCTAGAATAGCATGCAGCTCCGCGTAGAAGCGGCATGTTTGCGGCTCAGCCCCGGACCTTCCGTTTGCTTCTCTGGCTTTGTGGTAGGCTTGCCTTAGCTCCTTAATTTTCACGCGGCACTGCTGTGCGTCCCTGTTATGGCCTCTTTCCTTCATGGCCTTGGAGACCTTTTCTAATATTTTGCCATTTCGTTTACTGCTTCGGAGTTCGGCCAGCACTGATTCATCTCCCCATATGGTGAGCAGATCCCGTACCTCCCGTTCTGTCCATGCTGGAGCTCTTTTGCGATCCTGGGACTCCATCACGGTTACCTGTGCTGATGAGCTCTGCGTGGTCACCTGTGCTCTCCACACTGAGCAAACAGGAAATGAAATTCAAACGTTCGCGGGGCTTTTCCTGTCTACCTGGCCAGTGCATCTGAGTTGAGAGTGCTGTCCAGAGCGGTCACAATGAAGCACTGTGGGATAGCTCCCGGAGGCCAATAACGTCGAATTCCGTCCACACTACCCGAATTCCGACCCCCTAAGGCCGATTTTAGCGCTAATCCCCTCGTCGGAGGTGGAGTAAAGAAACCGGTTTAAAGGGCCCTTTAAGTCGAAAGAAAGGGCTTCGTCGTGTGAACGTGTCCAGGCTTAATTCGATTTAACGCGGCTAAAGTCGACCTAAACTCGTAGTGTAGACCAGGCCTATGTCACCAAGTCACTCAAGTACTAAAGAATGAGTTGTGCACTGACTTGTTCTGTGGCCTATTATAATCACTTAAATAGGATTACCTATAGTTTTCAAAACACATAATAGAAATTTTACTTTTACATAGTCATTTTATGATGATATGGATGACAAAGAAAAGAGGAACTGTTGGAAAACACCACCCAATAATTTAGCAAGTACAAAAGAACCTCAGAGTTACAAAGATCAGAGTTACAAACTGACCAGTCAACCACACACCTCATTTGGAAACAGAAGTATGCAATCAGCAGCCGCAGAAACAACAACAACAAAAGCAAATACAGTCCAGTACTGTGTTAAACATAAACTACTGAAAAAATAAAGGGAAAGCAGCATTTTTCTTCTGCATAGTAAAGTTTCAAAGCTGTATTAAGTCAATGTTCACTTATAAACTTTCAAAAGAACAACCATAATGTTTTGTTTAGAGTTACGAACATTTCAGAGTTACAAACAACCTCTATTGCCGAAGTGTTTGTAACTCTGAAGTTCTACGGTAAAACTTTTGCAATATTTAGGCCACAGCCTGTTGTGCTTTTCAACTTTAGTTTGAAATGGCCCCAAATTTTATGCAAACCATTTTTGTACCTCTTTTCATACTACAATAATCCAGCGTTTATTTTTTGTTCCATTTAGATCTATTAAACAAGCAGTTTAGCTTCTAGCCCATATTATAGGCTCAGCTACTATCACATACTATTCTGCTGTCCAAATACAAACAAAGTATGAACAAGTTAATTTTGTTTATCCATTTGTTTTGAACATTCTAAGACCTAAGCCTTTTATGGCAATTACAAAAATCACTGTTTTGTAACCATGTGTAAAGGATACAATTTTTTTCTATTTTTATTTTTTGTATCCTGATTTATATTAAATCCAGTTGGTTGTTTACACATCCATCAGGAAATGTTGGGATTATTTTGAATATAAAAAACATGCTTATTTTTCTTAGCAAAAATGTTCAACAAAATCCCTGAAATTACATACATCCTAAAAATCAATTAATTCATGTCAGGACTAAAAGTACTCAAGGACTTTCTGTAAAAAACCAGCTGATGATACAACAGCCGTATATTTCATGGAGTGAAGCTATTGCAATCCATGTGTATGTAAATATAACATCCAAAAAAACCAATGCTAAAAGATTGTTAAAGTTGCCAAGTCGAGTAATCAAAAGTTAAGCATTGCTAAAATTAAGGTTGCCCATGAAACCTTAAGAAGGGGGAGAAACTGACTGGCTGAGAAGCCAAGAAAAGGGGACTGTGATTCAGTGAGGTGGAAAGAATGGGGACAGGGAGCAAGAACCTGGGCCAACTGGGCAGAGACCAGGACTAGGAACAGGGGTGGGGCCACTGGCATTGGGTGGAAGTGGAGACTTGGACTTGGATGGAGACCCTGAATAGGAAGATGGGGACAGCAATGAGAAATCTTGGGAGTGGAGACTAGGACTGGTTAAGTGAGGATACTGGGACTGGGACAAGTAGCCAGGGTGGGGAAAAGACAGAACTGGGAAAGGGACAGATTGGGGCAGAAGGGACCCATTGTGGGCAATGAACAGAAGGGTCATCTCTTTCAAAGTCCTCTGTGGCAGCTCCCACAGCTCCCTTCAATTCATTATGTTCAAAGGAAGTCTTTACCCATCAGACCTGCGTATCTGGAAAAACACCACCAGCAGCAAGCCTTTGGGGCTAGTATGCATTGATTTCCTGTTTTTAGATGGGGACTGGAAGAATGTGGGACACTTTTTAATAGGGACTGACTATTTCAACCCATATGCCCAGGCATACTCAACTACAGAACAGAAGGTCACTACAATTGTTTGACAGTTGAAGGAGAAACACTTTTAAGTATATGGATGTCCAGCTTTGATATAATCGGACCAAGGAAGAGACTTTGAGGGTTGTGGTGATTATTGGACCTAAAAAGTTACCCTAAGCTCAACTGTGAAAAGTACCTAAAATTTCATAAGATGTCAAAAACACCTATGACTTTTTTGCCTGCCTGACAATTAACCATGGAAAATAGGTCACGTTGTTTTCAAATAAATAAATGGTGCAAACAGCTGCAAGAAAACAAGACATAAAAACTGAATTAATGCAAACAAAAATTGCCTACTGCTATAAGTCAAGGACTATGGTGGTCATATTTGGTCAACAGGAAAATGTGGGAACACAGCTACCTTTGCCAATTTTGGCCTTACGGAAATGGATTTAATTGTTGGACAAGATAATGAGGATAAAATATGTCATTCACTTTTATTCTTTTTGGGGGTTGTTAAAAAGAGACTTTGAAAAAAGAAAAATAATCATTTCCCCCCACCTTAACCCCTGAGCTACCAGCATTGCAACTCATCTCAACTCATTTCAGCTTTCTTGACCTCAAGGCAGAAGGAGCAGACCAAGCTAAGGGACTCTCTTCCCGAAAGGAAGGCCAGTTGGCCTTGCTTTTGTTTAAGGAACTTTGTTTTCACTGTGAGTGCTGAAAGTCATCATATCATCATGACATCCACTCCTCAGCCCATCAACAGGGATATCTAATTGCCTGCACATGGAGGCAATTAAGCTCCTGTATTCTTTTCCCTTCCCTTGTTGTGTTGCTTTCTATCCTCCCCCACTTTTCTTCCTTTCCTATCTTTCATTCTCTTGGCTTTTCATTGAGTCCTGAAATCAACCATGCTGCATTAATCCAAGCCTGCCTTCTCCAAGGAGAAAGAATCCAAGCAGATGATGTCCCTGACCAGAATGTGAACCAAGTCCAAGCAGCAGGTGTCATGGTCGACTTGCCAGCCAAAGCATCAACTCATAACTAACTAGCTCTCTGGTGTTCTAAAAACCATCAACAAAAGCTTCATTTCACCTAACTTTTCTATCCTGTCTTTCCTCCATCTTGTGTCCGTCTGTTAAAAACAGGATAAGTGAATGTCTTTCATACATTAGGACTAAAAAAAAAATAAACCTTTTCTTTTCGTCAAAGAAAGGTTGTTAGTAAAAATAAGACACACTGATATTTTAACTCCAAAAGGAGAGAGACTCTCTTAGGGTCTGACTAAGTTTGTTTTGCATAATCACTCAATTATAGTTGCAGTATAAATGCTTGATTTAATTCCTTGTTTTGTGTGTGTGGATGTTTAAATCAATAAACTTTCAACTAGAATGAATGCTTCTGTGTTTGCCAAGTAATGTAGTAAAACAAGGCCTCTGCAGAAAACAACCCCAGACCTATCACTGTTTAATGTTAGACAGCGAGACAGTTTATAAACACCTTTAACTCTTTAGGCCTTGATGATCAATATCAATACAACATTTCCACCTTTTGAAAGAGGTGGTTAATATAGCGTGCATTAGTCTAGGACAATCCCTTATCCTCAGCCAGAACAATTTAATCGGACTCTTTAGAATGTGTTGTACTTTATGCTCTTACCTGAGACTTGAAGTGAGATGGAGTTGATAAGATTGATAGATAGTAAAAGGCTTTTCGAGATAATGTCACTTTTTGGGGCACAATCCAAAACAGTGATAGGTTGTGTCACCAACTGCCCTGTAGCCCTGGATGCTTTAAATTCTCTGTTACTGTGTCTCACAGCCTGGATACCAATAGCCGGCAGACAAGCCTAAGGTTTCCGGATTGTCTGTGTGCTGTGCAACCCTGGTTTAGCACTCGGACCCCAAGAACATGCCTATAACACAACAGCCGCACCCTGGTCTCCACCACCCTTGGTTCCTACTTACAGGGTGACCCCCTCCCAACTGACCCCCAGCTCCAAATTTCCCAAAATAGCCTGTCCTGGAATGTCCAGCTCTCTCCTGGAATACTCAGAATTAATAAGGTTTGCTGCTCCTTTAAAGAGACAAAAGCATAGCTTCGGACTTTAACTGGAGTTAAGAATCACTTCTAACACAGGGTTGGTTTAGATTAAAAGTAGAACAAGTTTATTAACAAAGAGATAGGTTTTAAGTGCATTCAAATACATGGGATAAGTACAAAATGGTAAGTAAATAAAAGTAAAAATTTGCTTTCTAATGGCTAAGATTTAACAAGCTGCAGCCTTGCTTCAAGGTAGATTTTTCCAATCTTTTTTTCCAACCATAACTAACTTTCTCTCAGTCAGGACTTCCACAGAAGTACAAGGTGCTGGTTTCTTTTATCTTTCTAGGTGAAAAATCTTTGCCTAAGCAGGTTTCTCACTCTTATTTAATTCCCAGAGACTTCAACCTCTTGGCTGAAGGACGTGTGTTTCTCAGCTTACAAGAGCTCTGGCCCCTTGTGTCTGCCTATCGATGGATGCCAAGATAGCTTCTTCTCTCTATTTATATTTTCCCAAACTCACTGTTTTGTCTTGCGATTCTGGATGACCTCAAGCTTTTCTTCCCTTACTGTGGACTTCTTATCCCCTGCTGATTCATATGTAAATAGAGCTTCCATTGTTTTGATTCCACAGTGCTACCTTCCCTCCTGTCTGAGGCAAAACCTGTTTCTCCCTGTGTTTGGTCACAGACTTTAGAACATAGTATTACTGAGTAACTCCTCATATAATGTTAATGCATACATTTCACAATTATATTAATCACCTGTGTGTCATTAGCTTTCAGAAAAGACCTCACACTATGCACTTCTATAATACAATAATATTGTATACAATCAGTTGATGCAATTATTTATTATTTGGGGTTCAGACAGGTGGGTGTCCAGTAAACCACTGAAATAAAGTTAAAGTAAGAAAGTTTCTTTTCTCCTTCTGGGAAGAGACGCCATGTGGTCTGGTGAAGATTTCATACTGGTTCCACCTCCACTGGTGATAGTTGAGTTGTTACCTCCTCTCCTTGTTAGCTTGATGGTTTTGTTTAGTTTTTATGTAAATGTACCTTCAGTGTCTCTGCCTCATGACCAGTTTAGTCAGCCATTCCTTTGTCTAGGATAGACTGGGCTTATGCATTGCTTGCCAAACACATTTCAAGAACATGATTCTAGCACATATCCATAACTCTTTGTTCACACCCTGTACATAATTACCCAATAATATGAATGATCAGTGAGATGTTAGTTTTCCAATGATATATTACGTCACCTTCTGGGTATATATAATGACAACAGCGTGTTAGGTTTAGTAAATATGTCAGGCCTAACAAGAGTTGCTGACAGAATATCGAACCACCAATGGGCCTGTGTGTCACAGATAGCAAAAGTCACAGAGTCAAAGCTTTCACACTAACAATTGCAAAATTGTGGTACAGAAATAGAAAAGAGGTCAGTATGAGGTAAGTGGAAGGGAGAGAAGAAGAGGAACAAAAGGAGGTATTCAGAAAGTGGTTTTCATAGGATGTACATCTCTCTAGAATCTTGCCCAAGGTCCACGATATAGGCAGAGGTAAGGAAGATTTTAAAAAGAGGGAGGTCAGATTTGATCTTGCTCATGAAATAAATGTGAAACCAGTGGAGTTGACTGAGGAAGGAGATGTGGTGGTTTGGCTTCGTTGTGCGGAAGAAGGTGGAGAGAGGCATTCAGCAGACCCTGCAGTCTTACTATCAGGGATTTAGTGAAACTATAGAGAAGGAAGATGGAATAATTAACACAAGAGTAAAAGAAGTCAGGCAAAGGCAGTGGTATGCCTGGGCAATACTGCTGAGGTGGTTGTAGGCTGATTTACAGACCTAGAAGGTTTGGGAAGAGAAAGAACTTTTACTCAAGGGTGAAGCCAAAGTTAAAGAGAAGTGAAACAAATGGAAGGCCCTAAGGTCCACTTGCCTAAGAGAGGCACTTCAATCTTTGACATTTAGCTGAACAAAGCCACTACTTTACAAGCCAAGTTAACAGGGTGGACCAAGAGGTATAATTAAAAGGTATCAAAATATAAGCATATCAGCATAAAAGAATAATGGTAGAGATAGGTGACTTTAAGGGAGAAGATAGAGACAAAAAAGTAGAGGGGTGAATTTTGTGAGGTGCCATGGAGAACTGGGCTTGGAGCAACATGAAGATATCTGCGTATCTATGGCGAAGATACCTATGCTTAATTGTAGGTTGTAATTCCATGTCACAAAATCTGGCAACTACACAAACCACTCTAGATTTGTCCTCATGATTTGACAATACCAGAGTTACTCAATGAATTATAGAGCTATAGTCCACAGCTTTTTGTTACTAGAAGAAGCATTAAACACAGAGATCATAAGTTCTCAAATTTGAGATCTTGTTGCCCAGCTAGCAAAGTTACCTCTTCTGGACTTTAGGAACTTATGTTAATGGAAGAGTTCACAGATCTATCTGTATGTGTTGGACATTTAGAATACCCAAATGATACTATGAGGTATAATGAATAGGCAGCAGAATATGGTCACTATTTTTAAGTATTAGGGGGAAAAAACTTGTTGTTCTTGCAGATAAAGTCACATGCACACAAAGCATGACCCTCTGAATCACATCCAAGTATAATAAATTTTCCACTGAAAGCTGAGCATTTACAAACAATTTATTTTTCTAGAAGTGGTGATTTCCCTTCCCCATCCTTTCCTTCGACTCGGACTTTCAGTAATGCTAACAGCTGCAACCAAAAATGTGTTTGGCTGAGCCTGTGATGCCTTACAGTCATCTTGATGGCATTTCCCTCTTTGGAGCTCCCCATAAACAGTGGCCAAATTAATTCATGATCCTCATTCAAATCTCTCCTTAAAATTCTTCTCTGTTGTGATGTCTACAAAATCTTGACAACATTTATGCTGCGGTCTCAGCACACCAGCAGCCTATCATGTTGATCATTAACATCTCATTATTTCCATGTGTCTGTATCCATCTGTTGTCTCTTGTCTGACACTTAGATTGTCAATTATTTGGGACAGGAACTGTGGTTTAGTTAGGTGTTTGTACCTAGCACAATGGAGTCCTGCAGGGTCCATGTCTGGGATCTTTAGGTGTTACTATAATACAAATAAAAATAAATGGATGTTAGAATATAACAATAACTTTTGAACACTGCATTTAATCAGTTCTAAGATTTCTGGGAAAGGTCTAAGCATCAATGGGCAGAATCCTATTGATTTTTGGCAAAAATTGGAAGGGGGGAAATGAGACACACAGAGTCCATGGCATCTAGTTAGCATCTCTTTAGTTGTCTGTAGATCAAAGAACCAGTTGATGGTAACCATTAACATATTCCGGCATAACAATACCCCCATCTCAGCTCTCCCTGTGCTCCCAATATAGTTTAAAGTGTTAACATCCTGAAAGAGGGAGAAAAAGAAAGGAGAAAGAAGGAGAATAAGAATGGCCAGGAGATGGGGGGGATACACAGAGCCCCCTGGCATGTAAGGGAGAGGTATGGGAGTTTCATTGATCACCCCTGTTCTAGAGCACCCCTGTGATCAGAAGTTCCCCTATATTCATACCCTGCACACTATCGTAATAATCTTTGTACAAAATACGCCTTGTGAAGTATCATTTGAAAACTGGTGGTCAATAATATCATGGTGAAATGTAAGTAGCAACATAATATGTAAAGTTATGAAATCTCCCTGTATGATATTACTAGCACATGTTCAAAACCATACAGCTGTGCCCAGCCAAAAGTATGTCGAACAAAGCAATGTGTCTTTATCTCAATTTACGCATAAGTAGTAAACAGGGTCCTTGAGACAGCTAGGAGAAGAAATGGCAGGAGACAAAGCAAATTTGCATTTCAGCAAACACATGTGAGAAGAGCGTGGAGCCTCCTTCAACCCCCAACTCCACATTGCCTTCTTTACTGTTTGAATAAACTTTGCTTTGATCGGTTACCCTCAGAAGAATCGTCTTCAAAAGTTAACCTGACTATAAAAGAAAGGGGCAGAAAACCCCAAGCGTGTGTGTACACCCCCCCCCCGCCCCTTGACTTTGAGGGGGAGATCTTGACCTGAGAATTTGGTCAAGAATGGTTGGAACCTGGCTGACCAAAGGATTTTATCTTGAACCAAGATAAACCAAGCCTAGCTTGTTAAGTTTTAGCAATTAGAAAGCATTTTATCTTTATTTCTCTTGTAACCATTTTTGACTTTAATACCTTATATTTGAATTCACTTAAAATCTTTTCTTCTGGTAATAAACTTGTTGTTTTTTTAGTCTCTTAACCAATCCAGTGCTGTATCTAAACTGAACTGTTTTGGTAACCCCAGGTGAAGTAACAAACTGTTGAATATTGACCTTTACAGGGGCAACGGACTTTTAATAGCTGAACCATTCAGGAGAGGGCTGGACAGTGCAGAACACATGTTTTGGGGAAAATTTGGGACTGGGAGTGTCTTGGGGGTCACCCTGAAAATAGTAATCAAGGCTGGTGGAAGCCAGAGTGTGACTGGAGTGGTGCTGGCAGGCTGCTGGCCTCAGAGCAGCTGGACCAAGGCCACAGCTATACCCAGACATTCAGGGTGTAACCTACATGCTGGAGGGCTGTTTGTGAGCAGCCCCGGTTGGGAACTACAACAGCAAAGCATTGCCAGGCACCCCAGGTTGGGGGCAGGTGGTGACACAACCCTCACTGGTCTGGTTTGCATCCCAGAACATGACACCCCGCCTCACACGCTCAGGGAACAAAGCATTCAATAGAGTCCTATTCTCCAGCCAAGCCCCCTCTAGTGCCCAATTCCATTTGGGATTACAGAGTCTTTTAAGTTTTTCAGAGAACTATGGCCCTCCAGCTAGGCTCTCTCAATGTCCAGCCCCTTTTGGGGTTACCGTGTCTTTAAAATCATGCACCTCACCAGCTCACTCATAATATACTCGGGCTCCTTCAGTGACTAGGCATCCAGAGTCTCTAAGCCACCTTTTATTCTCATAAACTTCCTCTTAGCCCTGACCTTTCTTTCAGGACCCAACTTCTTTTAGTCAAGGCCTTCTTTCAGCACTCAGCTTCATTTTAGTCCTGCTCTTCTTTCAAATGCCATTGCTGAGAGATGTTCCTTTCCTCTACAGCCCAGCTTTTTCTCACAAGCCCGGTCTTTGTCTCACTGCCATTTCCTCCTTTTAACTCCAGTACTTCCTCTTCCTAATTGCTCTTTCCTCCTGAACTACACCCTCTTCAGGTGACATTCAATTACATGACACCTTTCAGGTGGTTCTTGGGTTTCAATTACCATTCTGTAATGCTTTATTAGCCCCAGCTGAGCTAACTGCTCCCCCCTCCAGATAAGATAAGGCTGCTTAAAAAGGCCACATCATCTTGTCCTATTGGGTTCTGGGAAGAGGGCAGGCGCAAGTCCGCCCATTGCTAAAGGATCCTCCCCAGCCTTAGGGGAGGATTCACAAGGTCCAGGAACTCAAATAATTATGGAGGACAACCAAAAATGTAACAGGGGCAGGCGTGAAGGTCAAAGGGTCAAACAAAGGAAACCCGAGGGGGACACTGAGCAGAGAACCCCGGACAGCACCCACTGCTCCTCGAAGGTTTCAAGGGAGCCAGCGGATGCCACCCAGAGGAACTCTGCCCGGATGCGTGAATGGAGTTAGGACTGGAAATAGGCCCCAAAGTTGCAAAGAACCCCCTCGGCCAACATCCTCTCCCTGATGTTGTAGATGGCCACCTTGGCCATCATCAGGAGGAGGTTGACGAGGATGTCCTGTGACTTTGTGGGGCCTCAGATAGGGTGTGAGTAAATGAAAAGGTGGGGGGAAAAGTGCAGCCAGAAATGTAAAAGGATGTTAAGGAGGAGCTGGAACAGGGGCTGCAACCTGGTGCCCTCCAGGTATATGTGCACCAGGCTCTCCCTCATGCTGCAAAAGGGGAAGGCATCAGGGATGGGGGTGAACCACAACAATACATACCCATGCTCATGGCTCCATGGAGGAGCTGCCAACTAATATCCCCGGTGGGCCTTGGGTAGAATATAGGCTGGCCCACCGGGGTTCCTCACCCTCAACAGGTGGCAGTAGGTCCCGCCACTTCGTATCAGGGTGGGACACAAGGGTGAGGAAATGAAGGATGTGGAGCATGAGCGTGTACAGATGGTTCCTTGGCACGGTCTGGAAGCGAACTGGCTGCAAATCATGCAGCCAGCTTGCGGTGTATGGGTGGGATGGTAGGGGGGGCTCACAGGGCAGAGGGCCTAGGGTGGGCAAGGAGCACCCTCCTGCAGGACCCGGTCAAAATAAACCCAAGCAGTGGGCAGTAAGGCTACCCTAACCTTCCGAAGTAAGCACTGGGCAGTATGAAGAGTGGAGAGCCCCATGCGCTGAGCAAGGGTCAGGGGATCCACCCAGTCTCCCTGGTTGTAGTCCAGGAGGTCTCTGACTCTGGTGACTTCTGCCAGGACCAACCTCTGGCGTCCCGAGGGGGATTCCACCACCTGCACACGAAGTTGGGAATTGTGTCGCAGGAGCTCCGTGAGGAGATCTACCCCCTCAGTAGCCGCCCCGGACCTGGTCGCCAAAACCAGCTTCCAGGTCCAGAGGAGGTCCTGGTAGAAGACCGGCAGCCCGGAGAGGTCTCACGGAAGACTTCTCAGATGGAGATAAAGGAGCTGCCAGTCATATCGGAGCCCTCGGAAGCGCACAGGAAGGCATGCGCCAACGTGCTCCAAGTTGGACTACCTGCACCATAGAGGAGTCTTTGCAGGACCCGGAAGCAGAAGACATGGACTGAGTGCACAAGCATGTCGGGCCCTGTCCTCTCTCCTTCAGGGGGAGATGGAGAACCCCCGCAGAGACCCAGTGCAGTCCTGGCCAAAAGAACTCCAGAACCAGCTTCTGGATATCAGCCAGGAAACCCGGGGCTGGGACCAGGGTGTTGAGCCGGTACCAGAGCATGGACAGGACTAGCTGGTTAAGCACCAGTGCCCTCCCTCACAGGGAGAGGCACCGGAGTAGTCCCATGCACCTCTGCAGCCACTCAGACACCCTGCCCTCCAACTCCAGCCAATTTCACATCATCTTGTGACAGGGAGACATGAGGGAGCAGGAGGGGATAGTTGCAGTGAGTCCATGAAATAGATGAGGATGGAAGGGTGGGACACCACGAGGCAGGAGGCAGGACCAGGACAAATCAGAAATAAAGCATTTCATCTCCAAAGAGAGTGAAAATAGACAAACAAGTGAGGAGTCAGCTGATGGGAATGTCAGTGTCACAGCAGGATGAGCTGCCCTGTAACATTAAGTACCAGAGACTAATCACTGTGTAGTTCATGATTTGGACATTTGTGGTTTTTGTCCATTTAGTGACTTTAGATTAGATTTTAGAATAGACACGGAAATTATCATACCCAGTGAATCTGCCACAAACTGGTTCTTTGACTTCCTGTTAAATGAGTATATACTACTAATATACCCATTCTGGCAGATCAATGCACATTCAACAGTGCCTCTTTCATAGTATTTTACAGTTCCCATGTTAGTAAATGCACCTTCCCTCTCCCTCCATCCAGTATTACTATGACAAATAAGAAAGGCTTGGTGCTTACAATATTAGTACGAACAAATAACAGTAACTTTAATATGAAGATGGAACTTCTGGTTTTAGCAATTCAGAACTGGCTTTCCCTTAACTCTTAATCTGTGGGCAGGTCAGGAGATCACTCTGCCTAAAGAAAGATTTCCCATTCCTTGATATACATTTCTGGGGAAGTAGCATTGTCACTTAGTATACATTGGCTATCACAATGTGCTATAGACATCTTCTCCAAAGAGGTTATGATTGAGGCAGATGATGGCATTTTCCTCATAATGCCTAATTTTTGTCATAAATAAAAGTCATTAATTACTAGCAAGTAATTCTCTGTAAGAGTACAACAAAACTCTGCTACTATGGCCCAGCTGGCATCTCAATCCATACTGTTGATTCACACCATTTTCTGGAATTGCAAAGATTCATAAGGCCAGAAGCGACCATTGTGGTCATCAGACCATAGGACTTCCCTTAATTAATTCCTGTTTGAACTTGATTTAAAGATTTCCAGTAATGGAGAATCCACCAGAGCCCTCGGTAAATTGTTCCAAGGGTAATTACCCTCACTGTAAAATAAGGGAACAGTGTTTTATAAAAGTGTGAAATTTCAGAAACTCATTTAACTAGATAATGTCCTGTTGCTTGTTTAGGCCCTAATCCTACAACTGACTGTACGTTTGCCTACACAGAGCCACTTTAACTTCATTGTTCAGAATCCAGCCTCATTTATTCTTATTAGTCCCCAGTCATGGATCAGGACCCCATTGTGCTAGGCACTGTACAAGCAGAACAAAAAGACCGTCCCTTTTCATGTAAGATCAAGGGTTTTTTAAAAAAAACAATGACACAATTTTAATTCATTTCAAAAGGAGGAAGCATAGGAAAATAAAACTAATGTAAGTTCTCTGTGATTTGATAGTCTATCTCTGTGTGATAGGTTGGAAATGGTATAATAAATCTGATATTATCAATCACTTATGCCACATTCAAGGCTCCTATGTTTTCCCTTTAATAAGCTAATGAATAGTCTGTACGAGCTGCTTAAAAAGCTGAGATATAGAAAGGATAAATGCCTATCTTTTAGAGAGTCAATACAGAATTAATCAATCAAGTGGTTTGTTCCCAAAGTGTCTTTTTGTTTAGGCCTAGGTCCGTCATCTGCAGGCTGGAGAAGCCACAGTAAAATTTATTCATTGAGTTTTCTGTGAGTTTGCATAGCTTTTCAAGGCATAGAAGAGAGACATTTATCCTACATGCTTAGCTCTTAATATTATCATTTTAAAAAGCTAAGCTTTAAAAAAGGGAGTTTTCAAAAAGCATATGGTCTGTGATAGCTGGCACTTGTTGGAAGCATTGCCTGGTGATTGGGGAGTCAGTCCTTCCTAATGCAAAAGGGAGTTGCTGGGGAGAGGGGGGCCCTCCCATGGCACTAGGCTCCTGCCAGGGCACTGCGAGGGCTACCAAAGGTCTGGCACCCAGGAGCCCCTTAAGGCTGCCCTCCTTGGGCCACTTCCTATTGTCCAAGTTTTGCTGTCTGTAGGAAAAAGGTAACAGAAAAGGATAATAACTGCACCTTCAGTCTGTCTGCCCCCAGCAGGTTGGCTCCTCTTTTTTAGGAGAGACTTCTTGAGCTTCCCCCCCCCCCATTATCAGGAGCTCCCAGGCCAGACTCCATCTCCCTGCCTTGTCAGCCCTCTTCCAAGCTGTCTGGCTTGCTTTTAAGCTCTGCAGGTGCGGCTTGGCGGGGTCATCTGGACCCAGAGTTGCTCTTTAACCCCTTTCAGTTCTAGTGCGGGTTATAAACCCCTTCACATGGTCCACCACCCATAAATATTTTTATGAGTTCCATTAGCACAGGCCCCCATTGTCTCCTAAGTAATTCTGCTGGAGTAACAAAATTCCTCAGAAAGCAGAGGGTCAGTGTAGTGGGGTGAGCACCCGCTCCAGCCCTGAAGGGGTTGGAAAAGCCCTGCAGAGTGCTAACCCCAGCTGACTGGGGGAAGTGGCTGCAGCTGGAGCCACGCCCCAAACAGACTAACCGGGCCTTATAAGAAGGCCAGGGTTAGTTCAGCAGTCTCTTCTCTAGCTGTGGAGGGAGACAGGCCTGGTTGCTGGAAGGCTGAGTGGGACCTGGGAGTGAGGCAGGGCTGGGGAAAAAGCCAGAGGAGCTCCAGGTTGGCAACTCCCCAGGCTGTAGGGCCTGGTTCTAGGCCTATAGAGGTACTGAGGGTGGAAGAAGGTAGTAGGCCAAACTCCCCTTGCCAGTGATGAGTGGCATACACTGCAGTCTGCCCCAGGAAATGGGGGCTAGTTGGTGACTGGCAGGAGCCTTATACTGAGGCAAGGTGGGGATAGGGGGTGAGGTTTCCCTTGGGTGGGGAAACCCTGAGGCTGAGAGGTTACTGCCAGAGGGGCAGCACCCCAGAGGAAAGGGCACTGGGGTCTGGGAGGGACATGTGGCCAGTGGTAAGGTGGATCACTGGCCTGCAGAGGGTGCTCCTGGGTCAATGAGCTAATTCCCAGAAGAGACCAGCAGGAGGTGCCGCAGGGGTGAGTCCACACACGCTTACAGTCGGCCATGGCACAGACTCAAAATCATTCTGCAGCTGGAACTGTAACCCAAGGACTGGAGTAGCCTCCGTGCCTGTTTTGTCCATCCCCCATCTTGAGTGGAAGGACCAGGGAAGCTGCATAGTGATCACACCTCTGTCTATATTCTCCCTGCCTCCAAAGAACTACTGCATATGGTCTTACCTAAAGTTTTCAGAGTGGTGGAATATTTGGTGGGCAGGGGCTGAATTCTCTACATAGACTCCTGATATCCTGTACCTTTCCTTCTGTGAAGCAAACTGCAGTGGTTTCATGGTGTCAGTGTCCCTCTGCATCTTCAGAAAGGGGAGCAGGATTGGGGCAATAGAGTCAAAATAGCTGATATTAATTTGTCTTTTTAAAATAATAGGCTCCTGAAAAGTTCCTGAATACAACATTTTTCTACAGGCACTCAGATATTATGATGAGAGCCATATAAGTACCTAGACAGATGTTTGTAATAGGCACGGTACAAATCACTACACACACTCCTGTTAGTAAAGATAAGTACCTGTGAGAGCTAAATAGATGCTGATTACAATATCCTCATGCCTTTTGGCATAGTATTGTGACAGTAGTAATAGTCAGTCATGTATTCCCTTTTATCTTCATTTTCTGAAAAGTAGATAGTACATTTGAATGTGCTATTAACTCTGTATCCTGACATTCACATAGTTTTTGCTAAACATTGGAGCTAGTAGAAAATTTTGAGCTGGAACCATTTTTCCATCAGAAATGATGTGTCCTCAAAGTTGAAACTTCTTCTAGGAACATGTTGGTTTTTGATGAAATTTTCAGCTGAAAAAATGTGAAGCCATTCAAATCAAAATGGAGTATTTTGTTTTGATTTCTTCATTTCATTCTGACTCTTTTTGTTTAAACTTTTAGGGTTTTTAATAAACTTTTAATATAATTAATGTTTATATACGGTATTTAAATTATAAAGTTTTCAACATTAACAAAACATTGACATTACCTAAACAAACCAATTCTATTAAAGTCATTTTGATATTTCTGAAAAGAAATATTTTGCAAATTTGTTCCATGGTAAATTTTGAAATTTCAAATTTTTGTCTCAGTTCAGTTTCTGACCAGCTCAACTACATATTTTTCTTCTTCACTATGGGCCTGATCCAAAGTCTATCGAAGTCCATGGAAACTCCCATTAAATTCAATTGGTTTTGGCCCTATTCTATTCTTCATTGTTCAGCTTACCATTTTTTTTTGCCACTTTGTACACCCTTCTTCTTAGTGTACCTTTTTTTGTTGTGCACTTAACAGTGCACAAGTCCCTAGAAGGTTTCCACTTGTGTGTGTTTGAAGGTTTTGTCAGTCCTGTAAGTACAGCAATTCAGTAAAGATGACAGCATTCCTAATGCAGCATAAGAACAAGTAAATGAAACTTGGCTTAGAAATGTTGAAGGTGGTGGGATTATAAAAGCCCTCACGGATACTGCCCAATTTCAACACACAGTACTTTTGGTTGCTACTGAGAAGTAAGCAATACACCAAATAAACTATTTGTCCAAACTTAACACAACCCACACAAATGTCATAGACTGAATTACATCTGAGACACACTAATGTTATCATTTGCTTGTATTCCTAGGAATAGATGTTGATACACATTCTTAAGGGATGCAGAAATTGCAGAATCAATCTTTATTGTAGACAAAACAAAAAAGTCTATCTTATTACAGTAGCAGCAGGGCAATTGTGCATAGCTGCTCTGCCTCAGATTTGAATCTACAGATGACAAGATTAGCGATAGGACAGCAGGTTTTTCTGATCTTAAAACACTCATATTATGAAACCGCATGTAGCTTCTGGATAAAAGAGGGTGATAGGTGCTTAAGACGAGCATTAGATAATGATAGATAACAAATGTAAACCAACATTAATTTATAAGGAGCCAGAGAGAAATTATCAGCAGCAGCTTGGAGGAATTGTACTAATAAAGATATGTACCAATAAAATGTATGGAGTCTTATGTGGCTTTTCTACAGCTTTGCCTGGTTTCCAGTGTGTGGAAGCAGAATGTTTATTTCATTGAGTCCTAACTTTGAATTTACTAACATGAAATCTTAACCACAGTTACTTGCATTAATACACTTCCTGCATTAATTGCATATTTCATTTAAATAATCTACCGTTTCAGGTTGAATGTTTTTTGTATAACAATGCATTAGCCTACACTGGGGAAAGTGTCAAGTCACATTGTCCCAGTAGATGCTCCAAAAAGCACTATACAGGTGTACAGGGGAGCCACACTCACTGCTGCACACCTGGAGGCAAAGCAAGTTACTCTGTAACTGGGCAGGTTTGGGGAGTGACTATTGCCACTAGGCAAGTGTAGTCCTTGTTCTCAAGAGAGCAAGGACTTGGCATGTGGTTATCACTTGCGCAGGGAGACTCCTTACGATCACCTGGATTTCGGATACAGAGTCATTTGTCTGCAGTACTTCCCTGCGAGGATTCTTTTTGGGGGGGAGGGGGTGGTAGTAGTTAACAATGTCTTCATCCAGAGTGTATCCCCTTGAGATGCCTTTTGGTCTTTAAAAACTAAGTTTACAAACCTATACGAGGGTGGCGAGAGTGGGGAGAAGGAATCTCTTCTTATGGCCAGTCTCTGATGTTAAAGCTATTTTAAGGATTCATGACATATTCTTGGCAATCCTAAAAAGAAGTCATTTTCCTTCCCTTTACCCCTCACTCACTGTTTTTACTGTAAGCTTTTAGCTAGGTTCCCCCTCTAGTTTCACTGTGCCTTTTCCAACTTTCTCTGGCAGCTAATACATTTTACTGGATTTTTTTTAAGCAAATGTCTTTAAAAATATGAAGAGCCACATCTTGCTTGCCTTGCTTTTGTGAGAAGCCTTTTAGAAGCTACTCCTCAGAGGGGTAAGGCAAGCAGAATTTGGCCTTACATAGTAAAATGAGCTGATTGAAGACTGTTCTCCTATGGACTGTACTTTTGGTGCTTCAGGTTGAGAAGAGGCAGGAAAGAGTGTCTCCCAAAGCAAAATGACCTTTGGGAAGATGAATCATAGCTGAGGAGGGGGAGGCCCCAGATCATCTTCTTGATTGTATGGATTATAGTATGCAGAGAGCTCAATCTCTGATGTAATGGGAAGAAACACAGTACATGGCACTCCTCCAAGGATTAGGAGGCTTTGTGTTACTATATGAATCTTTTTTAAATGAGGATGAAGATTCATTTTCAATACTCTTTGAAACATAAGCTAAGATGAAGCTGATTTCTCCCACCCACTTAGATATTTTATCTAATAACTCCACCACTTCTCCCCTCCCCCAAATCCCAGAAAATTGGCTGCTGGCTTTTCTGAGTTATCCTTATGGCACATGGCCCCAAAAGGAATTCTTGATTTCTTTTATAATATTTTTTAAAATTAAAATGTAATTGATCATGCCAATCACAAACCATCTAATTGCTCTGTTAAAATATGTCCAAACGAATTCCAAGTTAGATAAAATAACCAGACTATCTGGTCCCTCTATCAAAAGCCAACACTGAAGTCAATTGATATCTTGCAGTTGACTTTCAGGGGCACTGGACTGGGCCTTTACTGTTAGAAAACAATTTACTGATGCAAAATAAATACAATACAAAATGTACAACAAGCTGCATGCGGGCAGGATGTATTCATCTCTTTTCCACAGGGTTTGCCTGAGTCTATACCAAGAACAGTATACTTCACACTAACAAAGTCACATATATGTACTGTGGTATATTTCAGTATGAAAGATGCTCTCTTTATTCACAATTCTCCCTTTCCTAATTTGTACGTAGTTCAAGGAGCTCAACCTCATGCAAGCTATAGACTACAAGTAGAAGGCAATTGCTCATTTTCATGAACATCTTTCTGTTCATATTATTGGCCCCAATCCACTCTTTATTGGCATAGCATTACTAAAACCAAGCACAGATGTATAAATTCGAAGGCAGACGGCTAAAATATATTATAGGTTCAATGCTGTTATCCCCAAATAAAAGGGATTTTTTTCCAGTACAATAAGATGCCAGCAGTGATGTACTACTCTGAGCCTTTAATGTATTGTCGGAGAGCCCTCTTTCAGATTCTAATAGGACTCCTATGAAATGCAACCAACAAGCAGCAACAACAACAGCTATGTTTTTCCTCTCAGCAGATGACAGATGATCTAGTTTCAGGATGATAAAGGCATTTTATAATATTTAATTGAGATAGGTATTTGATCCACATAATCCTTCCCCTGCTTTTGCCGTTTGGATAGCAGTTTTAGGATTCTTCAAAGAGCAGATCAATAATATACTATGCAGTCCTGGCTGGAATTCTCTCTGTGCATGAGAGACAGGATCGTTCTGTTTCTCAAGGTATGGTAGATGAAAAGAACACCACAGGCCCAATTCAGTCCCAAAGTCATAAGTTATGCTGACTTGAATAAACTTTTATTTGTTGCCACGTACACTGTGGCTGGATTTGGCATCATGTGAGTGTAATAAAATGTTCCTTTTTCACACTCATGTTTACCTAAGGAATCATATCAGATTAAGACAATGTACAAATGAGGCCCATGCAGAAAGCAGTGAAGGTAGGCACATTTTCTTTGTGGAAAGAAACAAAGTCAGGAGAGGGAGGTAGACTATATCAGCTTGGCATTATGAAGTTGCTGCTACTTGCTCACTGTAATGTGATATTTTTTTCATGCTGCAAAAAATCTTCCAGTCTTGCTTTGTATGTGAATGTTTTCATATAACTACATCTTGAGAAGTACAAAGTTAGTTGGTCCCACTGCCCTATTACATCTTGGCAACAAAATGGAGATCAGATCTCATGATTACTAAAAGTTCCACGGTACTTTTCATAAGAGTGGGAATGTTGGCTAGTGATAAAAGGTTGAGGTTTGGTCTGGAAAAGCACCTGAATGTTTGGATATTTTCCCTGCCGAGTTTGTCCCAAATATTCAGATTTTGAGTCTTTTTTTAAAAAGGGGGGGGGAGTAGCTGTAGATTTCCCCATAAATGGCTTCCATGTAAGATTTAGAATACTACTTGCTTTCAATCATTCCAGCCATTCCATGATACTGATTTCTGATATATAAGCATTTCTGCTTTCAATCCCAATCAGAACCAGGAAGTGCAGAGATCAGTGAAAATGGATATCTATATCGATATAGATATTTAATTTGATAAAATAGATTTGGATTTTGTTCTTATGCAAGGTGGCATGTAATTTTAAGATAGGGTTAATATTAACTCGTTATTACAGAAATAATGCTTGAAAGGGATTTAGAGCAAAGCTTTGCTTGCAAGACTTCCTTGCTGAAGTTAATGAATGCAGTGACATTGTTTCATCAAACTAAACATCCACAATAAAGCTAAGACACATTGGCAGAGAGACTGAGGACACCTACAGCACATCTGCACTGGTGAATAAACACGAAAATAGAAATATATGAGCAGTTTTGCATGAAGAATGTTGTGGTTAGCTCACTGGTCATCCAAAAATATCAGAGTGGGGCTATAAGGATCTATGAATAAGAGGGAACATAGTTACATGTGTAATAATCATTTGGCAGGGTGTATAATAGTACTTTGCATTCTATATCAGCCTCCATCCTAAGATCACGAGTGCTTTAGCACCAATAGTATTAGCATGATCTAGAGGACTGAGAATGGACAATGGAGCCTGACTCTCCAGAGTTCTAAACCTGCTTCTGAGAATGATTTGCTAAACGGACTAAGGAAAATCACTAGGTCTACACTATGGGGGGGGGGGACCTAAGATATGCAACTTCAGCTATGTGAATAGCGTAGCTGAAGTTGTGTATTTTAGGTCAACTTACCTGGCTGTGAGGACAACGGCGAGTCGACTGCTGCCGCGCCGCCGTCGACTCCGCTTCCGCCTCTTGCCGCGGTGGATTTCCGGAGTCGACGGCAGAGCCATCAGGGATCGATTTTATCGCGTCTTCACTAGACGCGATAAGTCGATCCCCAATAGATCAATTGCTACCCGTCGATCCGGCGGGTAGTGGAGACGTGCCCTTAGAATAGCTATACCATAGATGTGGTTTCCCCAGCTGCAAAATAACGCTCCTTGGAGTGTTGTGAGGTTTGTTAACACCTGGTGTGCATCAAAAATGTTATCTAATGCTAAGCATTACTAATTTACTAAGCAGCATAACATTGTTGTGAGGTATTGTTCTGGGTAAACTGAGGCACAGATCTTAATGCCAAATCCAGTTCAGGATTTCATCTAACAGTCACCGATTAAGGCAATAAAGTAACTCATCAGTGAGTCAGTGGTGTACTTACATGAGGAAAATCTAATATTCATCCATCTCGGGCACACAACTGGAACCATCTCTATTGATTACTCATTAAATTACTACAGGGCGAGTACTTCTGAAAAAGGGGGGAAGAGTTAGTACAGAGTCAGGCTTTCTGTCATATCCTGCTCTCTAGGTCATCATGAGTAACAGCCATGGGAGGAGGGGGAAGAGAGAAGAGATACTCCTTCCTCAATGATGAAGTAAAGGGAATATGTCAGGTGTCTGTTTTGTGTTTTCACCAGGCACTAGCTCCCTTCAGTGTCTGTTGAAGGGTGCTTGGCTGTATGATTTGGTTGAAGCTGTGATCACACTGCTCTTGATCATGTAGTGTAATCCTTCCACCCATGTGCTGGTGGTGGGCTGTCCAGTGCTTCTATTTTCACCATTGGAGATAAGTCCAGGTATATTTCCAGTTTTCCACTGAGCTAAAGTAGAATCAATGACTGACTTAACAATGTGACTGAGTTTGCTGCATATGCTTATCTACTGCCTGCTCCACATTAAACAGGGTTTGGCCCTGTGTAAATTGCATATGGCAGTGGTTTTCAAACGTATTTGATTGCCTCCCTCCCCCGTTTTTGTGTCTGTAGTAGTTTACACCCCACTCCCCACCACACAAGTACATATACTGATATATGCGATGGTGATGCTTCTCTTGAATCAGTTTCGGCTTCTTTGTCTTTCACTTGAGTTGTTGTTTTTTTTCTATTGCATGAATGAGCCAACAATTCATTGTAATAAGAGCAAAAGCAAAACTGCGATTGTGGTCCATGCTTACAGTTTAATGTGCACACTGCATCGTAGCAAACGGATTAACATACAGATGGCAATGACTTTGTATAATGCTATGCAAACTTAGCAGAAATCCGTCAAAATGCACAATGCCATCTGGAATCAAATGCACAATGGCATCTGAGGATCTGATATGTCTGGAGGAATAAGCTTTGCTAGTTATTCATTGCTGTGTGTAAAATGTGTGCAGTAAGTTTTTTTCCCCCAAAGCTTCTCATGTCATCCCCCCTCCAAATACATTCCTCACCCTCCCAATGGGGCCCACTTCCCAGTTTCAGAACCTCTGTCTTATAGTAATACAACAAATCTGTGGTAAATCAAGAAGCAGAATATATATCATTCTCTACCAGCATGTCCACACACACATTTTATATTAATGATTTTATCATATCAGATTGAAAATTATATAAACATCACATTAAAATGTGGCAGTTTCCTAGATATCCAGCACAAAGGATGATAGATAGAAGAGGATCTGTACTAACAGACATAACAGATGTATTTTGAAGAAACCTTCAGCCATCATCTAATCTTTGAAGAATCCTCAAACAAAGCACATGGATCTGAAATATTCCAAGCAATTTTAAAGGGGCTTCCCAGCATGTCTGCCTTCAGGTTCTGTATAAGAACAAAATAATCTATTTTGATCATGACTATTCTCCTGAGGTACCGGAGATAACTGAAAGACCATTTGGAGCAATATGAAACCAGCTCAGAGATAGAGATAAGATATCTCCCTTGGAATCCAAATCAGCTAACATTGTTCTTAACTAATGGAGCCAAATCTTTCATAAACTCTAGAAGAGGCATTACCAACCGGGGGAGCTTAAGCATGGATACTCCTGAAGATGTTAGCAGACTTGCAAAAATTTGGCTGGAAGACAATCATACCAAAGAATTAAGAGGTTCCATGATCCAAGGCTGACTTGCCTTGTTTCACAGAAATAGACAAGAAGGACTGGCTAACTCAAAGGGTAAAAGGGAGTTCAGAACTTTGAAAAATCTTCATGCAAAAGTTCATAAATTTCTATTTTGCAGTTGCAATACTGTTTAATGTGTAGTGAATACACTGCATTGGCTAGCAGCTATGCTAATGCCTTCTACTGCAACAGTTATTGAACTATGGGCCATGGACCCCTGGTGATCCACAAAGCAGTTACTGATTGTGGAGAGCTGGAACGTCACATGATAAGGGTCCTTCCTTCTTACTGTCAAATGGAAACCAGGAGGATGATCCAGTACTGGAGCTTCTACTAGTTACATAAGAGACACCAGGAAGAAACTATCCCTAGTTACCAGAGCCATCATTAGGATGGCAGCTATTAGCCACCAGCAGGTGATCAGTTGTCAGAGGAAATGGAATGTTCAAGGGAGAGGAGATCCAGGCAGCATTTCAGGGGAAAGGAGGGCTAGACATCAGATAAATATATGGGGGGTATCAGTGGGAGAAAAGAACAGAATAGAAAGGAAGAGGGAGAGGAAATGAAGTGCAAAATGGACACCACATTTACTGCATTAATGACAATTAGATATACATAAATATTACTTTCCTCTGTAAGAAATTACTGCTGTTGCCTAGGGATGTAGCACAATTGTGGATAGAATCATGACTGGGATGGAAGGTGGGCTTTTGACCATACAGTGGAGGGATATGTGCATGAGAGTTTCCCTGTGATATGGCCCACACTAGGAACAATGCTGAAAACTACTTCTCTGCTGGAATGTGGGCAAGCTACGTATAGAAAATGGTCCCTCTTACAGGCTGAGAGAGAGAAACACCATAGTGCTTATGTTCAAATGTACTTTACCAAGAGAAGGTTGTTGAGCTTTCCTCAGAAATGTTCCTTTTGGGAACAAGTCCCCACCAGACCTGTTTAAACAGTTTTTTCTTTCCACTCCAAACACACACTGCATTTGAGCATGTTTGTTAAAAAGAAAATTAAGCTCAAACTGTGTCTTATAGACTCATAGACTTTAAAGCCGGAAGGGACCTGTAGCGGAGTGGTCACCCCTGAAAGGGTTAAAACAGCCCTGGGAAAGGGCTGCCCTGGGGAGCCAATAGGGAAGGCTGATTGGGAAAGCAGTCACAGCTGGGGCCATGCCCAATTAGGAGACAGCTGGCCCTATAAAAGGGCTGTGAACCAGGAGCTGAGGTAGTCTCTCTCTAGCAGTGGAGAGAGAAGGACCTAGTTGCCTGGGAGTAGGGTACCAGAGGTAGAGCAGTGCTGGGGAAAGGCAAGAGGAGCTGGGGAGCTCCAGCCTGGCAACTCCCCAGGCTTCAGGCCTTCTGTAAAGCCTAAAGAAGGTACTGGGGCTGCAGAGATGCAGTCTGGGGTTAGGCAGAGGTAGCTGGTCCAAACTCCCTTGCCAATGATGAGTGGCCATGACAGACTGTAGTTTGCCTCAGTAAGTGGGGTCCAGATGATGACTGGCAGTAGCCACTGAGGCAAGGTGGGTGACAGGGTTGGGGGTTCCCCTGCGAGAGGAGACCCAGAGTTTGGTGTGGTAGTGCTGGGGCAGAACCCTGAGATAAAGGGCACCGGGGTCTGGGAGGGACATGAAGGGCCAGCGGCAGGTGAGACACTGGCCTGCAGAGGGTGCTTTGGGTTGGAATTGAGCTAATTCCCAGGACAACCAGCAGGAGGCACCACACCAGTGAGTCTCACTTTGCTACAGGACCACTGTGATCATCTGACCTTCTGCACATCATGGGCCACAGAACCTCACCCACCCACTCCTGTAACAGACCTATAACCTCTGGCTGAGTTACTGAAGTCCTCAAATCATGATTTAAAGATTCTGAAGTCACAGAGTATCCACTATTTATACTAGTTTAAACCTGCAAGTGACCTGTGTTTCTTGCTGCAGAGGAAGGCAAAAAATCCCTAGGGTCTCTGCCAATCTGAACTGGGGGGAAATTCCTTCCTGACTCCAAATATGGCAATCAATTAAACCCTCAGCATGTCGGCAAGACTCACCAACCAGAAACCTGGGAAATAATTATCTCTAGTAACTCAGAGCCCTCCTCATCTAGTGCCCTATCTCCAACTATTGGGGATTTTTGTTACTTGCAGTTGCAGATGGGCCACATACCATTGTATGTAACCTCATTAGACCATTTCTTCCATATCCTTATCAAACTCAATCTTGAACCAAGTTTTTTGACTCCATTGCTCCCCTTGGAACTCTGTTCCAGAAATTCACTCCTCTGATGGTTAGAAACCTTTGCCCAATTTCAAGCATAAATTTGTTGATGGCCAGTTTATATCCATTTGTTCTTGTGTCAACATTGGCCCTTAACTTAAATAATTCCTCTCCATCCCTGGTATTTATCCCCCTTATGTATTTATAGAGAGCAATCCTATCTCCCCTCAGCCTTCATTTGGTTAGGCTAAACAAGCGAACCTCCTTAAGTGTCCTCTTGTAAGGTAGGTTTTCCATTCCTCAGATCATCCTGTATCCCTTCTCTGTACCTGTTGCAGTTTGAATTAATCTTAAACATGGGAATTGCACAGTTTTCCAAATGAGGTGTCAACGGTGCCTTGTATACAGGCAATAATACTTCCCTACCTCTTTTGGAAATACCTTGCCTGATGCATCCTAGGATTACATTAGCTTTTTCATAGCTGCATCACATTGGTGACTCATCCTGTGATCGACCATTGACCAATATGCCCAGAACTTTCTCCTCCTCTATTGCTTCCAGCTGATACATCCTCAACTTATAGCAAAAATTCTTGTTGTTAGTCCCTAAGTGCATGTCCTTTCACTTTGCACTATTAAATTTCATCCCATTTCTATTACTCCAGTTTTCAAAGTTCCTCAGATCTTATATGATATGCCAGTTCTACTCCATATTGGCAATACCTCCCAAATTTGTGTCATCCACAAATTTTATTAGCACACTCCCTCTTTTTATGCCAAAGTCATGAAATAAAATGTAAAATAAGATTGGTCCCAAGACCAATCCCTGAGGTGCTCCACTAGTAACAACTTTGCAGCCTGTCTTCAAGCATTGGCTGAGCAAATGAGTAATGACATCGATGAGTGACACTTCAAAGAATCCATTTGGTGCAAAGTGTTTCATTTAAACAATTTATAAACTATTTGAACATAAGCCTCTGTTTCATTCCGTGAACAAAATACTCTTTTAAATGTCTCTATTCTACCCACTTCATAACGTTGGGAACTACCATCTTGGGAGTACTGCTGTGGTCAGACTTCACAGATTACATGATGGGGTTCACCAATTAAAATCGTGGCTAGCAAACTATTTTACTATGCATCAAGGCACTACAAATGAAGTACTTACTATCACCTGGTGTGCTAGAAGGGCAAAGGCAGCTGTCCCACGTTCAATGGAATTTCTGCTCTTGAATTTTAGCACACAGCTTTTTTCAGGACCATATGTGCTGCACCCATACAGTTGTCAGTTCCTGATGTGAGACTTAACAAAGTTCACTAATGAAAATGTTTTCATGAGTACACAGATTTGAAGGATGGGAAAAAAATCTATGGCTAGTTTTTACATAAAAGCCAATGCTGAGATTTTCACATGTGACGGGTGATTTGGGGTGCCTCTATTTGTGGTTGCCCACTTTGACACACTTTAAACGGGCCCAATCATCAGAGAGCAGGTGCTCAGTACTTTTTAAAAAAATCAGGGCCCAAGCTGGTGTTTCAAGCTGAGCACCAGAAGAGAAGCACACACAACCCGTCGTTACTTTAGAAACTCTTTGCCAAACAAATCAGGAACTTATGTTCCATGCTCTCAAAAATTTATTGTTGGGGGTGGAGTAAGCCTTGATTGATGAAGATAATCTTGCCATGCTCAGTATTTTCCAGATGGGAGGTCCACTGTTTCCTTCCCAAAGCTATCAATATCAACCCGCATGAGACCTTTGGCAAGGCACAGTTGCCTGGTGAAATGTGAACATTTTCCAAGAGTCAGAACTTTTAAAAACTTATTTTAAAAGATTTTCCACAATGTTGCCATTATGATTATTGTGACTGATTGTTGCACATTGGTGTTGCCAGAGTTGTCCATGAAAGTAGCTGGTTTTTCCAGGTGCTTCTTCAGTTTAGTAGAATTTTAGTTTTCTAGTTCCCCAGTCTTTGACAATTTCCAGCTTCATTGTTTATAAGGTTATAAAAATAATATTTTCCATCATTTTTCAATGTTGAAGTATTATGTTTAGTTTTTTGAAGTGTTGAGTGAAGTCAGCAAACAAACAGTCATTATTCAGCCACTGCTTCAACTCATCCTTTCTGAACTAACAATGATGCCAATCCTCATGACTTCAAATATGAAACAAACCAAAGAAAAACTAGAAGTTTGGCTGACACATTTAAAAGAAAATTCACATTTTGTGATGGTTGAGATGTGATTTCCCAACTCCTCCAAGAAGACTTTCTTTCCACCTATTTGTGAATAAAAATCCAACCTGAAACAATTTGGCAACTACACAAACCACTCTAGATTTGTCCTCATGGTTTGACAATACCAGTTACTCAATGAATTATAGAGCTACAGTCCACAGCTTTTTTTTACTAGAAGAAGCATGAAACACAGAGATCATAAGTTCTCAAATTTGATATCTTGTTGCCTAGGTGAGATCTTGTCCCATTCTTACACTCTGACAGGGGTTCTGAATAAGCAGCTGATTCAGTAACCTGTCACTCAAAACCCCACCACTACAGGTAAATTGAGATCTAACTGGAAGATCAATTAACAAGCTGAAGGGCTAGTTAGTGGGAGAAGCATCCCTAGCAGCTGGGAGCAGATAAATAGAGAGGAAAAAAGCCCTGGAAGGGGGTGCAGAGCCTGAAAGAAAGCAGAACTGGTTGTTGCTAGTGCTGTTCCCTTTTCCCCCCAGAAGCAAGAGGGCAACTGACTGGTGCTAGTATAGATGTAAATAATTCTATAGGAAGTAGTCTGATAGACTACTATAATAAAGCACAGTGAAGGTGGCCTGGAGTGAGCATGGTCTGTATCTAAGGTAAGAGAGACTCATAGGAGAAGAACCTGTGACACCCTGTTTCTCCTTTCTAAGATACTTTCCAGTAGTCTCCCCCAGTTGTGCTCTTCTTCCCTTGTATGCAGGACAACACGACTCTCTTTGGCAGACTCAGTGCCCACCCAAACCCCCATGCCTCATAACCTTGCAATGACAAAAAGATAGAGTAAGTTTAAGACCCAATATTTCTCCCATTGAAGAAAATGATAAATCTCCCTTTGTCTATAATTCCAGCAGGATTGGGCCCTTGCTATAAAAGTGTGTACAGTTTCCTTAAAATTCTGTTGATCCAGGTCATTTGACAAAAATGTGATATAAAGTATGGATTTGTGGCTAAAACAATGGCCTAGAACTCAGAAGATTTGGGTTCCAATCCCAGCTGTACCACAGACTTCTTGTATGACCTTGGGCAAGTCACTTTCTCCATGCCTCAGGTCCCCATTGTAAAAGGAGGACAATACTTTTTTACCCCACAAAGTTATTGTGAGCATAAATTCCTTAACATATTAGAGATACTCAAGTTCTACAATGATGCGGGCCTTAAAAGTACTTAGACGGACAAAACATGGGCAGAAACAAAGGATCTAATTCTGCTAGATACTTCAGCACATGTGTAATCCCATTGATTTCAATGGGATTGTTCACATATTTAAACACATGCCTAAGCATTTTAGTGAACTGGGGCCTAAGAATATATTCAGGTAGGGTCACGTGGGCTTGGGTTTTCCCCTCTTTGTTTAAGTAAAGTACAGTGAGTTTCTGGATTATTCTGAGTTTTGAAAAACTAATACGTTACTATTATGTTGTACTTTAGGAATTAAAGAAAACAGATTGAAAAACTGAATTATTCTGTGGACATCTTAAATTTTGAAGTGGCACTGTGAAGATGTTCAGAGCAACTTACACTGCAGTCAACTACACTTGTCAAAGTCTTATGGTGAGTCATCTTGGTTAACTGTAGCCACTTACCCTTCACATAACAATCAAATGTGTTATCTCAACACTATTTCACTCCTACGGCATGAAGCTTAACCTTTTCCATACTTAGTGATGGAATTGGTTTGGTGGCTGCCCCACACGAATCAAAATTATAGACAGTGTATTGTGCACCCAAAAGATAGATAAAGGTCTAGGATTTCTTTTGGTTGTTTTCTGCTGATCACCATCATCGCTCTGGGAACCTCTTGCTGTCAAGCCAACACACCCTTAGTTTTCCTATAACTAAACATTTTCTCAAGTCAACAGTTTCTCTCAGGTTTGTGAAAACAATTTTTTTAATGTTCAGGGTGAGTTACTCTTCACCCTTACTTACGTCTCCTTTGCGTTACCATGTGAATCTCATGCTGTACGTTTTTTTTTTAATCAACTCTAACTCTTTTAGCTCTTGATCCCAAGAAACCTAAGAAAGTTATGTCTCAGTTGTGATTTGGATAGCTGGAGTTCAGAGGGCAGTGGCTGGAAACCCTAGGCATTGTTTGTCTAGGGCAGAGGCAGGCAGAGTGCCTCTGTGGTGTTGGAGGAAGTACACTCAGAAATAGTACTTAGTCAAATGTTAAAAAATGGTACTTCAGCCGCTAAGTGCTAGATGAGGGCTTGATCCTAAGAACTGCCAACACTAGTAGCTGGTTCACTTGAGCCGAGAGACTACAAGTAACAGGATTGTGGGGGTACTGAGCTAATTTGAAGCTTCCTTGTACTTTCTACAATCTCTCTTCCCCCATCATGCTCATTTGGGGGTATTATTTCAATTGAATATGTATGAGGTTCATAATTTTTTTCTTCCATTTAAGTGTCATGGTAAGTCTACATAATCAACCATATCATTTGGATGTACGTTACAACGCTAGTGTTTTTACTATAAATTCCCTCCGTTCTGGAGTTCTGCAAGTAATACAGTAGACTAACTTGGAAAGAAATTGTGCATTTTCCTACATGGGTCCTGCTGTAAGACTGTAAATTAGCTGAGTTGTGTACTGTGTATTTTTAAAATACCTTTTCTATGCATGTGTTGATTTTCATCATGATGGTCAGTGCGATAGTTCCTACAGTAAATCAATTAGTGCAACTTCACTGATGATACAGGTGAGTATAAAGCCTCTACTGTTTTACATGTGCACAGGAGGTGATCTGAAGGATGCTGTGAGAGCCTTGCACTTCTGTGGCCTGAGCCAAAGACCAGTTAAGTCAATGAGAGTCTTTCCTTTGACTTCAGTGAGCTTTGATCAGGCTTGTATAGCATCCTACATGAATGGAGCTCAAAGCACTTGACAAGCACTTGACAAATTATTTAAATGAGCTGTGCAGTGTCCCTGTGACATAGGAAAATGGATAGAGATTGCTTCCTCCAGCATTGCAACCATCTTAGGGCAAAGGAACAGAACACAGCAACTGTGGAGGAGAATGACACTAGAAGACAGCTTACATTAGGGAATTAAGAACACTGCAGACCACTGAACATTCAGGAGGGCTAAGGTAGGTAGAATGTTGTTTCTTGAGTTTCCTTTGGCTCCCCCTCCACCCATTGGGTGGATAAAGTGGACTTTGAATCAATGACTCCAGTTGTAGTCATAGACTTTAAGGCCAGAAGGGACCATCATGATCATCTTGTCTGACCTCCTGCACATTGCAGGTCACAGAACCTCACCCGCCCACTCCTGTAATAGACCCATAACCTCTAGCTTCCCCCAAGGAAAGTTTTGCAGTTGATAGATAGCTGCGCAACTGTGACCCACTGATTCTAATGCTGTCCACAGGCCTTTAAAGACAACATTTGGAGACTTTGTGAATGCATGGAGCCTCCTGAATTCTATAAGTGGAAAACAATCATGTTGAACTTAAACTGGAGAGTAGTAATAACTGATGGCTTTGAAACAGACCTGGCTGCCAACAAGAGGATAGACTACTGGGCCAAAGGCTGACCTTAAGTGTAAATGGGGAGGGAAAGCAGGCTGGACAAAGTGAAACTGAGGCACATAAGAAAATCAGTTGCATGCTGTATAGAGGTGTCTCATTGAAACATAAGACTCATATTAATTTGTTTAAAAATGAATATTGAAGAGAGAGATCAATGCAACAAGCATCCTGGAAGCAGATACAAACTTCATCTAGAACTAACATGAGCTTTGATGTAAATAATACTTGAGGACTAGTCTACGTTACTTTGCAGGCTTCTGCGTGTTCCATTGGCATGTGCCAAGATGTTTCACAAGGAACTGGAAATCCCCACGCCCTCCCACAGTGAAAGATCAGCTTAAGGAAATTTCATACTGTCAAATTAAAACATTCTGTTTAAAAATAGAAAAGTGTCATGACACTTAATTAACTTTTGTGACCCCCTGGAAATCCTTTTCTAACATAAAAGGAAAGAACTCTTGAGAAAATACAAAATCTTCAGAAGGCTACAACAACATGAAGTATTGTTGATAGAAAACACAGCCATGTTTGATTATGTTTAAATTCTCAAACAAAAACACTGTGATATTTATACAATCTCTGCTTAAATTTTGAAAAGCTCAAAAATAAACTGTTTTATTACACATGTGCAAGAAGCCTTATTTCAATACAGAAGGAACTGGATAAAGTTCTCTACTTTGTAATGCAGGAGATCAGACTAGATGATCTCATGATCCCTGCTGGCCTTAACCATGATGACTCTATTCAATTCTAGACTTTGGGGTTGGATGGAATACAATAGCCTTTCATCTCTGGAATTGTTTTGTTCATAAGTGAAAATGAGTTTACAAATTTCAACACAGATTTTATTTAGTATTTGTGTACATCAAAAAACTTGGCAGTATAGACAGTATGCAGCCTGGTGTTACCATTAATAGTAGAAATAAATTGATAGAACTGCATGAGGAATCCTAAGAGTTTTTATCTGGTTCAAACCCAATGTTGTTAGTCCCTTGCTTTGTTGAAAACAAGAAGAAACAAAATTTATCCCAATGGGTGAAATTCTGGCCCCACCAAAGTCAATAGCAAAACTCTCATTGACTTCAATGGGGCCAGGATTTCACCCTATTTATTTAATACACACACATACATACACACAGATAGATATCAGATAATGGGGTTAAATCATCACTTTGGTGCCAACTAAGAAAGTTCCATTTAAAATAATGGAACTTTGATTTGGACCAGTGAGGATCTGGAATATCCAGATTTAAAATTTTATGGATTACCATATAGGTAAAAATTAAAATGCCCATATGACTAACATATCCTATGCATTGTTATAGATAATGAAGTGCAAAGCAAATGGAGTCATTTTATTATACTCTACTCTTCCATCATATCACTCTACCATCAACTGTTTTGCATGATGTACTTTGTGTATTTAGGTTTAATGTCCTTAGTGATGTTCACCTGAAAAGAAACAGAGGGCATCCACTTAAAATCTGACATCATGTGCATGAAAGTTAGGGACCATGCATTTTGAGATTTTACAAGACCCTCAAACTCTGTTTGGAAAAACTGGTTTGAGCTTGTGAACTTTTCTTCCTGTAATTTTAAACTCGTGTTCACTGTTCCTCAGTCATGATTTGGCACTGGTGAGGCCACATCTGGAGTATTGCATCCAGTTTTAGACCCCCCTCCCCCACAACTACAGAAAGGATGTGGACAAATTGGAGAGAGTCCAGCGGAGGGCAATGAAAATGATTAGGGGGCTGGGGCACATGACTTATGAGGAGAGGCTGAGGGAACTGGGCTTATTTAGTCTGCAGAAGAGAAGAGGGAGGGGGGGATTTGACAGCAGCCTTCAACTACCTGAAGGGGGGTTCCAAAGAGGATGGAACTCTGCTGTTCTCAGTGGTGGCAGATGACAGAACAAGGAACAAAGGTCTCAAGTTGCAGTGGGGGAGGTCTAGGTTGGATATTAGGAAACACTATTAAACTAGGAGAGTAGTGAAGCACTGGACTGGGTTACCTAGGGAGGTGGTGGAATCTCCATCCTTAGAGATTTTTAAGGCCCGGCTTGACAAAGCCCTGGCTGGGATGATTTAGTTGGTGTCGGTCATGCTTTGATCAGGGGGTCGGACTAGATGACCTCCTGAGGTCCTTTCCATTCTATGATTCTAAATCAAAAGGGGAAATGGTCTGCTATGTAAAGACCTAGAAGAACCCCCCCACACACAAAAGCAGGACTTGAAAAAGTGTGTGCCTTGTAGATATGGGGTGTATATTTAGTGCATTTATTTTTTTTCTCTCCTCCCTTCTCTGCTCTGTTTTGCACAGTCTCTCCATGTGTTTTCTACCCTGTCCACTTGCTGCTCCAGTTTTGCATAATGTTTCTCTCTGTGTCACCCACTCAGCTCCCTTTCCCTCTCAAAGTCTTTCCTAAGCAGAATGTGAACCCTTTAACAGTCCAGTTCAAGCTGAATTTTCACACCTGTACTATCCAAGTGTGTTCAGAATTCTCCATCCCTAATGGCAACTGGTGCCAGGTCACTGAACATCCTGCATCTTCTTCTGGCAGCCAATCATTGGAATACAACTGAAACTGATTTCCTCTATTGTATGTCACTTTGAATAACAATTAAGGGGGGATAAATCCCCATTGCTAGAGTTGATATGTACATGTATTTTATGCATTTTTGAACCCCACCAGTGACATGTCAGGAGATGCGTGAATGGAAATTGCACCCTGAAACTATGACTTCACTGAAAAGTTGTCCTGTAACTAACTTTGTTTTTGTGGTCCACATCCTTGACCGCATCACACAGACCCACCTACACACAATCTCCTAGAGAATTTCCCATCTCGTTTTGCACCACAAGACTGGAATGGCTATTTTAAGGTACATGAATGATGCTTGTGTAGTTAAGTGTCTGCTCAGTTGGTTTATCTAAAGCAAAATCCACATGCCAAGCTTCTTCAGGCCCTCTGAACCCTGCATATGGTTCTAGGATTGATCTGGGCTCTTCTTGAATAGTGGAGAGGTCAGAACAAATATCCCTGGCAGAGTGAGAACTTTTGGAATTTATTTTCCAACCCACCTGACCAAAAGATATGTGAGCGACCCTCACTCAGCATGTGGCAAGTGAGCTATCTGGAATGTATGCCTCTCAGAGATACCAGGGCAGAGAGGATGCTTCTGCACTATGCCTATGCCCCTTCCCCTTGTCCATACCTCCTATAATAAAGGCTGCAAGAGA
This sequence comes from Terrapene triunguis, assembly GCF_002925995.2. Classification (NCBI taxonomy): domain Eukaryota; kingdom Metazoa; phylum Chordata; order Testudines; family Emydidae; genus Terrapene; species Terrapene triunguis. The sequence continues at coordinate 48,995,048 of NW_020664393.1, read as the reverse complement.
GGTAATGTCGAGTCATTTTACTGGCTCTGAACCACTGACAGAATCCTCCTACACCTTCCCACCTTTTTCTGCATTAGGCAGCTGAGCTCTCCAGATAGAGACATAGTGTCCCCATCACCTCCCTGAGATTCCTCCATTAGGGGGTATGATCTTGCATTGCCCCCAGTGGATGGCTGTGCTTTAATGACAATTTTATCCTTAATATATTTGAACAGTGATTTAAAGAAGATTTTTCATATTCTGTACTAAACAAAATAAATAGAAAGTTGTGAGAGAAGAAAAGAATTTGGAAACAGGCAACTCATACAAAAAGTACATACTCACACATACCCCTACCCTCCACCTCCCAACATATAGGATTACATAGTCTTTAATACATCCTGTTGCCCTTTCTACCACTCTTACTAATTCAGAACAGCAGAAGTGATATCTGTTTTGGGAGTGCAGGCAACCTGATTACAAAGAAATCTTAAGGTGCTAACTGAAGTAGAGCTTTCACAGCTGTATTGTTTCCTTTTATTAAAGCAATCTAAGGCCAGTTAAAACTGATTTTTAAAAGTTAAAGGTAACTGAAAAAGACTGCTTCCTAAAGAAAGTTAGATTATATACCATGGTGCATATGGAAAAGAGACAGAATTTATTTTGGTGCGTTGGGTTGCTAAGAAAGGAACAATTTCCATTAGCCTTATGGAGTCCCGTTCCCTATAACTCATTTAACAGATGTCTTATATTAGAAACAGAATGCCCTTGTCACTCTGTCTAAAGTGGCTCACGACCATGAGTTCCTACCTCAGGGCAGACTGTCAAAAACAGGACAGACACCACACCAGGTGGCATGTTCTATAATTAGATTTCACCAAGCCAGTGACAAATGTGAACTCCTGGATCACTGTAAGTCTTATCATGGAATCACAGGCAGTCCCCTTAGAGACTCCAGTCAAGCTTGCCACCCAGGCAAGCTGGATTTAGTGATAAATAGTCACCTACACCAAAATCCATAAAATATTCAGGTTGCTTCCAGTCCCAAGAGACCAGTCACTTAGATCAATTTGTATCTTAGATCTCATATCAAAGACAACGCCTGTAGCCAACCCAGTAATACACTAACTTAAAGGTTTATTAACTAAGAAAAAGAAATATCAGGCTTATTTACAGATTAAAGCAAGAAAACATATATCCACAAATGAGTTGCAATCTAAACCCTAAGAGTGACAGAGTTGTAGTGATCTGTTAATTCAAAATGTCTTTCAGGGCAGACCCAGTGATAACCCCTAAGGTTCTCTGACTTCAATTTAGTGTGTCTGGCCCTGTGAGAGTTCAATCAGCAAAGAGATGGAAAATATTCCTGTGTCTTTATTTCCTTCATTTGGCCTCAGGTCTATAGGATGAGCTTCCTTGCACATAGTATTTCCAAGGTGCGATAGGGCCATTCACCAATCCTTTGTATTATGATGTACCTTGATGGTCCATCTGATTTTGATTAGTTCTTCTGGATGAGGTGGGGGGGGGGGGAATCTTCCCACCTGAGTTCACAAGTTTAGAGCAAGCATTTTTAAAGTTATAAAGCAAAACTTATATTCTTTATAGCATGGAATACAGATATTACAAATAAGATTAATGCATGCAGCAACTTACAAACATCCTGTCTAAACACTAAATACATTCTTATAACACTAATACCTATTTTGAGCAACACTAACACATAAGTGAACTGGTCTTGTCTCCAGCTATGAGTTTATCAGTTCTTAGCTAATGCCAGCAGCTTTGGCAAGAGCTGGCACCTGGCCTGCCAGTATCACAGTCCCCCATGGTGCAATTCCTTTCTAATTCAGGAAAGATGAACATGTAAAGGGTGCAGATGCTTTTGCTAGGAGTTTACCTGCTATCTTACCACAGATATATATATATATATATATATATATTAAGAATTTGCACTAGAAACATATAAAGGAAATAAACCTGTATAAAATATTCTTCCTCTAAGATGACTTATTTTTAAACGGCTCTTTTGTGGTGTTGGTAACCATGGTCATTTAGAAAACTGAAAATGTAATCTAACAGATAAATTCCATTAAAAGATAATTTTTGTGTTTTACTTTTTAGATAAATGGAAGCTTGTTTTTTTAAACAGGTTTAGGCGCTGATTCAGCAAGGTACTTAAGCATGCATCTAACTTTAAGAATGCGAGTACTTCACAATGATTGACTTCAACTTATTTTTATATTTAAAGTTAGACACATGCTTAAATGCATTGCTGAATTAGGGCCCTATTCCATATGTGTGAGCATGCAGATAGACCAGTGGTGGGCAACCTGCGGCCTGCAGACCGCACGCAGCCTGTCAGTGTAATCTGCTGGCAGGCCAAGAGACAGTGTTTACATTGACCGTCCACAGGCATGGGCTCCCGCAGCTCCCAGTGGCCGTGGTTCACCATTCCTGGCCAATGGGAGCTGTGGGAAGCGGCGGCCAGCACATCCCAGCGGCCCACGCCGCTTCCTGCAGTGAACCGTGACCACTGGAAGCTGTAGGGGGGTCGTGCCTGCAGATGGTCAATGTAAACAGTCTTGCAACCCGTCAGTGGATTACCCTGATGGGCCGTGTGTGGGCCACAGGTTGCCCACCACTGAGCCAGACTGTATAGAAGAGTACACTCACCACTGACATACCCCATTGCAGTTATATGTAGCATAGCAGACTCTCCTGGTCTAGTGCCCCAACAACAGCCACTCCAGTGGTCTGCCTCTTCTTGTGACTCAGTCCTCTGGCCAATCACGTTACAGTCTCACCCTTTCCAGGATAACCAAAGATCCACCAAACAATACCCCCACAACCTCAAGCCCAAGTCTCTGCTCAACAGTCTTTCCAGCCCTGATCACCATTTCCCCAGTGATCAGTAGGGGAACCGGCCCTCCCTCTTCTCGATGTAATAAGCATGCAAAGTTGGTATATTTAGGCCCTCTGCTTCCTTCCTGGGCTTCTCTGTACCTCAGCCTGTCTGCAGGCTTTTTCCACAAAGCCCTTCCTGGGCTCACTGTGTACCTGCATTCCTTCCAGGCTTCATTCTTCCTTTATGACCATGGCTTACAAGATTCCTCCCTGGAGTTCTCCAACAAACCCCAAAGCAGAAGTACAAACTTAAAACCACTTCCACCCTTCCCAGGCTTGAACATTAGCCACTTACAAGTCTTCCCCATTTCTTTGCTTCTCAGCTGAACTCCAACACACTAGGGCTGCCTCCCTGGAGTCTTGCCCCTATTTTGAAACCCAGCACAGGAGCTAACCGCTGCCTGTTGGCTTTTCCCGGTTCTCTTTCCTGACATCTATCAAACCGTTTCCAGAGAGCAGGCACTCCCCACTTTCTCTTTTTCAATCTCTCTCTAACTGAGGTTTCTCAGGCCTCAAGGAAACCTGACTCCTTTCCAGTTGACCAGCTAATTTAGATACTTATAGAATCATAGAAATGTAGAGCTGGAAGGGACCTCAATAGGTCATGAACTCCAACCCCCTGCAACAAGGTAAGACCAAGTAAACCTACAACATCCCTGACAGATGTTGGTCCAACCTGTTCTTAAAAACCTCCAGTGATAGGAATTCCACAGACTTCCTTGGAAGCCTATTCCAGAGCTTAATTATCCTATTGTTAGATTTTCCTTATATCTAACCTAAATCTCCCTCACTGCAGATTAAGTCTATTACTTCTTCAGTGGACATGGAGAACAACTGATCCCCATATTCAGCCCTTAATATATTTGAATTATTGCTAATGGTTCCAAGATTGTTTCAGCTAGGTTCCTTAAGGACCCTAGGATGAATTTCATCAGGCCCGGCTGACTTGAATACACCTATTTTATCTAAATATTCTTTAACCTATTCTTTTCCTATTTTGGCTTACATTCCTTCCCCCTTGTTGTTAATATTAATTGTGTTGAGTATCTGGTCACCATTAACCTTTTTGGTGAAGACTGAAGCAAAATAGGCATTAAACACTGCAACCTTCTTGATGTCGTCAGTTATTACCTTTCCTTCCCCATTCAGTAGAGGACCTACACTTCCCTTCATCTTTGTCTTTTTCCTAATGTATTTAAAGAACCTCTTCTTATTGCCTGTTATGTTCCATCCTGGGTGTAACTCATTTTATGCCTTAGCCTTTCTGGTATTGTCCCTACATCCTTGTGCTATTCTTTTATACTCCTTCTTAGCAATTTGTCCATGTACGGTTTCTTTTTGATTTTCAGGTCACTAAAGAGATGATGATGGAGTCATAATGGCCTCTTACTGTTCCTCCCGTCTTTCCTGGGCATTGGGATAGTTTTCAGTTGTGCCTTTAATACTGTCCCCTTGACAAACTGCCAGTTTTCCTAAACTCATTTTCTCCTTAATTTTTCTTCCCATGGAACCTTATCTGCCAGTTCTCTGAGTCTGTTAAGATCTGCTTTTTAGAAGTCCATTGTCCTTATTCTGCTATTCTCACTCCTTCCTTTTCTTACAATCATGAAATCTATCATGTCACATTTCACCCAAATTGACTTCCACCTTTGGCTTCACTATCAAGTCCTCCTTGTTGTTCAGCATCAAGTCTAAAATGGCTCTCTCTCAAGATACTTCCTTCACTTTCTGAAACAAAAATTGTCCCTAATACATTACAAAAGTTACTGGAAATTTTGTGTTTCCCATATTACTTTACCAACAGCCTTTAGGGTAGTTAAAGTCCCCCATTACTACCAGGTCTCATGATTGAAAGAGCACCACCTTCAGGACAACAGTAACAGGGCTCTGTCCCACATGCAGTGGCTTTTGCAGATGACATTTTAGTGATGATTACAACTGCAGAGGACAATGAGACTTTGTTTCTGTTTACAGACTAATGAGAGAGGCTTGAGGCCCAGCTCAGCCTTCATAAGAGCAAGGCTATGTGGCTGGGTGGGGATGGCAGGCCAAGGACTTCAGAAGGTGAAGGAGGATGGGAAGTTTAAAATATTAGGGTTGGATTTCTGTAAGCGGGTATTTGACTTGGAGTTAGAACTGGGAAAAGACCTTCAGGAAGAAATAGCAGGTTGTAGAATGGTGGAAAAGGTGGTGAGCTCCCACCACCTTCCAAAAGATAGAGGTTTTACATCAGTGCCTACTTCCCCTCTTCTCACACTTGAGGTGGGTATAGCTTCCACCCTTGGACAGAATTCTTAGGAAGCTGGTGGGGATCTTTTTTCTGAGTTCATGGGGAAGACTAATTACCCTCTTGTGAAAAGGGCCTGAGTACATAGGGCCAAGGAGTGGCTTGGGGTTCAGGGTCCCAAAGTCCTTTTTGTTACTTTATTTGTTCATTTTGATTTTCAGTAGGTGAAAAAGTTTTAGGAATCTCAGCAGAGCCAACAAAAATCACTGACTCCATCCATACGTGACCCATTGTCCATCGTTCCCTCAGGGAAGGCAGTTGAGATGTGCATGGCAGGGCTGGCATGTTGAGTAAGAGAGGGGCGTTTTCTTGATGGAGGTAATGTGTCTTCCTCATACCACTTGCTCAGATCACCTCAGGCAGCGAATTTGATAGTAGTGGCAGCAATGTTCAGCCCAAGATGGGTCAGGATTCGCCAGAGAGTGGGATGACTCCCCCCTTGTGGATGGAGGAGGGCTGGTGGCAAGGAGCAGTACAAAAGGTGAGAAGGAGTGGAGAAAAAGCTGGAAAGCAGCCAGACTACTTGGTGATAATGTTTAAATATCTACATTCCTGGAGAACATGGTGGGAGAAGGTTTGGGGTCTTCCATGGGTCACGTATTACCAGTGGGTGCTGGAAAACCAGACATATGAGACACATCAGCTGGTGGAGTATCCGGATGAAACCATCCTACCTGCTCTAATCTGTGGCTCTTAAACTCCAGAATAATGCCTTTTAAATATAAGGAGACAGCTTGGCACCTGATTCATGGAAGTTTGCAGTCAGGGAGATATGGAAAACAGACCCAAGGCATGAAAGGCTGTGTCCCAGAAATGAACTGTGACCAGAGGTGGTGGAAACTGTAGAACATTGCCTTATGGACTGTCCCTGGGCAAGGGAAGTTAGGGAGAGGCTGGCTAAGTTGAAGGCCTTCCCTGTGGTGTTGAAGCAAAACAGGTCCCAGTGTGCTTTGGGGGACCTTTTGGGATCAACATTTCAGCAGTGAAATAGAGAGACTCTATTTCTGATCAATATAGTTATTTTTCTCACTTTTATTCTAGATAAGGTGTGAGGTAGCTCTGGGCTGAATTGTGCCAGGTAAAACAAAAGGAGGGAAAGAGGTGTGAGGAAAATGTATGCCAGTGGTGGAGGAACATATGGCTTTGGGTGCTAAACTGTGCAGTAGGGCTGGATTTTTCTAGTCTCTCTGTCATTTGTTTTCTCTGGGGGAGGAGGGACAGAAGGACATGCTATGTTTAGGGATGTTATTGCCCTACTGCAACACTGTTGATAGGATGATGATTGGTTGCTTGGTTTATTTTGCTGTACATCATTGATATGCCAAAGATCAAAAATGCAGAAACGTGTGCTTATTTCTGTGCTTTATAACTTTATAAACTGGTTGATTTGGCCTGTTGTAAGTAAGTGTCTGTGTGTATGGCTCAAGGTTTTGTTTTGTTTTGTTTTTAGTTTGTTTGCTTCCCCCCCTCCCCCCCCCACTCCCTGTTGATGTAATATGTATAAAGAGTTTTACTTTAAAAAAAAAAAAATCAGGCTCCTGTTAACCCTCTCAGTACCAGTGTATGGTTTAAACCCGATCACAATAGACAGAGTATTTTAAGCATGTATTTTGCTTAGTGTCCAGAAAAGTATTAACAATAAGCAACGGTATAATTAGGCGGCTATGGCTGTAGGCTATTTGAACAGGATTTTTTTTTTATCAGAACTGATAAATTCTTCAGGATTCTCACAGAGACTATTAAGGAGTACCAGCACCAGGGGAACTCTTAAAATAACAGGTTAGAGCTGTTGGGACAAGGACAGAATAATGCATGCAGTAAGGAAAAAAGATGTTTCTTAAATACTAAGATAATGTTATTTCCATAAGAACAGCCACACTGGATCAGACCAATGGTCCATCTAGCCCAGTTCCCTTCCAACCTTAATTCAGCATCTTTGTGGATAGGAGTTATGATAGTCCATAATTACATGATCATATAATTATTTTTTTCCACGAGACCCCAGCCTTGTTGAGAACAGACTGTACTCGGGAACTGAATTAGGGTTCCCAGGCGTCCGGTTTTTGATCGGAACACCTGGTTGAAAGGGGACCCTGGTGGCTCGTCATTAAAAGTCCAGTCAGCAGCAAAGTGAGGCTAAGGCAGTCTCCCTACCTGCCCTGGCTCTGTGCAGCTCCCCGGAAGCGGCCAGCTTGTCCGGCCCTTAGGCACAATCAGGGAAGCTCTGCGTCTGCCCCCCACCCCCAGCACTGACTCCACAGCTCCCATTGGCTGGGAACCACCTCCGCCTAGGGGCTGGACATCCTGGCCACTTCTGGGAGCAGCGCGGAGCCAGGGCAGGCAGGGAGCCTGCCTTAGCCCCTCTGTGCCACAGACCGGGAGCCACCTGATGTAAGCACTGCTCGGCTGGAGCCCAACCCCCCACCCGCACCCCAACACCCTAACCCAGGTCAGAACCCCCTCCCAAACCCTAACTCCCTCCCAGAGACCATACCCCACCCCTGAGCCACTTCCCGAAGCCTGCATCCCAGACCTGCTCCCGCAGGTCCTCTCTCAGCCCAGTGAAAGTGAGTGAGGGTGGGGGAGAGCAAGTAATGGAGGGAGGGAGGCTGGAGTGAGTGGGGGACTGGGCCCCAAAGCAGGGCAGGAGTGGGGCCTTGGGGAATGGGTGGGGCAGGGCAAGGGTGTTCAGTTTTGTGCAATTAGAAAGTTGGCAACTCTAGACTGAATCAGGGTTGTGAGATGAATGAGGCTGTTATGTGTAACATCATGCTTTATTTGTTGCAGAAATTGGAAGGCATACATGGGGCCCCAGCCCACGACCACCACCCAGTAGCTCACCTGAATAACCAGGGAAGGGGCAAGTGAAGAGTTAGCTCACAAAGGGCCTTGCCCTGTGTAGCGGGGTGGTTACCCCACTCCTACCCCGAAGGGCTTAAAACAGGGGGAAGCAGCTACTAGGCTGATTGGGGAAGCAGCCACAGCTGGGCCACGCCCCAATCAAGCCTCAGCTGGCCCTATATAAGCGGCTGGGAGCCAGGAGCTCAGCAGACTCCCTCTAACTTCTGAGAGGGAGGGACCTGGCTGCAGGGACCCGAGCAGAGTACCTGAGTGGAGCAGGGCTGGGGAAAGGCAGAGGAACTGGGGAGCTCCAGCCTGGAAAGCCCCAGGCTGCGGCCTAGCAGAAGGCCAAGGGGTACTGGGGGTTGCAGAGGGCAGCCCAGGGGTAGGCAAAGGCAGCAAGTCCAAACTGCTATAGGCTGAGTAGGCTGATACTGCAGTCTGCCCCAGGGGGTGGACAATGACTGGCAGTAGTCTTATACTGAGGTGAGGTGGGGATAGTGGGTGGGGGCTCCCTGGGGAGGGGAGACCCTGAGAGAAAGGGGTTACTGCCAAGGGGCAGCACCCCAGATAATGAGGCACTGAGTCCAGGGAGGGATGCAGGGGCCAAGGGGCAGTGGGATACCGGCCTGCAGAGGGCGCTCCAGAGGCTGGAGAGCTAATTCCCTGAGATGACCAGCAGGAGGCACCACAGGGGTGAGTCCCACTTGCCTACACCCTCCAAGCTCCTGATTGGGGGAAATATTCATCCCCCCCTGCTTGGGTGAGGGACTCTATATAAACCAGGAAGTACCAATAGGAAGTTGTCAGAGCAACTAGAGGAATCCCTGGCTCGCTGCTACTACAGACCCCTCCTGCTTACCTGATCCCTGCAATCCTTCCTGCTCCTGTTTCCTGCTTACCCACCTGCTCCTAGTTCTGTCCTTCTATCCCAGACTCCCATCTACTCCCAGTTCCTGTGTCCTGCCCTACTCCAGGTCCCTGCTCCTCCACCTTAACTCTTCATTTACTCTTTTTTGATTTAGCATCATACAACACTTTCATGATAATCAATACATGTCTGTAAAAGTCACTTTTTTTCTTCTTCAGTTAAAGTTAATTGCACAGACTTGCAGTGTGATGACAACAAAATGTCAAAATTAGATCAGAATATTAAACTGGTGCAGAGACTAACAAAAGTAAATATCTGGGGCAGACACTAAGAACAATGTTCTTGTGCACTTTTTGAGAAAGATGTCCTATTTCCCACTTGTGATCCTGAAGTACAGTGTCTTGGTGTTTTGGAAGGGCAGTAAAGTTAGCTCACTCTGTAGTGAGAGAGGGTGTGGTGAGGAAAGGAGCGTGCAGCTGGATAAAGGTTCCATGAGAAGTATGGATTGAGAAGTAAGGGAGAAGCAGGAAGAGCATAGTAGTAGGGGTGGTGGACATGAAATGGATTGAATAGTTGGTCAGGGCAGCCACCAGATGGGAAGGGATGGTTAAGGAGCAGATTCATCTTTGCTCAGGTGAGAAAAGAACAAGAGAGACTTGAGAGGAGGGATAGCTCAGTGGTTTAAGCATTAGCCTGCTAAACCCAGCATTGTGAGTTCAGTCCTTGAGGGGGCCATTTAAGGATCTGGGGCAAAAATCAGTACTTGGTCCTGCTAGTGAAGGCAGGGGGCTAGACTCAATGACCTTTCAAGGTCCCTTCCAGTTCTATGAGATAGGTATATCTCCATATACTATTATGGCCCAGGCTAAGCTAAAACCAAAACAAAGCTTCTTTTCTGGGACTGCTGGTTATTGACAGGGGCTTTTGCTTAACAAAAGCCCAACACAAACCAGCAAAGTCTCTGGCCATATTCCTTTTATGGAGCTTCAATTTAAAAGCAGTGTCACCTAACAAATTATATATACACAGAGCAGTTCCTGTGTGTGTGTGTGTATATGTGTATATATATATATATATATATATACACACACACACACACACACACATACAACACCCCTATTTGCTCATGACTGACTGTCTCTCAACTTTCTCCCCTCCCCCATCTCCCCTTTTTAAAGTTCTGAACTCAACTGGGCTCAGCTGCACCCAGCCCTTAACTTGTAATGAAAGAGGTGCTAGGGCTCAAGCAATGTTTTTACTTTCATCACTGATGTGGCAAGACCAGAGGTGCCGGTGCTATGAACTGCCAAGCCTAGAGGTGCTGGGGCTCAGCCCTGGCATAAATTAAGCACAGGCTGCACCTGATTGCTTCAAACAGACCCTCTGAGCAGGGACGCTGAAAACCTTACTGGAGTTAGCTCAAAACTACCTATGCTGCAGTCTGGCTCAGTGGAGCTGCCTCCTACAGGAACTACCTCAAGGGGCTCCAAATGATCTATATATCTCATTATGTGTGTACAGTAGTAACCTTTTACCACTAATGTATCAAAGCTAAGTAAGCACACAAAACAGATGGATTATGTACTCAATTTTAAAGAGCTGCTAATTATTTAGCTGGTTTAATGCCTAAAACTGTATGTATCTGTGATGGGTTCATTCAAAGGGACCCCCTTGGGACTGCCACCTGATGTGCTGAGACTACCTCTAAGCCCATTTTCTCTGCCAGTTTGGGCCTCCAGAACCCTGCCTTGTCAAGCCAGACACGCCAGTCTGCTCCAACACAGACCCAGGCTCTGAACCATGTGCCCCAAAGCTGCAGACTTAACTGAAAACAGCATAAGAAGTGCTCCTGTCTCCAGCACCCAGACACCCAGCTCTCAATGGGATCCAAACCCCAAATTAATCCGTTTTACTCTATGAGTTTACCCTGCATAAGCTTTATACAAATTGTCCACCCTCTATAACACTGATAGAGAGATTTGCACAGCTGTTTGCTCCCCCAGGTATTACTTACTTTGGGTTAATTGATAAGCAAAAGTGATTTTATTAAATATAAAAAGTAGGATTTAAGTGGTTCCAAGTAATAACAGAAAGAACAAAGTATTTTACCAAGCAAAATAAAACAAAACACGCGAGTCTATGCCTAATACATAAAAAACTGATTACAGATGAAATCTCACCCCCCAGAGATGTTCCAATAAGCTTCTTTCACAGGCTGGACTCATTCCTAGTCTGGGTCCAGCAATCACTCACACCCCCGTAGTTACTGTCCTTTGTTCCAGTTTCCTTCAGGCATCTCTTGAGGGTGGAGAGGCCATCTCTTGAGCCAGCTAAAGACAAAATGGAGAGGCTTCCAGGGCCTTTTATATTCTCTCTCTTGTGGGTGGAAACCCCTTTGTTGTTCTGTGCAAAGTCACAGCAACAAGATGGAGTTTGTAACCACCTGGGCAAGTCACATGTCCATGAATGATTCTGCTTTTTGCAGGCCAACGCCACTGTTTACATGTTAGTTTGAACATTCCCAGGAAAGCTCAGATGTGGATTGGCGTCTCCCAAAGTCCATTGTCAGCTAAGTGTTTCTTGATTGGGCACTTACTGAGAATAGTCCTTTCTCAAGAAGCTGACCAAATGCTTCACTGAGGCTACTTAGAATCAAACACATTGAGATACAAGTACATAGCCAATATTCATAACTTCAAATACAAAAATGATACACACAGACAGCATAATCATAACCAGCAAACTACAACCTTTCCACAGACACCCCACTTGACCTCCTCTATACAAGACCTGGTGCAATCATAAGGCCCTGGTTGCAACAATGATCTATATAGTCACAGTTCATGTTAATAACATCACAGTATCAATCTTGCCTTCCCCTTTGCAAGCTCATAATCATCTTCCCTGCCATGCTATGGTCCCAGTGCATGGAAGGGTAGGATTCTGGAAGCATAGACAGAAGGTTCTTCATCTTCTGTGTACTATGTGCTAAAGGAGCTCTGCTCTTCAGGGGCTTTCTCAGACACAAAGGCACATGGGACTGAGAAATCCAAGATAGACCTGAGAGAAGCAAGGCATGGAAAAGCCATTGCTTCTAGCCAGTGATTTCCCCAACACCCCTCCCCCCCCAGTTTTGTGAACTAGTTACATGCCAATTTAGTGACTGTTTGGAAATTTGAATTGAAATTGAAACATTAATACACACTTTAAAAGCATATACAGTGTATGATAAAATACGTGTATCTGAAAAAATATAATAGATTTTAAAAGTATGAACATAGACTAGCTTCCTTATACAGCTGTTGTTTTTTATGACGTCAGTGTATTCATTTCGGTGATGTTGGCCAACCTAATAATTTCAAATGATGATTTGTAAGCAAAGTCTAAATGAGGTCTCCCTGACATCTAGTGATGAGCTGGGGGCTGGGGGAAAAGGCTTCAGGACCAGATTGTATTTACATTCACAGCTAATCTACCTAGGTATCCACAGACAGAGCTGTGTTGCCCAAGTGATAGATTTTGGCTGGGGTTGGGTTACAAATCACTTGAATGCGGGGGGGAGGGGGGGGATGAAATGTAGTTGTTCTTGTATGAGTAAAGGGCAGTAGAACTGTACTTAGCCTGTGCTGATTGAGGGCATCAAGAGAGAGGGTGGGGACCTGTCCCTCTCCACTGTTTAAAGACAGAGCTGATTAGGCTCCATAGATAGTCTTTTGTTCTGTTAAGTGACCACTGCAGCTGAAATCACTGATAATCAGGGCTAAGTGCTTAGTCCTGCAGTGGGGACAGTGTTCCTGTGGGTACAGTGTTTTTGTGTAAGAGACAGCCCAGACTGCACTAGCAGCGAGGTTCCCCCACTGAGATCTCAGCTGAAATCACTGAGAGCTGGGTGGAACCTCAAGAGACCAACTCGCAGAGGTCACAGTTGCAGGTGGCAGCAGAAGGTGACTGTGCAGGGCTATTGGCAACAGAGTGATGGAGTGAACGGTGAGACAACAAACAGCAGTGGCCAGAGTGAACAGTGAGCAGTTGGAGGAAGGAGCAAGGTGCCTTCTTGCCCCCCATCTGGGAGGTGTACTCACGTGCAAGCACCTCTGAACTCTGAGTCTCTACTGACCAAGGACAACACCTGTGAGTGGGGTGCACTGGAGGGAAAAGTGAGGGGCGTATTAAATAAACATTTGTTTGTTGGACTATATTTTAGTGACTTTGCTCCAGAATGCTAGATTTGTGACTGGGAATGGAAACTTATATGAATATGTTTCCTAGTAGGCTAAGATTTTAAAAATGCATTATTTGCCAAGGTTGTTATCTCACATCGTTGCTATCTTGAGAGGTCATTATGTTGAGGAGTTTCTGTACTAAACATTTTTATTATAATTAATTTTTACATAAGAATGGTCATACTGGGTCTTCCGACAGTGGTCAAGGCCAGGTGCTTCAGAGGAAATGAACAGAACAGGTAATCACCAAGTGATCCATCCCCTGTTGCCCATTCCCAGCTTCTGGCAAACAGGCTAGGGACACTTAGAGCATGGTGTTGCATCCGTCCCCATTCTGGCTAATAGCCACTGGTGGACCTATTCTCCAGGAATTTATCTAGTTCTTTTTTTTTTTAATCCTGTTATAGTTTTGGTCTTCACGGCATCCCCTGGCAAAGAGTTCCATGGGTTGACTTTATGTTGTGTGAAGAAGTACTTCCTTTTGTTTTTTTTAAAACCTGCTGCCTATTAATTTCATTGGGTGACTGCTAGTTCTTGTGTTATGTGAAGGATTAAATAACATTTCCTTATTCACTTTCTTCACACCAGTCAAGATTTTATAGACCTCTATCATATCCCCCCTTAGTCATCTCTTTTCTAAGCTGAAAATTCCCAGTCATTTTAATCTCTCCTCCTGTTTCATACCCCTAATCATTTTAGTTGCCCATCTCTGTACCTTTTCCAATTCCAATATATCTTTTTTGGGATGGGGTGACCAGATCCGCACACAGTATTCAAGGTGTGCACGTACCATGGATTTATATAGAGGCAATATGATATTTTCTGTCTTATTATCTATCCCTTTCTTAATGATTCCCAACATTCTGTTTGCTTTTTTGACTGCCGCTGCACATTGAGTGGATGTTTTCAGAGAACTATCCACAATGACTCCAAGATCTCTTTGAGTGTTAACAGCTAATTCAGACTCCATCATTTTGTATGTATAGTTGAGACTGTTTTCCAATGTGCATTACTTTGCATTTATCAACATTGAATTTCATCTGCCATTTTGTTGCCCAGTCACCCAGTTTTGTGAGATCCCTTTGTAACTCTTCGCAGTCTGCCTGGGACTTAACTATCTTGAATAGTTTTGTATCATCTGCAAATTTTGCCACCTCACTGTTTACCTATTTTTCCAGATCATTTATGAATACGTTGAACAGTAATGGTCCCAGTACCGACTCCTGAGGGATACCACTATTTATCTCTCTCCATTCTGAAAACAGATAATTTATTCCTACCCTTTGTTTCCCATCTTTTAACCAGTTACTGATCCATGAGAGGACTGCCCTCTGATCCCATGATGCCTTACTTTTCAAAAGTCAATTTAAATTAAATACATTTTTTTTTAATTTATATTTTTTTAGAAATCTAGACCTGTTATGTGTTTTGGTGTAACTTGCATTATCCTTATGTTAAATTTGCATTATCCTAACAAAACATTTACTTTATTCATATCTCTTTTATATGTTGCAGGTCAAAGTGAAAATGAAAAGACAAAAAACAATACAACATTTTTTCCACTCAGAGGCCTCAAAAACTAACCAAGGTGAAGAACACATCAAGAACCAAGAATATATCAACATGTCATCTGAAGGTTCAAGTGGTATATCTACATTCGACCAGCCCGAAGCACAAATACAGCTACCTACTGAAGAAACAGTGTCTCCAAAACCTAAAGGCAGTTCCCGATGTTTGTCGGTCAAAGTGTTTCCATTTATTGAAGTTACAAAAGATGGCTACTGGTGCTCCTCATGCAAAAAAGCTTACGAAGAAGGAAAGCTTCCCAATGCTATAATTGGTAAAAGTGGAGGAGCTTGGTTTGTCAAACCGATCAGCAAAGCCAATGCTGACAAACGACGTGAAAAGGTTGCAAAACACCAGGCCTCTGGAGTGCATCAACATGCAGAAAGCCTTATAAGCCCGCTTTCAAAGCCAATTTTAGAGTACTGAATGAGGCTGTTAAGAATGCTGGAGACACAACACAGTTCATGCGAACAAACATGGCTGTGGCATCCTACTTTCTATTTAAGGAAGAGATACCACACACTACAAACTGGAGGCCAATGTTAAGTGCATTGTCACTTGTTCATCCTGAAGCGGAACACTGGTTCCGAACAAGACTAGCAAATGCTCACTATCTTTCTGCAAGAAACTCAACTGATTGGCTAGAAGCATGTGGTGCAACAGTGAAAGACTCAACAGTTGAAAAAGTGAAGAATTCTCTAACCACATTCAAAAAATTTGCGTACATGGCTGATGAATGCACCAATGCAAATGGGCATCAAGTATTAAGTCATTGTGTACGTTATCTTGATGTCAGGGGTAGGCCAGTAGATGCATTTCTAGATGTTCAAGTTATAGAAGACACATTGACTGCATCTGTGACGACCCACATCTTAGAAGAGTTAAATGCTTATCAATTGGACCCCAGACAGATAGCTGCTTGTGCATTTGATGGAGCTGCAAACTTCTCTGGAAGACATGGTGGAGTACAAGCTTTGCTCAGAGAAAAGTGTAACCCTAATCTCTCCTATATACACTGCAGAGGCCATCTACTCCAACTAGCACTAGTACGAGCTGCAGAATCTTCAAAAGACATTAAAAAAGCTATAAATTTAATGTCTTCATTATATTCTTTTTTCAGCAAGAGTCCAAAAAGACTGAATATCTTGGAAAATATAGAAGATACACTGGGACTGAAGTTCAAATTAGTCCAACCTGGGAATACCCGCTGGCTTTCCCATGAGCGATCCTTGGCTGTTGTCTTAAAATTACTCCAGCCGTTATTACTGGCTTTGGAAAGTATCTACCAAGATGGGATGGATTTAAGTAGTGAGGCTGGTGGATTACTTTTGCTACTATGTTCAGAGAAGACTATTGCCATTCTCTCTCTCGTAAGTCTACTGTTGAAACCACTTGGGTCACTAAACAATGCCATCCAGGCATCTGCTACAACTGTAGTAGATCTTTGTCCAGCAATAGAAGCTACATTTGGATCAATCAGAGAGCTATCCATTGAAAAAGTACTGGAAGAAGCAAAGACTTCAGTCCAGAAGTTGACTAATGAAGGCATTTAAATTGAATTCTTAAGTGAAGAAGACAAGAAGTGTTTGTTGAGACAACTGAAAAAGTACACAGACTTGATTCTTAAAAATCTACTACAGCGACTTCTAGATTCGACTCAACCTCTACATAGCTTTTACAGATGCCTCTCCTATAAAACACCAACAGTTGAGTGGAGTGAGGCACTACCAGCAATGGGGCTGCCATGTGATCAGGACAGAATAGAGAATTTGAACACAGAGTGGAATATCATACACGAATAAATGAAGATTTGACTTCAACTTCTTTTTTATCATCACTAGTGGCTCGACCCGATCTTTGTGTTCTGTTTCCTGGGATGAAAGAAGTAAGAATTCATCTCTTGCTACTCCCAGTCACAACAGCTACAGTTGAGTGTTCTTTTTCATCATTGAACAGAATTTTGTGTTCTGAAAGAAGTCGCCTTCTGCCTGATCATGTGAATGAACTAATGAGCATATCAATTGAAGGAATGGAAGTACCGGACACACGAGAAGCCACCAAAGATGAACGTATTGCATTCAAGAAGTTCATTAACAGAGTTGTGCAAAATTATAACAAGAAACCAAGAAGGATGTAGACGTAGTGCTTCATAGAAGGCTTGAGTAGCCAACTTTAATTTGTGTGATTTTAAAACGAGTTAAATAATATAATAAAATGGTCATGAAACATTTTTCAGTTTTTACTATGGTGCCATACAGCCCACCTTCACCCTCACAGTCTCACCCCTCATCGGCCCTGACACCTCCCCCCCCGCCCGCATAAATTCGAACACCCCCCTAATATCAATTCCTGGGGAAACCACTGCTTCTAGCAATATGGACTCTGTCCTGAGCTGGGCTTTTCCATGCTAACCTAAGGACTTTCTCATGATATATTCCAGCTGACTGGTAAATACTACCTTGTTTTGAAAAGGCTGCCCTGGCTCACTGTAAATACTCTGCTGGTTTCATTGCTCCCTAAGGCCTGGTCCACACTAGGACTTTAATTCGGATTTAGCAGCGTTAATCCGAATTAACCCTTCACCCGTCCACACTACAGAGCCAGTTAATTCGAATTAAAGGGCCCTTTAAATCGATTTCTGTACTCCACCTCGACGAACGGAGTAACGTCAAAATCGATTTTGTTAATCCGAATTAGGGTTAGTGTGGCCACAAATCGATGGTATTGGCCTCCGGGAGCTATCCCACAGTGCACCACTGACCGCTCTGGACAGCAATCTGAACTCGCATGCACTGGCCAGGTAGACAGGAAAAGACCCAGGAAAATTTGAATTGCATTTCCTGTTTCCTGTTTGCTCAGCGTGGAGAGCACAGGTGACCACAGATACCACAGATACCTCAGCTCATCATCACAGGTAACCATGCAGACTGATAATCGAAAAAGAGCACCAGCATGGACCACACGGGAGGTACTGGATCTGATCGCTGTATGGGGTGAGGATTCAGTGCTAGCAGAACTTCGTTCAAAGAGACGAAATGCCAAAACTTTTGAAAAAATCTCCAAGGGCATGATGGAGAGAGGCCACAATAGGGACTCAGATCAGTGCCGCGTGAAAGTGAAGGAGCTCAGACAAGCCTATCAAAAAACAAAGGAGGCAAACGGTCGCTCCGGGTCAGAGCCGCGGACATGCCGCTTCTACGCAGAGCTGAATGCAATTCTAGGGGGGGCCGCCACCACTACCCCACCTGTGATCGTGCAAACCGGGTCTGGGATAGTCTCTACACCTGAGGATTCTGAGGGTGGGGAAGATGAGGATGAGGAGGAGGAGGAGGAAGATCAGAATCTTGCAGAGAGCACCCAGCACTCCGTTCTCCCCAACAGCCAGGAGCTTTTTCTCAGCCTGAGTGAAGTACCCTCCCAAGCCTCCCAAGCCAGTAGCCAAGACCATGACCCCATGGAAGGGACCTCAGGTGAGTTTACCTTTTAAAATATAAAACATGGTTCAAAAGCAAGGTTTTTTAATGATTATTTTGCCCTGAGGACTTGGGATGCATTCGCAGCCAGTACAGCTACTGGAAAAGTCTGTTAACGTGTCTGGGGATGGAGCGGAAATCCTCCAGGGACATCTCCATGAAGCTCTCCTGGAGGTACTCCAAAAGCCTTGCCACAAGGTTTCTGGGCAGTGCCGCTTTATTCCGTCCTCCATGGTAGGACACTTGTCCACGCCATGCTTGCAGCAAGTAATCTGGTATCATTGCCTGACAAAGCCTGGCAGCGTATGGTCCTGGTGTTTGCTGGCATTCAAGCAACATCTGTTCTTTATCTCGCTGTGTAATCCTCAGGAGAGTGATATCGCTCATGGTAACCTGCTTGAAATACGGGAACTTAATTAAGGGGACAGAGGTGGCCGTTCCTACTGGGCTGTTTGCCTGTGGCTGATAAGAAATCCTTCCCTGCAGTTAGCTTTTCGCAGGGGCGGGGGGGGGGGAATTGGCCCAGAGCTTTTCACGTTTGACTAGCAGGGATTTTCCCTGTTACCAGCCACGCGGTCGGGGAGGGGTACATTGAGCATTCCAGGGAATTCATGGCGGGAGGGGGGGCGGGGGGGGTTAGTTTGGTTTCAGCAGGGATTTTCCCTGTTACTAGCCACGCGGTCGGCTGTTTGCCTGTGGCTGATAAGAAATCCTTCCCTGCAGTTAGCTTTTCGCAGGGGCGGGGGGGGGGGGAATTGGCCCAGAGCTTTTCACGTTTGACTAGCAGGGATTTTCCCTGTTACCAGCCACGCGGTCGGGGAGGGGTACATTGAGCATTCCAGGGAATTCATGGCGGGAGGGGGGGCGGGGGGGTTAGTTTGTTTTCTGCTGCTGAAGGTTAACAGGAAAACCTCAGTAGTCAACAGACTTTGATTGGTATGTTGGAAAGGAGGGCGCAGAAGCCGAAAGACAATGGCTTACCATGGCTGCCTGCAAGCTGAATTCTGTTGCCCGGACCTGCGTCTGTGATCTCTAACACCAAAGCCACAGGCACTCAATATTAAGATGGAAAATGCGACCTTGTACTGAAATCACATGTGCTATGTAATGTGAATAGTGTTCACCATGAAAGAGTACAAGCATTGTTCTGTAAAATGTATCATTTTAAAAACTTCTCTACTTTTTTTCAACCCTCCCTCTAGCAGCTGCAAATGTTTCAAGCCTCACTCCTGCGTCCAGAAGGCTATCTCAGATAAGGCGTCGTAGAAAGATGACGTGAGACGACATGTTCAAAGAAATAATGAAATCCACCCACAATCAAAGAGCTCATTTGAATGAGTGGAAGGACACTGTATCTAAATTTAGGAAAGATGCCAGTGACCGTGAGGTCTTGAGGGATGCTCGAGATGAGAGGTGGCAGGCTGCAACGCTGGGGCTGCTGCGTGAGCAAACGGACATGCTCCGGCGTCTGGTGGAGCTTCAGGAACGGCAGCAGGATGACAGACTGCCGCTGCAGCCGCTGTATAACCTACCTCCCCCCTCACCATGTTCCATATCCTCCTCACCCAGACGTGTAAGAACGCGGGGGGGGATGCTGCGTGCACCCTGTCACTCCACCCCAGGGGAGAGCCCAACCAAAAGGCTGTCAATATATTAAATTTGATCAGTGGCCTTAGACTTCCCTCTTATCCTCCTCCCAAACC
>NW_020664393.1:48914007-48975188 GCF_002925995.2 Terrapene triunguis | reverse complement strand
TTCTTGGTTCTCTCCCTATGTTTATAATCACTTAATAAAGAATACATGATTTTTAAACGATAGTGACTTTATTACCTTTGAAAGAAAGCTGGGGGGAGGGTGGTTTGCTTACAGAGAATGAATGAGAATGAAGGGGGCTGGTTTTCATGAAGGGAGAAACAAACAGAAATTTCACACTGTAGCCTGGCCAGTCATGAAACTGGTTTTCAGAGCTTCTCTGATGCACACTGCTTCCTGGTGTGTTCTTCTAATCGCCCTGGTGTCTGGCTGCGCGTAATCAGCAGCCAGGCGATTTGCCTCAGCCTCCCACCCGGACATAAAGGTCTCCCCCTTACTTTCACAGAGATTGTGGAGCACACAGCAAGCAGAAATAACAATGGGGAGATTTCTTTGGCTGAGGTCAGAGCGAGTTAGTAGCGATCTCCAGCGCGCCTTTAAACGGCCAAATGCACATTCTACCACCATTCTGCACTTGCTCAGCCTGTAGTTAAACAGCTCCTGACTCCTGTCCAGGCTGCCTGTGTATGGCTTCATGAGCCATGGCATTAAGGGGTAGGCTGGGTCCCCAAGGATAACGATAGGCATTTCAACATCCCCAACGGTTATTTTCTGGTCCGGGAAGTAAGTCCCTTGCTGCAGCCGTTTAAACAGATTAGTGTTCCTGAAGACGCGTGCATCATGAACCCTTCCCGGCCACCCCACGTTGATGTCGGTAAAACGTCCCTTGTGATCCACCAGTGCTTGCAGCACCATTGAAAAGTACCCCTTGCGGTTTACGTACTGGGTACCCTGGTGCTCCGGTGCCAAGATAGGGATGTGGGTTCCATCTATCGCCCCACCACAGTTAGGGAATCCCATTGCAGCAAAGCCATCCACTATGACCTGCACATCCCCCAGAGTCACTAGCTTGTGTAGCAGCACCTCAGTGATTGCTTTGGCTACTTGTATCACAGCAGCCCCCACAGTAGATTTGCCCACTCCAAATTGATTCCCCACTGACCGGTAGCTGTCTGGTGTTGCAAGCTTCCACAGGGCTATTGCCACTCGCTTCTCAACTGTGAGGGCTGCTCTCATCCTGGTATTCTGGCGCTTCAGGGCAGGGGAAAGCAAGTCACAAAGTTCCATGAAAGTGCCCTTACGCATGCGAAAGTTCCGCAGCCACTGGGAATCGTCCCACACCTGCAACACTATGCGGTCCCACCAGTCTGTGCTTGTTTCCCGGGCCCAGAATCGGCGTTCCATGCCTATAACCTGCCCCATTAACAGCATGATCTCCAAAGCACCGGGTCCCGCGGCTCGATAGAATTCCATGTCCATGTCCTCATCACTCTCGTCGCCGCGCTGCTGTAGCCTGCTCCTCTCTGCCTGGCTTTCAAGGTTCTTGTTCAGCATAAACTGTACGATAAGGCGCGAGGTATTTACAATGTTCATGACTGCTGTCTTGAGCTGAGCGGGCTCCATGCTTGCCGTGGTATGGAGTCTGCTGCGTTCAGCCAGGAAAAAAGGCGCGAAATGGTTGTCTGCCGTCCGTTGCTTTCATGCAGGGAGGGGGGGAGGGAGGGAGGGGTGAGGCTGTACCCAGAACCACCTGCGACAATGTTTTGGTCCCATCAGGCACTGGGATCTCAACCCAGAATTCCAATGGGCAGGGGAGACTCCGGGAACTATGGGATAGCTATGGGATAGCTACCCACAGTGCAACGCTCCAGAAATCGACGCTAGCCCCAGTACATGGACGCACACCACCGAATTAATTTGCTTAGTGTGGCCGCATTCAATCGAATTAATACAACCGGTTTACCAAATTCGAATTAGCTAAATTCGGATTAATCGTGTAGTGTAGACGTACCCTAAGAAAGTAAAGCCTCTCTCTCAATTGGACTTTCTCTTGAGAGCCACAGTGGGAACCAGGGGCCACTGGAGCCAGAAGGCTAAGTCTAGGAGTTGCTGACACTGTGTGGCCTACTCTTGAGGGCTGGTACACTAATAGGCCTACTCCCAGGAGAGTGTATAAAAGCCGGGGCATAGCACAGAATCTGTAAATCTTTTTGGTGAACCGAGAGGTGGGGATTAGACCCACTGAAAATATTAACCAGAGTGAGATTTGCATTAAACTTGTAACCCTGATGTAAATGACAGTTTGCAGGTAGAGGTCTGTGCCTGTGCAGAAACCCACTGCAGTCTGCCTGTGTGCTATCAATTACAAGACTGGAGCCTTTGGCTTCATAAAAACAAGTTTTTACTAACATGAATCCAACAGAAATATTCTTTTGAAATTTAAAACAAATTTCAAAGACAAATAAACATTCCTCTGCAATGTTTTTTGCTCAAATATTGGGCTAGTGTATGAGAACCTGAAACTGATTATGACAACTGGAGAAGGTGAAACAGATTAGCCTATTTTTATTGCCCAATCTGAGATAACTATAAAATCTAAAGAAACAACATAAATAGTAAATAATATATTAAACTTTTTTAAAGCTTTCATTTTAGTAATATAAACTGTTATTAGTACAAAAACATAAGGAATTTAAAAAAACATGGTTTTTAACCCAACTATCCTTTCAAAATAAAAATTAGTTAGTACCAGCCAGTGCTGGAGCTAAAGCTTGTACATATCACCATGTTTTTATAGCTCCTATACCATTTTAATAAAAAAATTGAAAAAAAATTGAAAAATCAAAGATTGGTTCTATTTTGTAATGAATGTCAAATCCAAGTCAATGTTCAGTTTCAATGCACTAACCTTCCATGAGAAAAGCCTAGACAAATTTGACTTTTTAGCCTAAAATGAGACAGAAACATGTAAAGTAATCATAATACTTTAAAAGAATAATTAAGTGCAACTAAAATATGTAAAAAAGTTCTGACTGGCACCAAAACATGACCCATTCTATATACTATAGTGTGGGAAAGTCCCTCTGCTAAAGAATGGTGAGAATTTTAAGTTGGGATATCATGTCATAGCAGAGTCTGTAGAAATAGATCATGATAATTAAAATGTACAACTATTAGATTATACCTTGTTAGAAATAATACAATGTGATGCCTGAAGCCTCAAGAGAGAAAAAATCAGATTATTAAGGTTATACAAATGATGGATTAACCCTTTCTGGTTCCCTGGGCTGACACTTTAAAATATTGACAACTGGCTAAATGTGTCATGTCACCCATTAGCCACAGAAACAAACTGCAGTTGCTGCTTTAGCTCACGTGGTACATAGCAGTGCTAGAGGTTCAAGTATCAAATCCTGCTGATAACCCATGTAGAGAGATCTTTGTTTGCTAAGGATAGAATCTGTTTTTCAATGTTTCTGTTTAAAAAGCTGGTTCATTTAACTCACACAGTGAGAAAAATCCTTTTAAATAGGGTTGATCATTAAAACTTGTTATAATGTGTTAATTTCAGCACTATATTCCACAAAAACATGGATGTGATCCACTTTATTCATGTCACGTATTTTGATTGGTAGTGGGAAGTCTGCAAGCTGAGAGCTACGTGTAGGGGATGTTGGAGCCACCTACACTGTCTCTAAAACCATTGGGGATTCTCCTTACACTAAGGGAATCCTCAGCTGGGGAGTTGCAGCCAGACTTCATGCTTTTTGTACTATGAGAACAGTGCAGAGAGATCAGAGCAGGCCAGGGGTTGTATCCCATTCTGTCCAGATGATGAGAGAATATTCACTAGGGACTTTACCAGTGCTATTAATTTTACATGGATGGGGCTCAGATACTCTGGTGATGGGCAGAAGTATAAAATTCTTAGATAGTGGGCCACAACAAAGCACACAACTGAATCAAATAAATCCATGATGGAAACACTTTATGAAAAATCATATGTCTATCTTTTTCCCTCTCTTTACTATAATTATCATTTATAATATGTATTGGTTTCTGTTTGTTTTGCTCCAGTGCTGTACAATACACAAAAATAAAGACCGTCCCTGCCCTGAAGTGCTTGCAGCTTAAAAGACAGGCACATACTGTAGAAGGCAGGAAGCACTTATGTAACCCTTCTGCCAGGTGCAGCCGGCAGCAGCCAGAACTATCTAGGGGTTCCTTTTCAACAATACAGCACTGAACCAGCTTGAGCCCCACCCAGTAACCTGGGAAAATTACACACCACCCCGAGCACCTCTGAGAGGCAATACTTCCCCACTCGCAAGCACAGAGCCTGAGTGTAGAAAAGAAGCTTTTAATGAAAGGAGAGAAGTCACCCAACATTAATTAGGGAAAATGCCACAAGCAGGATTCATAAACATAAAACTGAGAGCAAGACACCCACCCGAGAGTGTGTGGGGCAGTGCCTTCTGCTTCATATTCTTGAGTGCTACAGCCAAAAGTTCCTTTACTATGCCCCCCTCTGCTCCCATACCATATCCCACTCTCAGTGGTTGACCTTGGTCAGCGAGGACCCAGAATTCAGAGGTGTATCTGTGTGAGTTCACTTCCCACCCAGGTAAGAAGGCACCTTGCTTGCTCCACCATCTGTGCACTTGTTCTGGCTGGCCACCCTGCCAGCTGCAGTTCCTTGCTGCCCCACCAGTCAGCCAACTGCTTGCCACTTTCACCAGCTGCCTGTCAGTTACCTTCTACTGCTACCTGCCTCTCTGCTATAATCTCTGTAGATCAGTCTTTTAGTGATGTTTAGCTCTCAGCAGGCTGGGCAGAAACACTGCCCCATCACAAGTGATTTTAGCTCTTATTGAGTACATGAAATAACAAAAGGCTCCTAATGAAGCCTATTTAGCTCTATCTTTGTACAGTGGGGAAGGAACAGGTTAAATCAGACTGTGGACTCTTAGGGAAAGTCCACATCTTCTGGCTGGGACACCTATCCTGTCCCCTTTTACTTTCACAGGGGTCTGGCATTTGAGCCACTGGGTTAGCGAGTTCCTTTCAACTGAGGGTGACCCCTCAATTGGAACAAGCTCAGCACAGTTCTGCTCCCCTTTAGTCATACAATAAAGATAACATTGATAACAATATTTCACTACCTCTGCAATCAGTACCAAAGTGATCGGTAACCCAGCACCAGCGAAAGCTGATCACTTAGAGCTACACAGCTCCTGTCTGCTAGATGCCTTCGCAGAGTAGGTATGTTCATGTAAATACAGTTTGCTCCTAAAGTCTCTCCCCCTCCCCAACTAGCTATCAGAGGAGAGTTCATTCAGACCATGCTTACACTTAGAAATCCAGAGAATGAAATAATGTGGAGCTTTCTCTCCCCTTATATGTAAGAGAAACTCCCCTTATACTTCTCATGGGGCATAGTGAAAGAACTGAGTTTTTCAGGGGGAGCTGAGTGAAGTGAAGGCAGTGGTTTAGTGAACTAGGATTGGGGGGAAATAATTTCATGCATAAGAGCAATGTGGCAAAATGCATGGAGGTTTGAATGGAAGAAGGAAACAAATGTAGTGTAAAAGCTGTCTTAATAGAGCAACAAGGCTAGATTTACCAATATGCTTTGGCTGGGTGAGTTGGGTTTTCATTTGCTTTGCATTGCTGCAGCAGTAAAAAGCAGCTGGAGCATAATCGTGACTCTGCCCAAGGGCTGAGACGTAGGTTGGTGTGGAGTTGTGTCTGGCCTTAAATTCACAGGCTGAGACAGAAGGAAAATTGTTTTATTGTTTTATTAATATGCAGTGGAACATTAGACCAGCTGAGTCTGTGACACTGTGTGATGCTTAGGAAGTAGATTGAAGGTCTTTAGTTTTGGTTCCATTGCTGATTGATGAGATTTTAATCTTCTTGGCATTTGCACCAGGTAGGAAATGGGGAGAGCCCTTAATGTGTTCCATTGACTTAAAAATCACTAACATCTGTTGAAGTTATATATGTTCTCTGGCTGATTTCAGCTAGGGAGAAATTTTTAGTTCATCATCTCTGTCCACTCCAGCAGCTATCGCTGCAGTGGGCATTACTTTTGAGAGTTGGAGACTCATAGACAACTGAGCCAGGCACATAAATAGTATTTTACATGTATGCAAAGTGTCTCATATTGAAAAAAGCATTTTGTAATTTAAGTTTGAATGGCGATCCTAGAATTCTTTCTATTTATTGGGACTTTAATATCAATTATTATAATGACTTATACAATTTGAATGCTTGCTAGAATAGAATGTTAACAGAAACTGACATATACACAAACATATATGGTTAAACTTATACTGATCAGAAAAGAAAAAGTAGGTCACCTACTCAAATTTTCTTTATTAATCAGTTAGGATGTTTTCTGTTTAAAGAACAATTAGCTTTTATATCTAACAAGAGGCTGAGCCATAAACAATATTTTTGGTTGTAAATTCTGAATTATGGATGTGGCTAATGCTTTGGAAGTCCAGTTGTTATGTCAGCCAATTGATTTCCATTCAATGAACCAGAGTTACCAGCACCTTCTTGTTCAGTCAGATTCATCTGTAGCTGCAGTCAGACAAATTTTGCTTCTTATTTGCAAGTGCTGCAAAGTCTATTTGTTTGATTTTTAAAACAGAAAGTTTCACTATTTGATTTTAAAACAATCTCAAGCATATATGAGGTTTTAGGAAAAACGGATTTAAAACATTGTTTTGGGTATCTGAGTTCAGCAGAGAGCAGCTGACACCAGAATGTATTTTTATAGTCTAGTCATAAGGACACTCATGGGAATTTTCTTCTAAGCACACACACAGTTCACATGTTGGATATAACTTTGATTCAAGCAACCAGTGCTGTTCTGTGGTTGCTTCAGAAGATGCAGCACTTGCTTTTATTAAATATAGATAGGAATCTTTGTCTGTTATAATCAGCTGGAACAACAGCCTGGTTGAAATGCTAAGCCTCTTAGCATGAAAATTTCACCAGTCTTACAACGGAGAAGACCATAACGAACTTATTTGCTTGTTGTTTTCATGTAGGCCAAGTAAGTCAAAATTTAAGGTATTTCCCTTTACATTCTAGCATGGTATGGTATTATCAGAATCAGTGCTTGTTAGTGATGTTGATACCCAGAAAAGTGTGACTAATGTGTTACTTCACAAGACTATTAATCCTGCATATTGTTTTTGAAAACAAGCGAAACTCCAAATGCCAAATTTAGTTTCTGCTTTAAGGACTGCTTTGTTAGGTTTCCATATCCAACCCAGGGAGTGGAGAACAATTCACCAAGTGAATTACTGTACCAAATAGCATATCAGTTGTTGTTTTATATGCTTGCTTACAATATAAGGTGATCATTCAGAGGATTTGGAACATTTCTTTTAAAGGCAATGTTTTTGACTATTATAGATTCATAGATTCTAAGTCCAGAAGGGACCACTGTAATCATCTAGTCTACCTCCTGGATAACACAAGCCACAGATCATCAACTAGTAATTTCCCACTTTCTATTCAAATCCCACATGGCTGGATTGTGTCACTCTTACTCACATTGAATAGTATCTTACTCCTTGAATAGTTCCATTGAAATCAGTTGAATTATTTGCAGAATAAGGTACTACTCAACATGAGAAAGGATAACCCAATCTGGCCCTTATATTCTTATCACATTTATACTGGTATAAATCGGGAGTAATTCAACTGAAGTTAGTGGAGCTATTACGGGGGCGGGGGGCGGAGGAGTTTGTTTTTGTTTTAAATACACCAGTGTAAACAAAATCAGAATCTGGTCCTTAATCTCAAATTGCCTCCGTTTTTATTTCTGTAAAACATATAATTGTATTTATTTACCCAACTCACTTTGGTTCAATTAATCTTTGTAAAGCACTTGGAGAATCTCTGTTGAGAGATGGATGCAGATTATTTCTTGTTTGCATGATATTCACTTAAAAAAAGACTACTAAAAATCAGAAAGAACAAGTGCTCATAAAATAGGATAATGTCCATCCAGGTACTAAGTTAATTTTTTTTTTAAAAAAAGGTCTCCTCTGCAATTACATATGTCTGCTTCTCAAAGAATGTATTTGTATGAATGCTTGTTTGAAATGCTAACGTAGAAGTTTTCATGTAATTAAGCAATACCACTACTACCTCCTAGTAGAAGGGCAAATGAAGCTTTTGGAATGAGAGCCCATAGGGGAATGTCAAACCCTGTGTTTTGAACAGCATGGTGTATATGATACCTAAGTAATGTGTACTTCCCTACATGACCTGAGGTCAGTGTTTGATATGGATGCACAGTGAATAAAAATCATATTATTTATATATTATACAAGTGCCATACTCTTGCAAAGCTGGGCTAATCTCTCAAAATTTCCCTGGATTTCAAACTGACTGAAAATAAATAATAAAGTAGAAAAGAAGGTATTTTCTGGATTCCTGTCTAAACTGATCTTGCTTTGGATGTCTTTCTTAATTTTGCAATGTTGTGTATTTCCCATTGGTTTCCAATAGCAACCTAGATGTGACTGCATAGACTGAGTGTATGGAAGGGGGAGGCTGTTACATCATGTATGCAGGGGTGCCATTTGGGGGGGACTCCCCCCACCCCGAGTTTCATACAGGAGGTGTGCTCCCAGGTGGCGCTCTTAACTGCTCAGCAATAGTGTGGGATGTGAGTTCTGCAGAGAGATGCTTCTCCCAGATTGCGCCCCTGGGGCAGGGAGTCAGTGTTTTGTTTACAAACAGAGGCAGGGTGATTAAGATGAGAAAGGGCTGGTAATTAAGGATCTGGAAGTCGTTAGATGAACCTGTAAAATAGGAATCCCACTGCAGGAAGTGGGAGGTGTTGAAGAACCCCAGAAAAAATACAGCTACGCCCTCTGAGCCAAGTTTACATTGAGGCTTTGTCTACACTACACAGCCACTAAAAGTCGGGCAGTGTAAATACTGTTTGTCAGCACTTTTGCTGACAAAATACTTCTACCCCCTAGGAGAGCACTCCTGCCAACAATGCAGGCATTCACACAGGCACTTGCCGGGGCAAAACTTTTGTCTTTCGGGGGGGCTTTTTTAAGCACCTGTGAACAACAAAAGTTTTGTCCTTCAATTGGCAGTGTAGACAAAGCCTCAGAAAAGAGGGAGATCTGAGGGGCATAGGTGAAAAGAAGGGGCCAAAACCCAGGTTAGGGATAGCAGTGGTATAGAGGAGTTCCCACACTACTTGTGCTATTTATGTGGCCTCATCGCCATAGTATCTGAGCACCTCACATCACAGCCTCTCGGTGAGGTAGAGCAGTGCTGTTAGCCCCATCTGTGCAATGGGGCACTAAGGCACAGAGAGAGTAAAGGCCAGATTTTCAAAGGTACTTAGGCACATAGTGGGATTTACAAAAGTACCTAGAAGGCTAGGTGCTTTGTAAATCCCACTAGATGCCTAGCTGCAACTTTTGGTGCCTAAAAACCTTTGAAACTCTGTCCCCAAGGCACTGGCCTGAGGTTATACACAAAGTCCATCAGGGAGGGGAGTAGAACCCAGATCTCTCAGGGCTAGTTCTCTATCTACTGGATCAGCCTTTCTCTCTGCTGCATGCTGCAAAAAAGGGTACGTCCAGACTACCCGCCGGATCGGCGGGTAGCGATCTATCTATCGGGGATTGATAGATCGCGTCTCGTCTAGACGCAATCTATTGATCCCCGAACATGCTCCCGTTGACTCCGGAACTCCACCATGGCGAGCAGCGGTAGCGGAGTCGACGGAGGAGCCACGGCAATTGATCCCGCGCCGTGAGGACGGGAGGTAGGTCGATCTAAGATACGTCGACTTCAGCTACGCTATTCCCATAGCTGAAGTTGTGTATCTTACATCAACACACTCCCCCCGCCCCCCTGCAGCGTAGACCAGGCCAAAGAGGACTCTGATCCATGGGAGCAAAACCAAGGTAGCCAGTTCTCTGAGACTCCAGCAATTGGTCCCAGGTGATTGGAAAGGATGTCATGGTTGACAGTGTGAAAAGCAGCACAGGAGTCAAGAAGGATGAAGAAAGAAAGAGAGAGAAAGAGAGTCAGATGAGAGGAGAGCACTTAACTGCCAATGGGTGGCAGGTTCTGCCCCAAGCTGAGTTGTACAGCAATGCCTGCTGTGCAATTTTAGATTTTAACTGAAAACCATTTTGTTTTGTCTTTTTTTGTTCTGAGTTTGAGAAAAGGAAGGAATGAGAGAGTGTCGTATGAGTATCAGATGTGATTATACATCAGATTAGGGTTTCAGCTGTATCCAGGCCAATTCCAGAACAAAGAACAGAAATTGCATCCACAGAGTGGATAAAGTCAATGGTTATTGTCATGATATGTATTATTCACTGGGCACCATCTCTGTGCTCAGCACTGTTCAGAATGTGCCAGAAAATGTAGTTCCTAAGCCAATGTGTATAAGCTGTATAACTCTGGATAAGATGGCTCAGATACTTAAATATGAAGTGTATAGTTATTGACCATATACTATCACATGTTCACTGTGATGTTAATATTTATGAGTGGAGGCCCTGATGGCAATAGAAGTTTTACTTCATTAAAGACTAGAAGATTTGACCCTCCAACTTTCTTTCAAGAGGAAGAGCTGCTTAGAGATCCTATGCCTGTTTATTTTCCCTTCCTGCCTGCAGTGGCCCTGATATACCTCAGAAGTCTCAATTTTTTTCTCAACTTTAAAATGGGGGATTTTCTTGGTGTTTGGTTTTAAATATTCTCCTGTGAAAACTGCAACTCAATCAATGTAGTGTTGTTTTTAAGACCCTTCTGGAACGTAACTAGCCTTTAAACAGAAGTGAAAGCAGTGTTGCCAACTCTCATGATTTTGTCATGATCATTATTGTTTTCCTTAAAGTCCCAGCAGCTGGAGTCAAGTGGATATGTGATGATTTCAGCCTTCATGTTGGGGGAGGGATAAGCTCAGTGGTTTGATCATTGGCTTGCTAAACCCAGGGTTCTGAGTTCAATCCTTGAGGGAGCTATTTGGGGATCTGGGGCAAAAATCTGTCTGAGGATTGGTCCTGCATTGAGCAGGGGATTGGACTAGATAACCTTCTGAAGTCCATTCCAACCCTGATATTCTATGATTCATTCTTAAAGAAAAAGTTTCTAGCCCTTGTGGCTGTGGAGAAAGCTTAAAAATGTGACCCTGGGGCACCCTAAAGGCTCAAAAAGCAGCATGCAAATAAAAAGAACACCAGATCTATTATTTTTACATAATCTCATTATTTTAAAGACAATCTCATGATTTTTGGTGAGCTTGATTCATGATTTTTGAACATTTGGGATTGGAAATATTATGAAAATGACTTGAAAGTGTCAGTTTCACTCCTGTTTAAAGTCAGTTTCTAGTCTATTTGTAGTGGGGTAACACTCCTAGAGCCCCAGGCAGTTGTAGTATAAACGCTTGGGGCCTTGCCCTAGTATGATGTTTCCAAAAGTTAAATGATCTATTCCAAACTTGGTGAACTGCAAAAAAATGATAGAAAGTAATCTAGATTTTTCTACAATTGTTTCAATTGTTGTATTCAAGAGTTAGTAACAAAGTAAGTATAAGGCGGTAGCCGTGTTAGTCTGTATCCACAAAAACAACAAGGAGTCCGGTGGCACCTTAAAGACTAACAGATTTATTTGGGCACAAGCTTTCGTGAGGAAGAAGTGAGGTTTTTTACCCATGAAAGCTTAAGCCCAAATAAATCTGTTAGTCTTTAAGGTGCCACCGAACTCCTTGTTGTTTTTGTAACAAAGTAGGTTTAAAATTTTAATGTATAATCTTAACTAGTGTCCCTTAAGTGAATTAACACAAGATGTCAGAACATGTTAGTATTAGAGGTGAGTGGGTCTAATATTTATTTAATTTTCTTTCTTTATATAGGAATTAGATACAGTACACCTTCAGATAATTTCTAAGTTATTATCTGCAAAAAACCAAGAGTTTTCAGGTGCCCAAGTAGCCCCTGGAATCACAATTAAAGTTACCCCTCCCCTCCTACCAAAATCTGAAATGGCACCACTGTATGTATCAAACTCAACAGGGAGTTAGACTAAAATATGTGTATTTATAAATAGGGAGACCATATTTTCCAAAGAGAAAATGGGACACCATCTGGGGCTAGCCTGAGCCCTCCCTCCCTCCCACTCTGGGCTGGCCCAATCTGCTCGCCTGAGCCCCTATTCTCCCCTGCGCAAGGCTGGGGCTGTCTTTGCTGTGTGCCCATGCCCTGCCTGCTCCCCCGCACGAGGATGGTGTTGGCGTCACTGCTCACCCAAGCCCCTGCCTACTCCCCACCAAAGCCCTGCCTCCCCCCTTGCATGGGGCTGGCATCGCTGCTCCTGCCCACATTCCTCGGCACCCCACTTTTTTGACACAAGTGGACATTTGCTCATGTGATCATCTGATCAACTGGCAAGAGCAAACGGGACAAATGCCCAAAAATGTCATGAAGGCCGGAACTGGGCTTAAAAAAGGGACTGTCCCAGCCAAACCGGTTTGTGTGTGTGTGTGTGTGTGTAAAAGGCTTTAAGCTGTATAAAAAGGGCTATATAAAAGTTTGGTATTGTTTTCACAGGATGTGTTCAC
This sequence comes from Terrapene triunguis, assembly GCF_002925995.2. Classification (NCBI taxonomy): domain Eukaryota; kingdom Metazoa; phylum Chordata; order Testudines; family Emydidae; genus Terrapene; species Terrapene triunguis. The sequence continues at coordinate 48,962,719 of NW_020664393.1, read as the reverse complement.
ATTTCATATTCACTCTATTAGGTACTAGGATAAATCTCCCATTTTGTTCTTTGAAATGAAACAGGTATGTTCTCCCATATACAGACAGCTGTGTGTGTGACAGAGGAACTAACAAAGACAGAATTCTTTTGTACAGTGTCTTCTTTTGCCAACTAGAAGTCTGACAGGCACCTCCACAAATATGGAGTTTTCTCTGGCTCACACACTCTCTCTCGCTCACACACACACCGGATACAAAGAAATGAACTGGAGTCAGGCATAGAAGCACGTTTGCTGGGCTTCAGCAGAGCAGTACTTTAGCTATTGTAACAATTTTATAGTAAAGTTTCGCACGCCCTGCAGAAGTTTACACGCACGATCTGGAATGTACACCCAGGAGAAAGGAAGGCTCGGAGGAATGGCTTCTGGAGGAAGGGCTCGGATTAATTGCAGCCCCTGATGTTGATCTCTTTCCGTTTCTTTCAGCTTACCCTCCAAGTCACTTTCACTTCGCAGCGGGACACCCCTCTATAGAACGCTCCCTGGAGCTTAATTACATTCGCTGCCACTACGTGTCGCTGTTGTCAGCGCCTGCCTCGGGGATGGCACCGTGTTCACAGCTTGCCTGACTCCCGAGTGTAGGAAGGGAGGGGCGAGGGGAGCGCTCTGGCTTTCCAGCTCCAAGCTTCACCTACCGATCGAAGTACACAGGCACTGGGGGGGCGTCCCCTCTCCTGCATGGAGAATATCCCACCGCTCGATCCAACTTTCTATTTGTCGTTTCGCTGCTGCGAGGGTGAGGTTTAGCCACACAATAAAAGCAAACAGAAAAGTTCAGCTGGATCATGTTTCAGCATCACCCCTATCCCCCTGTTACTGTGTTTCTGAGGCAGGGTGGGTGAGTGTTAATTTGGCAGGATCCAGGCTTAGGGGGAGGGTTTTGCTGGGTGTCTCAGGGGGGAGGCACCGGGAAAGCTCTCTGCCCCGCGGCACTCCCCGCCATGGGGGGACCGGCCCCGCTCGGGACAGAGCCCGCGTGGATCGCGGCGCCTCTCCCCCCGGGCTGGGGCGGGGGGGATTTCCAGTCACGGCTCCTAGCGCTGGAGAATTACCCTTTACAAGAATAACGGAAGGAGGCAGATGCCGGCTCCTTACCACCGCCACATAACCGCAGGCTTCCCGACTGAGGTGCAGCCCAGCTCCGCCCCCCTCCCCCAGACAGACGGACGGACAGAGGGACAGAAAGTTCCTGGCAACCACGCAGCTTCCCCCGCGCCCCTGGCAAGTGACAGCCAAGGCGCGGGGTCCGAGGGGGGCCGGCGGACGGGGCGCGGCGCGGCGGGCGGGCGATGCCTAGTTCAGAGGCGCCTCCGCGCCTTCCCGGTTAAAGGCAGGGCACAGCCCCGCTCGGGACCGGCTCCTTACGTCGGCGCGAGGCTGAGGAGCGAGCGAGCCTGCACTGGGGAGGGGGGGCGCCGGGTTGCCAAGTGGACTTTTGTTGCTTTCCTCCCACTTGCGAGTGAGTCGATCACATCTGCCGGAGCCGCCGCCTCGTGTATGTCCCGTAGCCTATATAAGCTGCGGCGCCGGCCGCCATGGAGTAGCTTGTGGATGCAGCCTGTGCACCGGGACAGGACGGGACGGGGGGCAACAGGGAAACTCCGGGACCGCGGGCTGCTCCTGCGTGGGGGGCGTGAGTGAGGGCAGCACCTGGCCGGCGCTGGGGAAGGAGAGACAGGTAACGGCGGTGCCGGGCTGGCGGGGCCAAGCGCTTCCCGCGAAGTTCAGACCCGGAGAGCCGGGCGTGCCAGGGATCAGTCGCGGGGCTGCTGCCGGCGGGGGAGGCATGGAGGAAGCTGGCTCCTTCCCCTGTCCGGGCGCTATAGGAGCGGGGTGGGGGGGGGGGGACGAGAGCCGCTGGGCTCCCACGTGTCTTCCCTGCCAGAGGCTCGGGGCAGACTCGTGCACAGGCCCCTGCGGTTAAACTGCCCCTGGTGCAGGAGCTTCTCGACTTCCCTAGGGCAGGAGGGACGGACTGCGCTGGGTCCCCAGGCTCCGCCAAGCCCGGGAGAGCAGCAAGCACAGCCCTCCGGTGGGGCTGGTGGCCGCTCGTTTGCAGCCCCTGGGGAGCAGGCTGCCTCTCGGCAGTGCCTCCCCGCTGGCCGCGGGTCCCCAGCGCCGTGCTGGTACCGCAGCGTAGTGGGAAGCAGTGACTGCGCATGCCGGGGGTTTAAACCTTGGAATGGCTGGGCAGTAAACGCGCTGTTTGGCTCTAGAAGTCAGAGCGCGTGTTAAGGTGCAAGTTTTCGAAAAGTTTCCGCAGCGGGCTGGTCCCGGCCTCTCGCTGGGCAGACAGGCGCGTCTGTTTACACAACCGTCCGCCGTCGGCCCCTCGTGGGCTGGGATTTACTCTGCTGTGTTTCAGCACTCAGGGACTGTCCTCTGCCGCTGCGCTGGAGATAAGAAGGGGGGCGGGAGAGGAAGGGCCACGGGAGTCCTAGGAGTGCGCTCCTCCGTGCAGCAGCCGCGCTCTCTCCACCGGTGTAGGCTACGGTGACGTTTAAGAATGCCCGTCCTCTGGATCGGTGCGAGGAACGCGAGTCCCCCTGGGCTGCGCGCTTCGGCGTCAGCACTGGCTGGACTGTGTAAAACGTGAAGGCAGCATGTAGCTTTCGGGCGGCTGAGCGGCTCTCCAGTCGGCACTGCAGGCGAGAATAAAGTTGCTGCTGTCAGGAGGGCAAGTAAAAGGCAGATTGTGCCATCTCCTCAACTGGTGCAAATCCTCTGACTTCACTTGAGCTCCGCCAATTTACACCAGTTGGGAATCTGGTCCATTTTAAAATCTAAGGAGGTAGTGGGAGGGAGGGAGGAAACAAGGCACCCTGATTACATAATATCCAAAGTAGCCTCTTTGCTCTTCCCCTGTAGTATTTCTGATTTCACCCCCGTGACTCTCCCTTCCCCCACCCCATTTTTCTCTTTCAGTGAAATAGGAGTCCCCCCCAAAGTGGATCATTTCTTTTCCTCTGCTCATTCACCCTCCAGTTCAGACTTGCAATGAGCGGACTGAAGTCTCCTGTGCTGCTGGGGCTGGTGCTCTTAATGCTGTCAGCAGGTTATTGCAAAGAGAGAACTGACTCCATAGACCTAAAAGACAGGCAAAGCCTCTTCAATCTCATCATGGAGATTATTCAGGAACTGAAAAGGCACCACATGGAAGAGGACAACGGGGTGCAATACTTCTCCAACCACGATTATACTTTAGACCGAAGAGAAGTAGCTGATTACGGAGAGTACCAGGACGAGCAGAGAGCTGGTAAGTCTGCTCCTTTCCGGGCAACTGCTCTCCTTGAAGGGGAAATCAGGCATCACTATACTAGTTCTTATAGGAAGTGCTAACCCCTCAGGAGATCTGCAGACTTGCTTCAAAAATACAGAGGATTCCTACACAAGAAACTGGCTTTGAAAATCACAGAGTAGAATTCCATTCTCACTTCAGTTTAACGTACTTCAGAAATGCATTAAGTTCAAAGCCAGACCTGCATGAGCTTTGGCTTTATACACTCTATATTTATAAAGAAGAACAGTGAGATGGACTGGGGTAAAAAAATCAGGGATGAAAAGGCCTGCTTACCCTAGGTCATCTAGTCCAAGGGCCTGGAGTCTTGTGGATTATACAGTTTTAAACATCCCTGGACTTGACCTTCTTGCCATCCCCCTGGGGAGACTATTCCACAACTTAACAGATCTCACAGCTAGAAGTTTTTCCTGCTAGGCAGCCTCATTCCCCTTTTTGATAACCTTATTCATCCCTTTAGCTTTTTGGTGCTTGCACCTTTCAAATATTTGTCAATTTCATCATTTGTCCCTCACCACCAGAGTCAACCCATGCAAATTTTAATTCTTTCCTTCTAAATCAGTCCCTACATCATTCTAATAATTTGAGTTGCTTTTCTCCTAGCTATCTCCAGTCAATATTGTTTCTGGTAATAAGGTTTTTCAGAATGGTATGTAATATCCCAGATGCAGTCACATCAGACTGATGTAGAGAAGGCATGGTTATACTGTATGCCAGTTTCATGATGTCCTGCTTCTATGCATGCAGCTCAAAATTGAATTGGTCTTTCTTGCTTCCCTATTGCACTGTAAATTCATGTCTAGTTTGCAGTTCACCATCTCTCCTAAACAGAATTACTGCCTCTCAATTTTCCCCTTCCCTTGAGTATCTAGGTTTGGGATTATTTTTCACTAGATATGTCAGTTTACACTTTCCCGAGCTGGATCTCATTTTGTTATTTTCTACCCATCTCTTTTGATCTCTCTAGACCCCTGTGTATCTTTTCTTTGTACTCAATGGTGTTCACAACTGCTCCTAATTTGGTGTCATGACTGTCATTAAAATGTGATTTTAGTCTCTTAGCTAGATCGTTAGTGAAGATATTAAATAAAACAACCTAACAGTTCCCCATAAACTAAGTACAATAAGAACGTGTTCCTTTTTCTTAATATATGGTACAAGCTTAATGGGCCAGAGTAACCAACTACTCTGTACAACTGTAGCAAAGCAAAGCAGCTGTAAACCCAGTTTAACAAGGAGGTTAAAAAGAGTTTATGGCTGTCCTGCATAAGCAAATCAGTTTAAAGCATCTGGCGAGTACTGGTGAATATGGCTCAATGAGAAAACCACTTCAGAAACAGACTAGCTGGTACCAGTGTCATTGACTCCTGAAAGGGATGTTTTATTATTATTGTTATTATAATGGAATTTATTCCCAGCAAAGCTGCTGCCACTGAAAAGAAACTATTGCTTAGAGCCCTCCTTTATTTCAGTCTTAGCATCACTTTCCCAGCGCGTCTGTCCCATGGGAAACTTCTGAGAGAAGCATGTAAGCTTTTAATGCTCGTCATGACACAATTAGGTCAAATATGATATGGTCAATTTTACTCAGACTGACTAAAGTTAGAAGTAAATGAAGAATGACTTTTGAGAAATGTCTAAGCTCACCAGTGAATCAGAGCTGGGTGGAAATGTTCTCTGCTTTAAATGTGATAAGAGGTGCCAGGGGAATGAAAAGGCTATTTAGGCATTTATGGTCAAATAAATAAAGTACAGTATCATATGCAATCAACACTAAGCTGTCGGCATAGAGTTAGTAACTGAAAGTGATCAAAGATAACTGTAAATCAACAGGACACAAATAAGAGTTGATGCTAACATGGATTTCAGGAAACCAGTTTCATTTTGGCATCTGCTGAACACAAAATGCAGTGAAGCAAACCACAAGAGTGGGGAAAAGTAATTTGTTTTTATATTCCTGTGAATTTTATTTAATGCTAGAGATAAAACAAGGACTATTTCTAGATTTCCTGTAAATATAACAATTAAATCTCAGGTTCACAATAGCTATTTCAGATAGTGCTTGTCAACACTTGCCTGTGTGACAAAACAGTGCAGGTGCTTGTAGGAGAATGTTGCATAGACAACCACAGAGTAGCCCAGAGACCATTCCCGGGTGTGTCTTTGAACCTTTACCATTGGTAGAGTCTGCACAGTTTCTAAACACTAGTGACCTTAAAGTGATACACCTAGATAAGGGGTAGCCAAAATGTGGCCCACAGAGCCCTACAATGTGACTCATGATTACTCTCATTTTTAATGTGATTGTGGGACTGCTGGACACTATCGGTCCCAGCATTGCAATGCTCCACATTCTTTTTAGCAGTCTCTCTATATGAAAGATAAAGGCAGCTACAACTTGTTCCACTTTATGACTCTCAATCTCCTAGTAAACAGTTATTTTGAGTCTCAGCTGAGCAAAATTTTGGCACCTCCTGTGGTAGCCCTACCATCCTTGACAAACACATTTGCAGTGGAGTATAATGAATACTTTTTTCCCCCCAACAGAAATAGTTCCTAGAGATTTGAGGATGAAAGACAAGTTTTTAAAGCATTTAACAGGTAAATTTAAATTTTGCATTGTATTCATTATTTCATACACATACCACCTAAGCCCCATTCCCCTTCTGCTAAGCCTTTTGTGCTGTATTGACTCATGACTTGTTCTTTTTCTGTATTTCAGGTCCTCTCTATTTTAGTCCAAAATGCAGTAAACACTTTCATCGGCTTTATCACAATACAAGAGACTGCACCATCCCAGCTTGTAAGTGCCATAAACCAAAGCTAACTTTTTTAAAACAGAAAGCTATTGATTGGGGTGGCTACAGGAGATAATAGTGGTAATACTGTGCAACTGTACAGTGCCTTTCAATTAAAGGGTTCAGAGTGCTTTATAGATATTAATAGATCTTCACCTCCTGCCCGTGAGGTAAGTATTATCATTCTCATTTTAGAGATGAGGAAATTGAGGCACAGAATTTCCAGTGGATATACTGTGTAAAATGATTGTTAAAACTGCTTTCTAGGATTCCAGGTTTATTGTCTCTTCATGTCTCCAAATCAAGTGCACTCAATTTACCAGAAAAAAATTAATTGCTAGTGCTGCAAACTTAATCTGGGATCTGAAAGCCAAGTGGGGCTACTTCCTTTTCATGCATCATCACTTATAACACATACTCTACAGACAAATTATGGCATGTTACATTTTGGCAACTTCATGGTCGTCCAATTATGTCGTCAATGGCACCTTTGAAACCCTCTTTCCTTCAGCAGGTTAGAAAGGTGTACTGTACTGGAAGTTAATAAACAAATCAACTGATGGATAGGAATGAACAAATGTCTCAGCTGTGTTGACAGTGCAGTGCAAAAAGGACTACAGATGAGCAGGAATTATTGTTTTGTCACAGCAGATTCTGAATACAAACTGGGAGCAGACCTGTTGTGTAAGAAGAAGCTATTTTTCCAAAGCCTTTTTCAGAAGAGAGGCACACTTTAACGTATATGTCCATGGTCACCTAGTGGGTCAGTTGAGGAGCTGGAAATAGAACCAAGACTTCCTGACTCAAAGTTCTATGCTTTAGGAAGGTTTTCTTCCCCATTTGTAACAATCTGTACATTTTAATATTACATATATTAAGAAGTGTGAGCCTTCTTCCCATTTAAAATATGGATAATCTAGTAGTATATTTGAAAGAAGATGATGGTCTCCACCTAATTTCTAGTGGACCAGATCACAAAAATCAACATCATATTCAGCACTAATTGGAACATTCAGCAGTGAAGCCAAAGACCAAATGGGCTTAAAGACTGAATTAGCTCTTTCCCCACAGATGCTTCATATTGGTGGGAAATAGCGGAGAGTTGGCACTGGTGGTGTTTGTACTCAACCTGTCTTATGAGTAGAGGGCTCTAGGGCTGACAATCTGGCACCTTTCACAAGCACAAGACTTACTTAAACATTAGTGAAATAATAACCAACAGTATAATGGATAATCAACCATAGATGTCACTTTATCAATATGTCTTTCAGAGAACTTCTCATGGAATCTTGAAATATGTACGCTGCTTTTATTTTCAGTGTATAATAGCCTTAGCTTGGTTTAGGTGGTAATGTGAGTACTGTACCGCTTTTATAATTCTGATTTCTGGTTACAGCTACCTACTATTATAAAGACAAATGAAACAAGAAAATAAAGCACCTGTGGTTTGCTGCCTTAGAGAGGGAAAAGACCTATCCCACTGCCAGTACAAGAGTATTTCCTCCAGTACATTTTCTAGTGCTTTTTGCGGTTTGGTAGTAGGATAGATTTTTAAGGTCAGGTTTTATATATCAAGAACTACTGACACTTGAACTGTAACCCAGGCTGCTAGCTCTAGGACTGCAGGAGGTCTTTAACTGAGCATGTGAGCAATCTTTGAATAATTCCTTTTCCATCTGCACTGCACACAGATTGCACTGTACACAAAACAGATCACTTGACTGAACTTCGTAGGTATGAATCATTTTCAACCGTGACTGCTTCAGTTTTACTCATTACACCACCACCACTCATTATCTGTGTAACAAGACTATGCAAAGATCTAAAGAATATAGTGCAGGGAACCATCCTATCCTGCCAGAGGAAACATAAGATGTAACTAGTCTTTTTTTTTAATTCTATGAACTCAAAGATATTTAGACCCCTAACTTCATTTCAATAAGAGTTAGATACCTTTGAAGATCTGAGCCTCCAAGACTCTAGTGCTCTGTTCTTCAATTGTTCTAGGACAATGGAGGTCTGCACTATTATTTATCTTGGTATTATTAGTTCACAGAGAGCCGCATTTCAATGATGGGACAGTGCCACTTCAGGCACCTAATTTGCACAATCAGATGCCATGATTGCAGCTTCAGATCCAACACTTGTGCACACCATAGCTAGTTAGATGTATAACTGGCCATATATTCATACACACAGGCTGTCTGCATGCACAATTGTGATGTTTGTGCACAGAACCAAAGAATTTGCAAAGAAAATGCACAGAAATTAGGCACCTAATATTTGAATGGTAATTCTTATGTATATGGGGCCAATGTCTGCCCTGTTATAACCTAAGTCTTTAAATCAAAGAATGATTAAAGTTAATTATGATAGTTTGCACAGCACCTCTATCAATTTTATTTTATTTTTTGAAACCAAAATCTGTGACTTTAGCAGTGTCATTAAGTTATTGTATTTATGATCTTTTTCATGGCAGACTATAAAAGATGTGCCAGGCTTCTTACTCGGTTGGCAGTAAGTCCAATGTGCATGGAAGGATAAGGTAAGCTTTTTGATAGAGGTAATAACATTCTACTGCATAGCAAAGCTGTGGATTTTGCATTGTGGACATAAAAAATTCATGAGTGTAAAAACAATCTTCCTTTGGCTAAGGTATTCCCTTTTCAGAGCACTTGACATAACTATCTTAATCTGGGAAAATACTGGCCATAAATAAAGGGTACCCCCTACTGGAAGGCATTATAAAGACCCATAGACATCAGCTGTGAATTATTCATAGCAGTATGCAGTTAGCAGATAGTGAATTTGCTTTTATAGAACAAAACACAGCAGCCATAGCTGATTTTTTTCAAGTTGACTCAGTGTACAATTGTGTTTATTGGCACTGGCTGCCCTTTCACATCCACAGGTTTAAATTTATTGGGTACATTTTAATATATACATAACTATACATATGTAAGTTTTTTAAACATAGACGTCATTGGTATTTCTAGAATAATTGTTCTCATGTACTCCCAATTTGTATGTTACTCAGATTTCTTTGGATTTCCATTATGTTCAACTTCTGCTCCAAGGGATTATTTTTCCTTGATGCACCTGCTTAACTCTTTTTAGAGAGAATGGGAATTTCAGTGCACACAAAAGGAAGAATGTCCTCCCAAAAATTTTTTATCTATACCTCTAGGAGTTGACATCTTGCACACTAGTCCATGTCCTGTCCCCCGTCAGCTGAGACAAAAATACAGTTGTATGTGATTTATTTATATGAGAATTTTTAATTTTTAATAAATTCTATATTTTAGTTTTCCCTGGATATTTAAGTAATATATAAAGTCACTAAATGAAGGTTGCAGGTCAGAATTATGACTTCAAATTAAGCCCAAGTCTTTTCTCATGTTTCTTGTCTCTCTCACTTTCTTCCCTATTTTTCTGTTCATACAAGACATAGCTTTACAAGTAGACTAAACCAGCCACAAATTAGATCTGTAGGTTCCTGGGGTACTATAGCTGTAGAAGTGCTCCCTTTTCTGAAAACTTCATTTACCCTTAGTAATGCAGTGGCAACTCCATGATCCAGATCTTGCCTGGATAAGGGTGAAATCACAGAACCTATTGCATATGGCACTTAAACTTGTGAGACTGATGTTGGGTACGTGAGGTAAATTCCTTGTTCTAGGTAAGGGAACTCTGCAGTTCCAAAGTAGTGAATTGTGCAATTCAGGGAGCAAGTTGGCACCTATCATCCATACATTCTACTGCAAAACAGATGGAATGGTACTGCTACAAATACCTGCCAGTAAGCATAGATGGGGGAGCACATCCTAAAATGCATTGTTTCTTTTCCCCTTTTCCTGAAAGTCTCTCTGCATCAACACCTCCCATTGGCATTTTATGAGTTTTCTGGGTGAAAAGGGACAAGGGGCAGCTTCTTTCAGGGGCACCTGTCCACTCAAACTTGGAGAGTTTCTATTAGAAAATCCATAATGCCAGGGGCTCATACTCTCCTGAGAATGGGCCATAAGGCACAACCTCTGCGGGGTTGTCACTGATCACTCAAAAATTATGCTGCTATTTGCTTTAGTGGGAAGAAGGACTGAGTGTCATCACAGGTGTCTCAAGATTCATAGATTTCACTACCAAATTTGGAAGATCAAGAGAGGACCTTTCTTCCTGTCACTTCACAAACTCTTCCCCATAGAGAATGCATTGAAACTGCTGCACAGTTCAACTTTTCCATGTAAGATATCTCCTCCTGTGGAAAAGCATGGTGGGGCTGTCATCATGTCCCATCACCTCCACAGAAGGAGTTCTGAAGAAAATAGTTCTCTTGCTCCTTTACACAAGTCAGTCAAACCCATCTCTGTGCAGGCTCTGGATAATTTCTGCTGGACCCAGCCTTCTGGGTGCTTTTAAGAGATATTCAAAATTTTGCAACATAATGCCAGTTTAGTACATATAGGTACCAAACTGTAAAACCCATATCATATACTTAAGATAATTAAGCTTATAATCAATCTCTAATGAATAAACAGCTTATATACAAGATAACAGAAAATAAACACTTCTTGCTTTTGCTGTCATCTTAGTAGCTACTAGTAAATCAAGAGTTAAGACAAACATTGAACATCAGGAACAAAGTTTTGCTTTGTTCTACCACTCTAAAGCAGTTACTTATGTGGAATTATTCCAGATTTACATGAGTCTAAAAGAGAGCGGAATTAGACTCTAAATTCATAGTAGTTATAATGAGTGATCGATCTTTGGAATATTTTGCCACATTGAGACGTTTCACGTATGCTCATTTTCCCCTCACAATTTATAGTCTAAACTCTCCTCCCCCGCCACTTATTTTATACTGCACCCTAAATTGAAGACAAAATTCATCGATGCATTCTTAATAAAATTACACAGTGATACATGGCTGCCTTTCCTCATTCATTATTGCCATGCTAACTTAAGTAGTGGTGTATAGGCAGTGATCACATATTTGGAAACTAATAAACCATACACTTTGAGGGCTCTTTCTAGCAAAGCATTTAAGCATGTGCTTAACTTTCAACTCATGCTCAATGCTTTCCTGAATTAGGGCCAGAGGATAAGAGGTCAAACTATGAAAATTCAGGAGAACTTTGACATGTACAATATATTTTTCTTCAATTTTAAAGAGGGTCTGTTATTCTCAGTGGTGGGTAGTAGTTGTCTGCATGTACTCACATCCCTCTATGGATAATGAATACACCTTTTTATTCCACAAGTTTAATATGACCGCATTGTTCTGTTCTTAGTTATCTTTAAATCATGCTTTTGGGCACCTCTACCTAGTGGGAGATAGAAACAAACTATCCACGTGGGCTGGTTATTCCATAAGTGCAGGGCTTCTTGCATATTCCTCTGAAGCATCTGATACTGGCACCTGTCAGAGACAGGACACTGCTAGAACCACCACTGGTCTGATTCAGCATGAAAATACCCATGGTCCAAACTAATTAAATGACATTATTTTCAATTTCCATGTCTGGAGTATTTTGTTGATACAAGTCAAAACAGTAAGAACTAGGGATTATTATATTATTATCTGGTGCTTTTCATTAGTAGATCTCAAAGTGCTTTAAAAAGAAAAGGCAAGTTTCATTATCCCTATTTTTGTTATTTTCTGTCTTGCTCAGTAGTTCCAACTTTTATTTCACTCACCCCTTCCCGGCAGCAGGCTATGGATGTATTAACGCTAGTGACCGTTTGGCAAGCTGGCAGTTAGCTTTTTGCTTATTTTCTTTGGAGATGCATGGACATATGTCCATGTTTTGAGATTATTTTGGAAAAAGGTTACATTTGTTTTGGATTTCTACTCACAACATGCTTGGGATTATCACAACTTCAAGGTAGGCAAGAGGCTTCAGATTCCAAGAGGGAGATAAAATGAGTAGACACAAAGACAGCATTTAAACAATTGTCTCAGTGACAATACATAACATTATGTACAATTTCTGCATAATACAGTCTTGAACAAAGGTGGATATTCACTAGCAAACCCAGCACAAGTTAGGCTGTGCGCTCTCAGGTTTCAACAAAAGATTCTTAACATCCCTCTCTGCCAGCAGATACACAGAACTACAAAAATGAATCTCGAGCAGGAGGAGCTCATTTACAGTTGCCAAAAAGGTTTAACCACATCCTCAACGAGAACATATTCTCCTTTGTTCTTTGCTCAGCCGTTTGTCTTAGACACTTGCCCCACGGCTGTCTATCCTTCCTTGTGAATCTTGGAGACTGTTGCCAAGATTTTCAGAAGTGACTAGTGATTTTGGGTGCCCAAACTGAGGCACCCTAAAAAGGCCCAATTATCAGAAAGTGTACATCATCCATTCTCTGAAAATCAGGCCCCTTTAAGGTGTCAGGTGAAGAATCTTAAAATTGTGGCACCCCAAACACTTTTGAAAATCTTGGCTAGTGTCTGATTGCTATTCATTATGAAGCAGAATAGCATGACGTTAAGTGTTATCAATAGGCTTAATTTTTGGCTGGATTTCTAGCTCTTCATTATGTACAACTCCTTTGTGCCTGTGAGTTTCCCATCCAGCTCCAGAGCTTGCATGTGGCTTGAGAGGTGCACATGCAGCCATGTGCACATGCAGTCAGGGATTTCCACACACACAAACGTGATCCTACTTTGGGGGTGAAAAATACGATTCCCTGGGGCAGAGCCACACGTCAGACACAGGGGCCTGTGAAATATTTCATATACAGCTTGCTTTTTCTACTTGACTGTAGTAAAACCATAACATGCATATCATATTAGCCATCTCCCTTTTAGAGCATAATGAATTTTTTTAACACCGTCTGAACTTCACAGTGCAATGAGCCCTGAATATTACACCCTTCTGTAATTTATTTTTTATTTTAATGGCTTAGCTGTTATAACTATTATCTTCATAAGCAAAGATAATTAACAATTATTTATTACAAAAATGGAGAATAAGGTTATAGTCATTCTTTATCTACAACTTTATTTTTTTCCAGCCAGCTACTTGATACGACTAAAGATTTTTTTAAATGGCAGTTGTAAAGAAATAAAAATGCTTGAAATGTACAACATAGCAAGAGTAGTAATGCAATTGATACACATCTTTAAATTAGAAAAATCAAAAGTCCCAACTATTAGTGAATCCAGGAGTAGTAAACTAAGGTGAAAAAATAACTTTAATACTGTGTATCAAGGAATTATCATGATCAGTCAGTGAAATAGTTTTTCTAGTGAGGTACAGTAACTATCAGTTTTCAAAGAAAGATCAGATCATTTTATAGCAGGAGAAACACTACTTCCTACTTAAAGATGCAGGTTCAATACACTGTAGGGCAAGAATAGACCTTAAATCATAAGGTATATAAACATCATAGGATGGTATATAGTCTTCTTCTTAGCAGTATCTTAAAACTGGGTGATGAGAGAAGTATTCTTTTGATGCACAGCTCAAGGAGTGTAAGATAAACATTGTTATTAAAAGTTATCTAATGTGTTAACATTTGGTTATCTTCATGAAAGTTATCAATTCTGAGCTGTTAGAAATGCAACATAATACTTACAGAAGCATTGGGAGCATAAGCTTTCGTGGGTAAGAACCTCACTTCTTGCATCTGAAGAAGTGAGGTTCTTACCCATGAAAGCTTATGCTCCCAATACTTCTGTTAGTCTTAAAGGTGCCACAGGACCCTCTGTTGCTTTTTACAGATTCAGACTAACACGGCTACCCCTCTGATACTTAACATAATACTTGAGATTTTTAAATGCACAAATTGGAAAACTGAAATACTATAGCAACTGACCCTATTCAATGCTTATATATAGTGTTTTTAGTTATTATTTTGCAAAATTTCTAAATCAGAGTAGTACTAGGGTTCTTACAAAAATGTATTAGAAAATACTTTCAACTGATGAGAGCACAGCCTTCCCCTCACATAGCCTCTTTCAAAGACTCAGACTGAATGGAGTTAAATGTCGGTCATGTCTACCCACACAAGCCCTGTTTTGCATAAACTTCAGTGTAAGACTGTTTTACAGCCATGGGCCCTCTACCAAGATACCTATGACACCTATTTCTGCAAGGTGTACCCTGATCTGTCATATACAGTATCATGGACACAGCCACCAAACTGGGCTGTTTGGAAACAACTGCTGAGGTAACAGGCCCCAGATGATTTAGACTTCGTAGGTGAGCACCAGAGCTTTGAACTGGACACTCAACTAACTAGGCAATACATGGTTAATACCATGTATAACATTACCGCTTTGTTACCTCCAAGATGTGAACCACTGTGGTTAGATTCTCAAAGTAGTTTCCTAGGCACACACCAGTGGAAAAAATAGGATTTTTGACCACTGTTGCAGTCGGACTCCTACAATGGCATAGGATTCTACAGACTGTGCAAGCAGCTGTCAGGCTGATTGGACTGGGGCCTTCTATTGTCCACAATCCTATTTTACCTGTCAGAGCTCATCACTGAACCAGGTTCTGTGTAGTCAGTCATGCTGGATGGATAATGGGATGCTATGGCAGCATAACTTTAAATTTTTTGATTTTTGTGCTTCTTAAATCTTAACTATCATGTTGAATCTAGTGTCTTGTAATATAAAAGGAAATAAAATAGGATGAAATGAAAGTGGTAGTGCCAGCATGCCTATTTGATTTTGCAGTCAAATGGCATTCAGGGTCTCCAGCAGAATGAGAGATTGAACTCTGGTCTACCTTACAAATTTATGTCAGTATAACTGTCACTCAGGGGTGTGGAAAATCCACACCCCTGAGTGACAGTAATTCCAACTGAACTCTCGGTGTAGACAGCGCTATGTCAGCAGGAGGGCTTCTCCAGTCGACATAGCTACTGCCTCTCAAAGAGGTGAAGTACCTAAAATCAATGGGAGAAACTCTCTCATCAGTGGAAAAAGCATCTTCACTGAGCGCTGTAAGTGTACAGAAGTTGTAAGTGTTCTCTTAGCTGAGTCCTAGTCTATAGCAAAGTTGAGGTATTTAGTTGCTTGCAGAAGACTAGTTCAAAATTTCAAAGATGTGGGAATTTTGTAGCATTATGACATAAGGTAAAGGTACTAGCCAATCTTTGGTCCCTTAAGTGGGTTTCTGAAAAGGTAGGGGAAACAGGAATGAAAGCGTGATGTGCCTCAGCATAGAGCATCTGAAATCCTCTAGGTCTAATAAGATATCCAGAAAAACACACATGTAAGTCTGAAAACCCCACTCTACACCTATCAGTTTCAAGGAAGCTGCACCTATTTCCCCCTCCTGCTGTCCATTAAGGGCACCCACTTAAAGGTTTCCGGCTCCTAGCAGTCATGTCTCTTGGGCAGAGAGCTGTGTCTCACTCTTTCCTGACCAGGAGTTCTTTAAAGCTGCAGTTCCCTTCCTAAACTATGATATCCCCAGGAAGCCAAACTGCTTAAAAGGCTAGCATCTGTGCTTTGCTTTCTCTCCAGAGGCTATGCCCAGCATATTGCCCGCAATTATAACTTACCACACAGCTCTTTCTAAGCAAGCACACTTAAGGTGAAAGCACTACAGAGAAAACAAAAACAAACAAACAAACCACCAAAAACCCAACACACATGCTAAAAAGTTTACCAGAGGTCACCCCCACTCAAACCTCAGGCTCTGATAGATGTCAGTCCTTCAAAACCCACAACTGGGTTCTCCCTGTTACAAGTTCGTAACTGCCTCAGATTCAGAACCTGAACCCAGGGTGGGCAGTTCAGCCGTTTCTTTATACTGTTAAGACCTTTGATCTCCAGTCTCCAGAAACAGGTAATCAGCAGACAATGACCCACTCCTCAGGGTGTAGCTTCAAAAAAGGATAGGTTTTTGCATAACCAGAGATGAGGAATTTGCACTAACCTTGCTTTAGGTATTCTCCAGGAAATCCACTTTACATTTATCCCACAGTTCATTTTTGTCTGGCACATTTTCAGTATAGTTCTTTGAAATCCCAGGCCTCACATCACACTTTTCCCCTTAGAGAGCTTACATGCAACCCCAGCCCATAAGAATATATTTGCATTTAATACAATGGACCCCAACATACCTAAACTTAATTCACTAAGGTCTCCCAAGGATATGGCATATCTGTCACAACACACACTTAAATTAGTAAGTGTGCTATACACTATTTCCTATTTTTCAAACTTAGCAAAGCACAAATTCCTGATTAGCGATTTATATGCCAAATTAAACATTTTAAATTCCACTGTCCGAGTTCTCACTGCAAAACCCCTCTATTTTATTAAAGTTTTTTCATGCTTAGAAAAAAAAAATTTAACCGCACCTCTTCCCCCTCCACCCCCCCAAATAATCACTTTGGGGTTTAGAAGCAGCATGCATTTTCAGCTAAAAAATATTTATTGAATATGAGTCACTGAAAATAAATAAGTATGAAAAAGCCACATTCAATTACAGCAGTCAGTTTCTTCTGTAATTAAGGGCCTGTCTACACACAAAGTGAAACTAAAGTAACTAAATTGGGTTTTATTAATTATTTGTATTGTGGTAGTATAACCCACACAACTTCTGGGTGTGGTGTTCTGTCCCAACTAGTGGCACCGAGACCACTTAGAGAGCTAAAATGAGTCTGCTCTACAGCATTAGCTAACAGCCAGTTGGCTCATGCACTAAGCTCCATGCCCTAAGGTCCCCAGTTCGATCCTACCCGCCAACGACCGGGGTCTGTCGCACCTAAAAATCCCAATCAAGGACCAAAACTCCCTTGTGTACAAATGCTGAACAAGACAGCCCCTGCTGCAAAAAGTTTACAATCCTGCTATTTTGATGCAAAGTTAATTTTTTACTGGCTTGAGTTTAACATCAAAATAGGATAGTCAACTGAAAATAAGTGTGTCAACACAGACTTGCACCAATATAATGAAAAGATGTGAATTAAAACTAATTTAGTTATTTTGGTCCTGGTTTGTGTGTAGACAAGCCTTAAAATATTAGACCCTTAAAATTAGACATAAAAATGACTTAAGAGAACATGGACAAATGTAAAGGAATTTAACATCTTCTCATTTTGTAATATCCATTAAAATATCCACTAAAATGTATAGTGTTGCTTTGCCTGCAAAGCTGCATAATGGAGATAATGCTAAACTTCACAGTGACAGTATTTTTAATCTTTACAATGCTATGCATAATTACAACTTTAAATCTGATGGTGAATGAATACTGCTCATAGATAAATGTGTTTTGATAAGCTTCCATATCTCAACTACTTTTGACTTAACATTTCTAGCCCATAAGGTAATACCTACTTTATTCAGCTAACACGATTCAGTATGATTCAATACTAGCCATTATTTCCCTGGAGCTGTTCAGAGAAGGGCTAATACTAACATTGTGAAATTTGCTGAAAAAGCCACAGATTTCCAGCAAATAAAAGGCCCACTGTTACAATTCCTACTTGAGTTGTCCCACTGTAGTCAGACTATACTGGCAAGACTGGGTTTCAAAACACAATACTAAATTTTTTGCTGTCATCTCTCCAGATCTTTCCTTTGAACGGAGTGAAAAAACTCCTAATCATAAGAACGTAAGAGCTGCCACACTAGCCCAATGATCCATCTTGACCAGTATCCTATCTCTGACAGTGGCCCATACTAGAGCTTCAGGGGGAGTGTAACAGAATAGGGCAATTAGGGAGTGATCCACCTCTGTATTCCACTCCTGGGTTTTGGTAGTCAGAGGTTTTGGGTCACTCTGAACATGGGGTTATCTCCTCGTATGGAAGCTGTTCCATACCCTTGATCATCTCTGTTGCCCTTCTGTATCTTTTCCAATTCTAATATACCTTTTTTTGAAACAGGATGACCAGAAATGCACTCATTCAAGGTGTGGGCATACAATGGATTTATATAGTGGCATTAGGATATTTTCTGTCTTATTTTCTATGCCTTTCCCAATAGTTCTGTTAACCTTTTTGACTGCCGCTAAGCATTGAGCAGAAGTTTTCAGAGAACTATCCACCTTGACTCCAAAATCTCTTTCTTGGCTGGAAATAGCTAATTTAGAACCTATCACTGTATATGTACAGTGGGGAATATTTTTTCCAGTGTGCACTACTTTGCATTTATCAACATTGAATTTCAATCAATGGATGCCATTTTGTTGCTCAGTCACCCAATTTTGTGAGATCCCTCTAACTTCTCGCCATCTGCTTTGGACTTAATCTTGAATATTTTGTATAGTCTGCAAACTTCGCTATTTCACTGTTCATCCCTTTTCCAGATCATTAATGGCTATGATGAACAGCACAGCTGCACTACAGAACTCTGGGGGAACCTGCTGTTCACCTCTCTCTTTTGTGAAAACTGACCATTTATTTCTACCCTTTCTTTCGTATTTTTCAATCAGTTACTGATCCACGTGAGGAGCTTCCCTCTTATCCCATGGCTACTTTAAATTTCTTTAAAAGCCTGAAAGATCTTGGCAAAGGCTTTCTGAAAATCCAAGCACACTATAAACTAGATCATGCTTATCCACATGCTTGTTGATTCCCTCAAATAATTCTAATAGATTGGTGAGGCATCACTTCCCTTTACAAAAGCTGTGATGACTCTTCCGCAACAAATCATATTTATCTGTGTCTGATAATTCTGTTCTTTACTATAGTTTCTACTAGTTTGCTTGATACAGAAGTTAGGCTTACTGGCTTGTCATTTCCAGAATCTCCTCTGGTGCCCAGCATTACATTAGCCACCATCCAGTCATCTGGCACAAAGGCTGATATCAGTAATAGGTTACATACTTGTTACTAGTTCTGCAATTTCATATTTGAGTTCCTTCAGAACTCTTGGGTGAATACCATCTGGTCCTGGTGACTTACTGTTTAGTTGATCAATTTGTTCTAAATCCTTTCCTGCTGCCACAATTTGGGACGGTACTTCAGATTTGTTACGCACACCAGAGCTATTCTTTTTGGGTATCTCCCCCTACATTCGCTGCAGTGAAGATTGATGCAAAGAGTTAATTTAGCTTCTCTGCAATGGCCTTGTATTGAGTGCTCCTTTACCATCTCTGGTGACTAGTGGTCCCACTGCCTGACTGGCAGGCTTCCTGCTTCTGCTGTACTTAAATAATTTTACTGTTAGTTTTTGCCTCAGTGGGAGCATGCCTGGGCTCCTCAATCCTGATCTTGCCATTGGATCTATGTGGGCAGACCTTATGCCAAAACTATATTGGTAGTGAGATTTTAAGACTACAAAAATGACAGAATGTTAATAGCATTGTTGATATGTACTCAGATTTTGACTTCACTACTGCATTTAGAAACGGATTAATTCTAAAAAACTAAGCTTAAAGTATTACATATTTAAAATAGTGGAATTTTGTAATTTTCAAAACCTGTTTTCCAGCCATAGAGCATCAAAGAGATAGGAATAGCACAAAGGAGGATGCTTTTCCAAAACACTAATCTGTTAGGTTTCTTTAGCGAGTAGTGCAATATGAACAGAACAGGAGATCAGAAATGCACTACCAGATTTTCCAGAGACAGTTGTTACAAAAATCTTTATTTACTAACTCTATTCAACCTGCCAAATGCATTTTAAACAGCTGAATTAAAATATGAAAATGATAAAAGGCAACTAATTATTATTATTATTTTTTTTTTTTTTTAAACACAACAGATACTACCATACAGAAAAGAAACACCAAGAACCAGGAGAAGTGCCTTGGAAACCAACAGGGAAATAGAACTTAATACCTTTATAACATATTCCATTGTGAACAAGAGGATTTATTTTTGCAGACTGACAATTTCTCATAATTCTTTTAACGTGTTTTGTATGTTTTCAACAGTTTGCAGATCTACATCCTTTACAGTAGTATAACTGCCAATAGTACTTACTGCTCCATACTTAAAAGTACACTCCACATTTGATGTGTAGTGCTGCCAAAAATTACATGAACATGTACCCTTCACCAAGAAATTAATGTTCTGTTGCTGAATTCTGAGACTTGGAGGGATGTTTATGTTTATATACCCTGAACTCTTAATGAATCTACTCCACAGCAGTGGTTTTCACTTGATATTCTTCATGCTTATGCAATTAAAAGAGAGTTTGGATAAAACAAACATTTAAAAATTTCAGTGTTGGAGGGGTCACATTGTACCCTTGGAGTGCAAATTACAAATTGCATGACAAATACAAAACACAATTCCAAGTGAACAAGTTTTCTCAAGACAAAGGAGTGTGAATTTTGCGTGCGCGCACACACACACACAATCTGCCACTGGTTTTCTGTTCAATGTGTAAACATTCCAACTAACGTGCAATATGTAAATACTGTAAATAACAAACATGAGTAATAAAGTGTTTGATATATTACATGATCTTCAATGTGTATTCTTTAAATGTCCCTTTAGAACAATGGTTTTCACAAACTGGAATTGATTTCACGTGATTACTCATGATATTTCAGAGCAAAATAATCTGTAAATTATATTAAAATCCAATGCAAAATTATATTAGGAAAGTAACTTGTGAAAAGGCTAAACGAAGACTGCATCAGGAGGTCTCACTATGCATTTCACTTTTCTTTAAAATCACCTACCCAGCCCATTTGGTATATGTGTCATTTTATTTGTGACCAAAAAACCCAAACCAAAAACCACACACTATGGAGCATTTCTAATAAATGCATTCCAGACACACAAAAGTTTTGACACTTAAGCTTTCTTTCAAAGAACCATCTATTTTACACAAGTCCTTTAAATCATATTAGACTGTATGGTATAAAGTATTTGAGTATGATGCAAGTATCTGGGGCTAGGATTTTCATAGTTTTATAGAGTTTAAGGCCAGAAAGGACCTTTAGATCATCTTGTCTGACCTTCTGCATACCTCACACTATTAAATTCCATCCAAATACCGTATGTTGAGCCCAACAAATTCAATTAAACCAAAGCATTTTAGTCCTCAGGAGACTAAACTAATGTGTGCCACAGGCAGTGAATAAGAGAGACCAAGGTGCCACCAAAGCCATGACAGAGAACTGATTAGATGAGATATGCTCAGATGACCCTAAAGGCAAATCACACCCCAGGCTGCAAAGGACAATGAAAAGTCTTCAAGGTTCCTGCCAAACTGACTTTGGGGAAATTCTTGTGATCCAAGCCTTGTGATCAGTTACACGCTAGCCAGCTGAGGAAGACACACTAGCCAGTCATCTAAGACAGAGAATTTTGTACCAAATCTGAGCGCCAGTCCACCCTAACTAGTAACCTGTATCTAGTTGTGGCAGATCTCTGATGCTTCAGAGGAAGATGACCCCTTTACCCATGATAACTTATTTTGGGGGGAAATTCCTTCCTGACCCCCTGCAGATGACCAATTGAAGCCCTGCTGCATGAGATTAGATTATAATCATTATCAAATACAGAGCAACAGTGTTATGAGCAAGTTGAAGACAATGTAAGCAAACCTGTTCTCCCCAAGGTCTATGAAGGA
Organism: Terrapene triunguis; assembly: GCF_002925995.2. NCBI lineage: Eukaryota > Metazoa > Chordata > Testudines > Emydidae > Terrapene > Terrapene triunguis. The sequence continues at coordinate 48,941,076 of NW_020664393.1, read as the reverse complement.
AGGAGATTAACAATAAGGAGATTCATAGACTCACAGATTCCAAGGCCAGATGGCATCACCATGACTAGCTAGCCTGACACCCTGAACCTGCAGAACTTCTTCCAGAAACTGACTTCAAACATACCTTTCAGAAAAATATTTAATCTTTCTTCAAGGCTCCAAATAACAGTGAATCTACCACCTCCACTGACACTTCCCACTTAAATTTATGTTCCCAGTCAGTTATGCTTACAACTGTTTTAAACTTTTGAAAACTGACCCTTTGAAGATCCAAATATACACATTATTGGTTGGTGCCCCCACAAAGCACATGTAACCAGATCATGATCACTGATACCATGAAAAGTGCTAATTTTTAGGTCAGCAATGAGTATGTATGCTGGCTAGCATATTATATGTCATATTAATAACATGTACTGTCCACACCACATGTACATGTATTAGTATGCGTATGCATTAAGCACAAATATTGTAACAGTAATATAGCATAAACTGGCTTATATCATAATCCTATTCACTTATGATAGGTATCTCATAACTCTTTGCATTTGCCGAAGTAAGCATATATATAAGCAGACAGGAAACTTGTCAAAAATCAAGACACATTCATTTTATGTCTTAATACAAACTAGGGAAGTACCTTCATGGACCATACCTGGAATGCTAATCCAAAACAAAGATAGGAAGGAACAGAACAATAGGTTAGGGAATTGGGACAAAATTATGGGTTGGATTTTAGCGATGTGTAAAGAGATGTGTAAATTGTGAAATCATCATATAAATAATACCAACTGAAATGTATAACTTTGGGAGCACATCTTACGCCTAACGTGAATGTAACATCCCTGCACAAGAGGGCTTCCCAGAGACAGGCATCACACAGAACCTTTTCCCTGTAGTATATTATTATTGGCTTATAGCAATAAAGCTGACTGATGTTGGTTATTTGGTCTCTTGAGTATATTTTATAACAAACCAAAGTGTGGTCAAGCAATTGACTATGCAATTTACCAACAATCTGTAATTAACTCTTTGTCCACCAGAATGAGGTCCAATATTGAGTTATCCTTTGTTGGGTGCAGGACTTTGTGTTAAAGAATCTTCATCTATCATTTATAGGAACTCCAAGGAAGTTTTGTTGTTGGCCACATAAGATGCCAAGCAAATATCCCCCAGTATTCTCTAGTAAAAGAATTAAAGGTGCCCATATCCCATCAAAACTCCAATTGGATTTGAGCACCTAACTTCCTCAGGCTTCTTTTAGTAAGAGAAATCCATATTATGTGATTTATGTCAGTCTCTCTCAACCTTTCCAGACTACTGTACCCCCCCGCTTCAGGAGTCTGATTTGTCTTGTGTACCCTCAAGTTTCACCTCACTTAAAAACTACTTGCTTACCAAATCAGATATAAAAATACAAACGTGTCACAGAACACTATTACTGAAAAATTGCTTACCTTCTCATTTTTACCATATAATTATAAAATAAATCAATTGGAATATAAATATTGTACTTAAATTTCAGTGTATAGTATATAAAGCAGTATAAGCAAGTCATTGTCTGTATGAAATTTTAGTTTGTACTGAATTTGCTAGTGTTTTTTATGTACCTACTAGGCAAATATCAAGATGAGTTGATGTACCCGCCGGAAGACCTCTGCATACCCCCAGGGGTACACATACCTCTGGTTGATAATCACTGATTTATGTGACCTCATGAAGCATTAACATGTCAACTGTCATCGACGGTTCTTAATACATTTGTAACAAAAAGTTCAGAGGGGGAAATAATGGGCTCCTATACAACTCATTTAGAGCCAGATCCAAAAAGGGACCCACGTCTCAGTTTTAGGAGCTACTGCGATCCACAAAAACTTTGCTTGGCTGCTGCCTAACCCTGCAGGTGTGAAAACTTGCTCAGATCCTAAAGTTTTGCTGTAAAAGTTATCTAGGTGCCTAAGTTTCTGCTTCTGGGCATGCTGCTTCACTCTAGGCCTCCAAACACCTGTCTCATTGCTAAGCCCCAGAATGATCCATAAACCTGGGGAGCATCTATCTTGCCTGCAGGATCTGACCCAGTAGGCGTTCTTAGAGGCTGCTTAATGGCACACAAAATGGGGGAGGGAAGAGGACCTCACTTATAACCTTTAGCCCAGTGGTTACGTACTCACTCAGAATATGAGAGACCCCCGTTCAATTCTTCAATTGCTTTCCCTGATGAGAAGTGATGTGAAAAGAGGGTCCCTACCTGTATGATGAGTTCCCTAGCCACTGGAAGTGATACTCTGGTGTGGGTCTCAATCTCTCTTGCTGAAGCTGTTCCACTTTAATTAAATAATTAAAATATTAATTGGGTGAGAGAGAATCACTCTATAGTGCAGTGGCTGGGCACTCAGAGAGGTTGCTTGACTGGATCTAAATATATCCTTCCATCTACTTAAGGAGATCAGCTGCAGATAAAAAAAAAGAAGAGGTAGAGGAAATTCTGTATTTGTCCATTTGGCATAATATTTTCCTAAAAGTAGAGAAAATTCAGACCTGTAACAGTCATCTTTATGGATTATTAGTGCATCTTCTTCTGTCAGTTGCTCATCTTGCACATGTATGTTTGTATAATGCCATTGTGCAACTGTCTCCTGAAGTCTAGCCATTTTCTATTCTTTCATCTTCTGAAAACAAGCCTTTTTAAATGCAATGTTACTCTCATGGGGTCCAGTTTAGGCAAGCTTTTAAGCATATTGAGCACTCTTCCTGAAAAGGGATGCACTCCTGAATTGGGGCCAGGATATTTTGTCCTGCCACTTCCAATTTTATACATAGTTAAAGGTAGAGTCCCATTTACAAAAAAATAAAACTGACCAGACCTGAAAGGAAAATATGATTGAAAATTTAATACAAAATGAAAACTTCATAGAGACTGTGATGGGATGGACTAGGCCCAGAAGCCTCTGCTGGAGGCCTCAAGGTCCTGCCTCACTCCCCTCAGGAAAAGGGCAGTGGAAAAGATCCTCTAAGCTGCATAGAGAGGCTGCGTGGAACACAGCTAATCAGGAAAGAGGTTGCAGGAAGCAGCCAATCAAAGCCCAGTAGGCTGGGATAAAAAGAGCTGCAGAGCCAAAGTGAGTTCAGTCAGCTGGCAGGGACTGGGAGAGTAAGAGGTGCTCCTGGCTGGCTATAGAAGCTGAAAGGCAGGACAGAGCAGCTGCTGGCAGGGGCCAGGGAGAAAGGAAGATGTTCTTGGCTGGCTGCTGGGACGCAAAGAAGACAAGGGCTGTAGGGAAGTGGCCAAGGGAAATACAGTTAGAGAGACATGATTGCTATTTAGATGGTCCCTGGCTTGGGGCCCGGAATAGTGGGTAGGCCCAGGTCTTCCCTCCCAAACAGCCACTGGAGAAGTGGCTACATCAGTGGTTCTCAAACTGGGGGTTGGGACCCATCTGGTGGTCGCATGGTTACTTCACGGCGGGGTCGCAAGCTGTCAGCCTCCACCCCAAACCCCGCTTTGCCTCCAGCATTTATAATGGTGTTAAATATATTTAAAAGAGTTTTTAACTTATAAGGGGGGGGTAACACTCAGAAGCTTGCTATGTGAAAGGGGTCACCAATTCCAAAGTTTGAGAATCACTGGGCTACGCCTTGAGAAAAGGGAGTTGAGACAGACCCAGGAAAGGCACCGTATGTGGAACTGTTACACCGCCCCCACCCCCGAAGGGAGTTGAGCCTGACCCAGCCGGAGAGCTGGGGTCAGAGGACTAAAGGACAGGCGAAGAGTCTCCAGGGAGAAAGCCCAGGGGGCATTGCACTATCACATGCAAACTGGCCAGCTAGGGTACTGAGATAGTCCCTGTTGGTCAGACTGAAGAATGAGTCCCGGGAGGGCTACAGGAAGACGTACCAACTGGAGGTGGGTGGGGGGTGTACTGCGATAGGCCCCGTTGGACAAATTAAGAGCCTGAGCCCAGGGATAGCTGCAGGTTGACGCCAGTGGAGAGGGTACCGTGATGGACCCTATTGGACTGTTAGAAGACTGAGCCCAGAGAGGGCTGCAAGACATTTTGGACTCTGTACCCCAAAAGGGGTTTGTTTGTTTTGCATACTGACTGTGTGTGACTCGGCCGGAGGGCTAAGTCACCAAAGACCTGCCTGACGAGCACAGCAGCAGACAGGAGGCATCATGAGCGTAGAAGTTGAGAAAAATCGCGGGCCCTCACACACTCACCTACATAGACAAATGCATTTTAATTGCTCTATTACAGCATTACTTTAGTTGGTCCTCTATTATTACCTTGTACTGGACTGGTATTAAACTACTGGACACACAAATTTTCCTTAAGAACCTGAATTTTACAGAAACACATTGTTACAAATTCATGCACATAGATGTTATATAACACCCATATAACACACACAAAAGTAACTGTTTTCCCCTTTAACTTTTTCATATGAGCTTGGAACAGAAGTTTGTGTTGAACACTGGCTAGGGCGATGGTCAAACATGCCCACATAGGGTAAGTTTTTACAATGTATTGAACTTAACCCCACTCTACTATGGTGAGGCCTGTTGTCAGTTTAAAACTGAGCTTTCAAATGTATACTTCTGATGTGCCACCTACTCTCCTCTGAACAGTGTTCAGTGACATTGGCTGTTAACAGAGACAGGGATTACGAGAGATTTAATTTTCAGCTACAGTTTTGACTTTAATAGGTTAATATTGCTAGATCAAGATATTAATCTCAATTATGTTTTTATATTGTATTGCTTTATCTTGAAAAGCTGTGCCTGGCTGAACTTTGAAACAATATCAAGATTAACTGTAAACTGTCAGGCGCATCGCTCTAACAAAAAATACTATGTGGAGGGGATGGAGTCTGGCAGCTTATCTTCAGTCAGGGGAGTCTCTCATTTTCTGAGAATGCCAAAGCTCTACTTCACAAATTAAGATGTGGGCCCTGTCCCAAAAAACATGTCACCCAATTTCAACAATTGAGACATAACAAAAGGTGGGAAGTGGGAAGGGCAGAGGAAGAAAACTACAAGGAGTCTGGTGGCACCTTAAAGACTAACAGATTTATTTGGGCATAAGCTTTCATGGGTAAAAACCTCACTTCTTCAGATGCATAGAGTGAAAGTTACAGATACAGGCATTATATACTGACACACGGAGAGAAGGGAGTTACTTCGCCAAGTGGAGAACCAGTGTTGACAGGGCCAATTCAATCAGGGTGGATGTAGTCCACTCCCAATAATAGATGAGGAGGTGTCAATTCCAGGAGAGGAAGAAAGGTGAACATCGAAAACTTGTGGTAACTCAGAAAGAAATGTATCGTTAGTGAAGGATTTAAAAAAATTTAGTATTTATTTTAACACTTTTCATCCCCTTTGATTTTCCATAGGCCAGACAGCAGAAGAGAGTTTTTAGGAGGCACTTGAACAAATCAAGGAGTGAATGAATCTGGGTGAAAGTGTACCAGCTGGGTGGAAAGTGTACCAGGGCACTCCAAGCATTAAAGAAGATCCCGAGCCCTTTGAAAGTGGAATATGAAAGGCGGAGCAAGCCTGGCATTGTGGGGATCCAAAAAGACCAGGAAGAGATTGCAGCAGTTGAAGCAGGAGATTAGAACATGGATTGGTGATCTGGTTTTTGATTAAGAAACCGAGGGGAGATATTTGAAAAGTTGCAGAGAAAAAAATCCCCTCAATTCTTACTTGACAGTAGGCAACTATTTATCTAAGGAAAAGAGAGGCTCAGATGTCAGGAAAGTACAAGGAAATGGTCAATGTTCCCATTAGTTCATGTATTGGGGAGTTAACTCCAGCTTTAGGACTGCAGAAGTTCGTAAATGCTACCCAGCTTTTGTACACTCCCAACTCTAGGGACTTGTGCTGGACAGAATGTCTGCAGAATCTGATGATGATGATGGGTTAAGTATCCACAGACTTGTCTGCAGCAAAGTCAGCATCATAGCTTTGCCTGAAATAAACAGTCCTGAAGGATGCAGCTATTTTTGTTGAGAAATACAGCATTCATCATCAGTTAATGCTCAATATATGCACATCTGTGTCAAAACATTAAAGCTACTGCTTCTCAAATCCCTTTTTAAGAATACTTAAATGGGATATATGTACAAGAATGTAAGTTTGTATTACACACAAAAAAAGCAAAACGTTAATTTTATAGTACTTAGACACTGAAAGAGAGTTCATAGACATTTATTCTGCTGGTCTCTGAATTAAATATTTTGTTACACTGATGTCCAACAAATTGGCTGATCCTCAAATACAATTTTTAAAACTTTTCCAAATTCTTCTGAGTTAGGCCATAGAGTAGCTACAATACAAAACTAAAATTAAGAAGCTGCAGTTAGGATTTACTGCAGAGATACAATATTACATTTTAAATACATCAATCAAGTGTAATTTATATAACACTTCAAAGAAGGAGCTAAATATTATTTCCTTTTAGAAATAAAATGGTGTGGCACTAACGAGACTTCTCCAAAAATGCCTTACAGCATCTAACACACTGCTCGTAAACAGTCTCAAAGTCTTTTTCATTTCCCTGGAAAAAGATAAGAAAAAGAAAGGGTAAAAATATCTAGCCACCCAGATTTAAGTCTTCAACAGCTACTTTTAAAATTGTGTTTGTTTTACAATCATACATAGATACTAATGTTTAAAAATTCTCAAGTCAATCTGTGATACTTACATAGTATGGATCTTCAATAATAAGCTGTTTCTGTGGATCATAGTTCCCAAGGAGTTCAATTTTAGCTGTACAGTTTTTAACTTGATTACTTTTTCTTTTCAGATCTCTGTAAAGTAAAAAGAAGCAATTTTGAACCATTGTTTTCATGGCAATGAAAACCATTGTTTTCATGGTGTCTGCTCTATTTGAATCAACATTATAAATTCAATAATTACTTGGAAGTTTACAGGGTATGACTGAAGATGAAAGAGAGCTGCTATACTTTGACAGTGCTGTGTACTCTATGTTGTTGCTTACTTTTATTAAATGTCAAGGACATCTATATAAAATGAAGACTAAATGGAAAACAAATAAATCAAGCAATTGGGTGCTCAACAATGACCTTAATTTGGGTTTAGTCACTAAAAAAAGCTTACCATTTTTTTCTCCAGTCATTTTATGCATTATTTTCAGTTCTCCCTTTAGCTTTCATTATACAAAAGTCTCTTTGGAACACAGTCAATATATTTCTTAAAAATATGAGTAAGCTTCTTCCAGGTGTCCATGAAATGCTGCTTCAATTGTTCTGTTTTTGTAAATTATCTTAGCTCTGCCTTCAATTCATTAAAAAAATTCTTCTGTTGTATTTATATTACATTGATTGCTGAAGTGCTAAACAAAATCTTTCCTCCCATCAGTGTTTGTAAACTTGTGGATGAGGACTTCTGATCATTCTGCTTGCTTCTGTTGATGAGGTATGTTGAGAGCACTATGCTGTAAAACGGAAGCTCTTATATAAAACCTGACCCAATGTGAGCCACGATGGCTAGCCGGTCTCACTTTAGGACTCTCAACACACCTCTACAGAAGCAAGCAGAGTGCTCTGATTCTGGGGCATGTGTGGAATGAAAGGCTCCCAAACCTGTAAAGGTGTCCTCTTTCCTCCCACTGCTGGTACTATGCCAGCAGCTAGAATGAGTCTGCCCTCCCAGGCACTGTGGTAGAACAACTTCAAGCACCACAAGGCTGTTCCTAGGGAAAGCTGGACACTACTGGGGCTGAAATCCAGAATGGTAGTGTAGATGGCAGAGGCAGCTGGGTGCAGCGTCCTCTTCCCACTGTTGTTGTGCTGCTTCCCTGGCAGGAGCCAGAATGAATTTCAGTTCTCCCAAGTAATGTTAAGCTCTTTTGAAATCACGCCAGTTCTACACTTCCAATATTTTTTCACTTGCTTCAGTACAGCTCTTTTCACTGACATCTTGGTAAGTGTAAAGGGCACCAAAATAAAATTAAGAGTTTAAATGAAACTGGAAGTAAATCACCTAAGTATATCCTTTAGTCACTGACTAACATGTCAGTCAATTCAAGTGCCATACACAGAGTTGTTGCATGATTGGGTTGTAAAATAGGTGGACATTCACAACCATCTGAAAAAACTTATGACTGATTTGTATAATTTCATCTTTATTTTTTAGGCTTTAAATCCAGACAACTTTCAAAAGGGCCATTCCTTAGACTTTCATACCCATTTAACCACTTGGCCCTGGACAAATGCATCCCTCAATTAAGGAGAAATTTTGCTACTGCTATCCAAATTAGAAAATTAGTCAGCTATTGCCATGCACAATTATTAAGCTCAACATGGTCCCAGGGAGACATGTTACCAGAATCACAGCGAATAGTAGCAAACTAGCATTATTTTTCCTAGGATAATAAACTGGCTTTTTCAAGCCAGAGCCGCGAGGTCATAGCACGCTCGTATGCAAGAAGTGATCCAGGATGAGAGCCTCTGGGCAGAGATGGGAAGCCCTTTCATTCTGTCCGCTATTGCTACGAAGAACTGTGGTGACCTATGGAACGGTTTGATCCTTTCAATATAAAAAGCCAAAGCCTGCCTGACATCCAAGGAATACAGGCACTCCTCCTCCCTAGTTGCATGAGGTTTAGAGTCAAAAAGACTGGGAGAAAGATTGGCTGGTTGTAGCAGAATTGGGACACAAGCTTCGGAAGGAATTTAGGGAATGGCCGAAGCTGTACCTTGTCCTTAGAGAAAACTGTATAGGGTGGTTCCGCCATAAGGACCTGGAGTTCTGAAACCCTTCTGGCCTAAGTAATCGCCACCAGAAAGGTCCATCTTCCATGAGAGATGTAGGAATGAGCACATTGCCATCGGTTCAAATGGCGGTCCTGTCAGTTTTGAGAGAACAGGGTTCAAATCCCGCTTCTCTCACTTGAGGAAATGCCCTCTCCAGACCTTTGAGGAAGCAAACTACCATTTCATGTGAGAACACTGACCTATTGTCGACCTTTGGGTGGAATGCTGAAATGGCCGCCAGATGGACCTTTATGGAGGAAAGGGCTAGGCCCTGTTCCTTCAAACACGGGAGGGTAGTCCAGGATGAGTTGGATTGAAGACTGCATAAGCAGAACCAGACAACCAGAGGGAAAACGTTTCCACTCTGCATAGTAAGCTGTCCTCGTGGAAGCCTTCCTGCTGCCCAGGAAAATTTTCCAGACCTGCTCTGAACAAGCCTGCTCATCGGGATTCAGCCATGAAGATACCAGGCCGTCAGATGGAGAGAGCAGAGGTTCGGGTGGAGCAACTGACCGTGGTCCAGAGGAAGCTTGATCGGGGTCTTGCGAGAGAGGCAAATGAGTGAGATGTACCAATGCTGTCTGGGCCTGGAGCTATCAGGATGACCCGAGCCTGGTCTTGCTTGATCTTTGTCGGCACCCTTGTGAACCAGTGGAATGGGCGGAAAGGCGTAGAGCAGATGACGTGAGCAGTTCAGGAGAAATGGGTCTGTTATCGAGCCTGGACTGTGGCACCTCAGAGAGCAGAACTGCTGTCTTTTTCTGTCGGAACGTGAGGCAAACAGGAGATACAGAGGAGCCCCACATATGGAAGATGCTCAGTGCGACATCTGGACGCAGGGACTTGTGGTGAGTGGAGAAGGACCTGCTGAGGCGGTCCACAAGCTTATTCTGCACACCTGGCAGAAATGAAGCCTCGATTGTGATTGGACATGCGATGCAGAACTCCCATAGGCGAACTGCTTACCGACACAGAAGGGAAGAACAGGCTTCACCCTGTCTGTTGTAGTAGTACCTGGCAGACATATTGTCCGAGAGGACTGAGACTCTTGTGTTTGCAATGAGGCAGGAGTGCTTGACATGTGAGATGGACTATCCTGAGCTCTCTGACATTGATGTGGAGCACCAGCTCCTCAGTGGACCAGCACCCGTGAGCCTTGAGCCCTTGAGTCTTGAGGTGGGCTCTCCAACCCAGTGCTGAAGCGTCAGAAGCCAGGTGCACAGATGATTGAGGTTTTGTGAAGGGAATCCCTTTGCAGACTACCCAACGGTCTTGCCACCATGATAGGGAGGATGTGTGGAGGCACCATAACCACCCTGTCCAGGGGGTGCCTGGAGGGAGCATACGTTGTGGTTAGCCAGGCCTGGAGAGGTCTGAGTCTTAGCTTCACGTGATGAACCACATACCTGCACGACGCCATGTGACCGAGAAGTCTCAAGCATATCCTAACCGTTGTGACAGGATAAGCCTGCACATAACGAACTAGCTCCGAAATTGCCTAAAAGCGATCCTCTGGGAGGAGGGCCTTTGCCAGCTGGGAATCGAGGACTGCCCCGATGAACTCTGTTCTCTGGGTGGGGACTAGTATCGACTTCTCTATGTTGATAAGAAGGTCCAATGACCAGAAGGTTGTTTGGATGAGGGCAATGTCCGACTTCACTTGCTCCTGAGACCTGCCCTTGATTAGCCAGTCGTCGAGGTACAGGAATATGTGGACTCCTCTTCTTCTTAGAAAGACCACTACACCAACATATATCTGGTTAAGATTCTCAGGGCTGCTGAAAGGCCAAACGTCAGGGCTGCAATTTGGTAGCGCCCCTGGTTCACCACAAATCTCAAATATTTTCTGTGGCCATGAGAAACTGATATATGGAAGTATGCATTCTTTAAATTGAGGGCAGCATACTAATCCCCTGGATTCAGAGACGCGATGATTGACCCCAAAGAGATCATGCGGAACATCAACTTCTTGAGAAACTGGTTGAGACGGCACAGGTCTAGGATGGGCCTGAGATCTCCCTTGGTCTTGGGTATCAGAAAATAATGAGAGTAGAACCCTTTCCCATGGCTCCCATCCTGAGGGGGGACTGAACTTCCTGCTGCAGCAGAAGCTCGTGAGAAGATTCCCTGAAGAGGGACAGGGAAGGCTCGAGATGAACTGGAGGGTATAGCCGACCTCCACTGTGTTTAAGACCCAGCAGTTGGAAGTGACCCATTTCCAGGCCTTGAGGAAGTGGGAAAGTCGGTTGGAAAATATAGGGGTAACTGGATCCTGTGAGAGCGGAATTAGTATGCTGTCCTCCACAAATCCATCAAAACGAGTGCTTTGAGAAGCCCAAATGACGAGGGGGCAGTTGAGAGTGCCCCGTGGAGAAGGAGGAAGGTGGATGTGGCCTGCGCCCAGAGCCTCCATTCCTTCGTCTCCTCTGATTGTATCTCTGGTGAGGATAAAAGCGGCCAAACAGCTGTGGCCTATATAGTCTCCTGGGCTGAGACTGGGACTGCAGACCCAGGGACTTAAGGACAGAGCCATCAAGCCTTTAGCGGCAGCATAAGTCTCCAGGGTCAATAGTACTGCAAAGTCATCCACCTGATGCCGGGATGGGAGTAGCACCTCACCCCTGGGCATTTGTGGCGCCAGCACTGATGGTAACGCCAGAGGCTGCTGTGGTGTCGGCAAGGGAGAGCGGCTTGCCCCAGGTCTCGCTTTGTTAGTCTTTGCTGCCAGGGAACTGGTCTTCTCCCACTGTCCTCTGTGCCTCTTCTTGGGCACTGGCAAGGAAGAGCGGTGCCACGAGCTCTTAGGGGTGGGAAGTGCGCTCTGCACAGATGCAAACGTACTCAGTGCCGAGTCAGATCTCGGCTCCGAGGTGGGCCTCGGTGCTGCCTCCATGAGGAGGACATTTAGTCTTGCTGCCCAATCCTTTTGGGTCCGCAGCTTGAAATTGCAGCAGATCTGGCAGTGATCTTTCCTGTGTCCCTCACCCAGACACTTAAGACAACTTAAGTGCGGGTCGCTGGTTGGCATAGGCTTTGCACAGAAAGAGCAGTGCTTAAACACTGGCAACTGAGGCATGCCCTGGTACGGGGGAGAGACGGACTCCCTCTCCAGACACTGAGAGGAGTCCTAGCTACTATTCTATACTATTTACAACTAATACACTACACTAACTAATAAAACTACAGAATTTTTAACTATGAGAACCACTAACACACTTTGCCAAGGCAAGGGAGGGAATCTCCAACAACCATCACAGGTGGTAAGAAGGAACTGAGGAGCGGAGGCTCGGAAGGGCCCCTTATACGGCACTATGAGCGAGCGGCACCAACGGGTGCCAGAGCTGAGCTGGCAGATAGCACTAGGGGAAAAATCTCCGATAGCTATTCTTGGGGCGCATGCTCACACACACACTTAAGTAGGAATGGACATGTGCAAGCACTCAAAGAGCTATGCTATGCTTCAGTGTGTACAAAACTGCAGGTCTGAAGTTTGGAGTTCAGAATACCTATTACTGCTGACAATATGTGGGTTGAACAATCCTGGCACACTAAGAAAAAGGTAATTTCTGATTAAGTAACAAAAAAATCTTTAATTCTTTCCAAATTCTCAGACAAGTCTTATAACTGATTTTAAAACATACCAATTTGTAGACAGCTTGGATACGCCAATCAAAAGTTTCAGGGCTTAAAATCTGGAAATCCAGACTCATTCTGAACCATAGAGTTTCAGTTGATACCATTATAATTTCAGTCACAGTAAATTATTTTTTCCATATTCTATAATATATGATGTAAATAATCCTATCAATTCCAGCTTGCAGGTTGTACACATTCTAAGTAAATTCCCTTTCCCCACCGATTATGACAAGTCTTGGAAGGATTCAATTTTTATTGATAAATGTCTGTAAACGCCAATTTCCCCATACACACAAACTGACAAAAAATATTTACACTGATTGTTAATTTTGATTACTGACAGGCAAAGTAAGAAAAATACTGCTTGAGGAGGAAAGGTTACTCATCTTGTGCAGTAACTGGAGTTCTTCAAGATATGCATCCCTGGGATGCTCCACTTTAGGTGCACGTGCGCCTATACGCCTCTGCTAAAAAACTCCAGTCAGGAGTGTCTGTTCAGCCCATGCACGTACCCTACACTTACGTTACATAGAGCTGTATAGGTGAACCACCATCAGTTCCTTCTCTACCGTGAAGCCCACAGAGGCAGCTCTGAAGCAGAGGGGAAGGAGGTTGGGTAAGTGGAGCACCCACAGGGGCATACATCTTGAAGAACTCCAGTTACTTTACAAGATGAGTAACCTCTCCTTCAAATAATGTCCCTGTAGGTGCTCCATTTTCAGTGACTCTCTAGATGCAACTCTTTAAGCAGGTAGGAATTTGGAATGAGTCCATCACTATCTTCTGTCATATCTGATCTTGCAGCATGAATTATGGCACAGTGCTTGGAAAATGTGTGCATCAAGGATCATGCTGCAGTCCTGCAGATTTCAGCAGCCAGAACATCTTTGAGTAGGAATACAGAAGTTGACTGTGATCTAGTAAAAATACACAGTCACTGTATGGGGAGGTGTAATTTGAGCTAACCTAAAAACTGGCAATTATACATCCAGAGATCCATCTAGAAAATCTCTGAGTGGTGACAGGCATTCCCTCAGATCTCTCTGTGAAGAAGCAAAGTCTAGGGGGTCTTCCTGAATGGCCTAGTCTTGTCCAAGGAAAAGGTTAACTTCCTCTTAATGTTCAGAAAAGCAGACTCCTGTGCAGTCTGATCCAGCTTAGGGGGAAAAAAACCCTAAGGAGAATAGTTCAGTCAGTATGAAACTCAGAAGACACCTTAAGTAAGAACTTTGGATGAGGTCATAAAAATACTTTCTCCTTGGAAAAAAAACACAGCGAAAGGAGGATCTGCCAGTAGAGCCTTCACCTCCCCAATCTTTTGAGCAGGGGTGATGGCCAATGTTCCCTCTAATTTTTTCCATCCATGTGTGGAATAAATTTTGTTCTGAGGTATGAGCAGATGTGTGTCACCAGTAGAAACAAAAAACCTAGATAATATATATATTTTTAAAAGTTACCATAGGGATAATTACTCCAGCCAGGACAGGTTAGGAATTTAGAACTCACCACTCAAAGAATTAAATTTAAGTGTAAAAGAAATAAAATTTATGAAATGCATAGACCAGCCAAAACACTAAAACAACACACTTTGAAAGAATAAAGTTACAGAGACTATATGTGCATTGCAGGAAGTACCAAGAAGTAACAACAACACAAGTATGTGTTGGGAAGGGAGAGAAGGAGAGACTTCAAGTCCAATATTGAGAAAAAGAGATGAGTGGGTCAGAGAAAGATGGCATCAGTGACACCAAAGATATCTTCTCCATTTCTGAAGGTAAGTATGTCTAGTACATTCCTTTCCACTATTTAATAGTATCTTTTGTAATTCCGATGAACATGTGGTCTCTAGTCCCGAGAGCCATTGAGGAACCATGCTTGCAGCTGCAGGACGTTCAGATGGGGTGAAGTATCTGACCCGCATCCTATGACAACAGTTGAGATATGATTGGGAGCCACCCTGGAGGGTGAGAGGTGAGTTTGATGAGGTAAGGAAACCAAATTTGTCATGGCTAAGTTGGTTCAATCAGTATGACTTTGCTTGGTCCTATCTGATCTTGATATGGACCTCTAAGAACAATGGAGTTGAAGGATATACATAAAAACTTTCACCCATGTAATGAGGAAGGCATCTCCTTGAACAGGGGTTCTCAACATTTTTCTTTCTGAACCACCCCTCCCCCACAAACATGCTATAAAAACTCCACAGCCCATTTGTGCCACAATAACTGTTTTTCTGCATATAAAAGCGAGGACCAGCATTAGGAGGTAGCAAGCAGGGCAACTACCTGGGGCCCTACACCACAGGGGGCCCCATGAAGCAAAGTTGCTCAGGCTTCAGATTCAGCCCCAGGTGATGAGGCTTGGGGCCCCAGGCACTGGGACTTCGGCTTTCTGTCTGGGCCCTAGCAAGTCTAATGCCATCCCTGTTTGGCAGACTCCCTGAAACCTGCTCGCAGCCCCCACAGGGGAACCACTGTCCTAGAGATTGGAGATCAAGCCCCACACCGGAGCAGAATTTCTTGCACTTGGTGTTGGTTGCTGTGGCAAAAAGATCAACCTCTGGAAATCCCCAAGCTACGAATATTTTGCTGAGAACTCAAGAGTCCAACTCCCCTTTGTAATTTAGGGAGAAATGTCTGTTCAGGTCATCTGCATGGTGTTTGGTATCCCTGGGAGGTAAGAAGCTGATAGGAATGCGTGCATTGCCAACGTTTTATTGCTCAGTGCAGAGTGACGCTCTGCCTTGACAATTGATATAGTACATGCATGCTATATTGTCTATCAATATTTTGATGGAACAATAGGCAAGCATTACTGACCGCCCTTAATTCCAACAGGTTGATCTGCTAGCACTGTTCCTGCTGTGATCATTTGTCTTAGACTGTGTGAGGACTCAAATATGCAGGAGAGAAGCATCTGATGTTAATAAGCCTGTATAGGAATTTTGGTTGAACAGGATTCTTGCACAAACTTTGTAAGGGTTCATCCACCAGGTGAGTGACTGTAGGATCTGACAGGGTACAGACACAGTCTGAACAAGCAGGTTTTCGTTAACTACATAAACAATGCTGAGCCTCCCATGGAGACATCCAAGATGTAACCTGGCATTATGTCACAAAAACGCAAGCCACCACATGTTCTCACCAGAGCTTCACTCTTGGTATAAGGTTCCTTAGATCAAGGAACATGTAGAAAGAAAGATAAGCTCTGCCCATTAATGAATCCAAAAGTGCTCCTATAAAGAGAATTCATTGAGTAGGGGGTCAAGATCCATTTCTTGATATTCATCTGCAGGCCTAGACTTCTGAATAGTGAAGTCATTGTTTGAACTGCCTACCCAACCTCCTGATATGATCGACAGTGGAGGCGCCAATTGTTGAGACAGGGAAAGACAGTTATTCCTAGATGACGGAGATAGGCAGCTACGGCAGTCGTGATTTTTGAGAATACCCTTAGGGTGGACAACAGGCTGAAGGGTAGGACCTGGTACTGGTAACGATTGTGATTTAAAGTGAATTGAAGAAATCTTTTGAGGGAAGGATGACGACATGGCGCTGACAGATAAAGGTGGCCCCTGTATGGGGAGGGGTGTTCTCTGAACCCAGGTCCAAAGTCAGTCTTAAGATTTGTTCCACCATTTAAAAGTCTATGCTTAATGCCTCCTTCTCCCTCCCCCCCCCCCATTTCTTTTTTCAAGAAAAGAAAAAAGGGAACAAGTGCTCCATCTTTCCAACTATAAGGTACTAAACCTACTCTACTAACCAATTACACAGTTAAACACTAATAAAATAGGCAAACAGGCACAACTTAGACTCCATCTCAGGCCATAGGCAGTTGAAAAGGAATTGAGGGCAGTTTGCCCGCATAGCCCTATCTAGTCTCAGTTCAGGGCATCAGGATCTGTACGGTCCATGCACAGGCTGAAAAGGCACCACTATCAAAAATCTCCGATCAAAGGTGTAGGGGTCCAAATGTGGAGCATCATAGAGACACTACTTAAATAAGAACTTAAATATATTTACTCTGTATATTTTGATATAGGTTGACAATTTGTGTTTTAATTGTTATAAAGTTTTAACTTTTTGAATCTCAATGTCTACTGTTGTTTAATTTCTGACCCCAACCCCAATAATTTTCTGCATCTGTGAAAATTTAAATAGATACAAACTGAAAAAATGCTTAAAAATAAAAACATCTCATCTGTCTAAATGATATATAAATCAAATTCTGCCAAGTCTAATTATAACTCATAAGAAAACAAATGGCAAAAGGTTGCACATTAGGCACTAAAGCAATCAAGCACATCTTCTGGATTTATCATCATCTACAAAAGCAGATAGTCAAATCAGAATCTCTCTTAGCATTCTACCATACATTACCTTAGGTTGCTTTCATCCATGCAAAGTATATAATCAAATGTAAGGAAATCATCTTTAGTAATCTAGAATTAAAAAGATTTGCTTTAACTTTTGTAGCAAAAATGTGTTTGCTTACAATACAAAAAATATTGCAAAAGAAGTTACAATTTTACAATTCTTAGTAATTATAAATATGTACATATAAAAATGGAATTGTGAACCAGCAAACTGGTTAGTATATTCTGAGTCCAAGAGCTATCCTTCAGATCAATGGTAACCGTTTTAACAAAACAATGAACAAATTATGATTAAGATTAAAATATGCAGTTGCACTTTTACAATAGTTTTTTTTCAAAAGCTACCAACTAATATTTTCATACCTAAGTGAACATACTATGTCAGTTATTCATCCAGAATTATACAAATTTTCACTCCACTCACAAATACATAAAAAGTAATCCAAGTCTGCAATAATTTTTATATGTCCCCTAGAAAATTAGAGAGACAAGATGGGTGAGGTAATCTCTTTTATTGGACCATCTTCTGTTGGCAAGACAAACGTTTGAACTTACACAGAACTCTTCCTCAGATTGTCATTTCTACTGAAAAACTGGATTAACACATAGAAAAACATAACATAACTAAACCACTTCCTATTTCCGCTTATGATTTTTCAATCATGTTTTGCTCTTCTAAATTAAAAAAAGAGACAAGTTTTATCTTTAAATAGTTACCAGGTAAGGAACAAATTATTTTTCCTGGATAATATGTAATTGGTTTCTCTAGTCACTGTCTAGATATGTGTGTATAAAGACAGGGTTTTTTAGATACAGACTCAGATACGAGACAAAATTCAGAAGGAATATGTAATGTGATAGTCCCTTAAACTATTTTTCACCCACATAATGTGCTAAAGAGCATAAACTGGTAACATTTTCCAGATTTTTTGGCTTGTAAAAGGTGTAAATTTAAACAGGCTGAGGGGCTACCTTAACCTACACCCATGCACATCATATTATCAATTACTTTTCTTTCTATACATTCCTCTACTGTCCCCTAAGCATGAAAATTAAACAGAGTGAGCCAAGTTCAGAGGTATGTGTGGGTGTACACTGTTGGTAAGTTGCTGGTGAAAGAGTGGGTCTCTAAAATCTTGCCCACAGTAAGAAAATTTGTATTGGTGAAATTACGTTGATTTAGTTACACTTGTGCAAACCTTTTTACATATGCTGCATGAATAAGGCTGCGTGTCTGTCAGGGATTCCGTGACTTTCCGTGACCTCTGCAGCGGTCGGTGCTGGTTCAGGGACTGCCTGAGCTAGGCAGTCCCGGGCCAGCAGCAGTTTGCGTGTGGGGAGGGGGGGGGGGTCAGGGCTCGGGCAGAGGGTTGGGGTGCAGGGCAGTTCCCGGCCAATGGGAGCTGCGGAGCTGGCGCTTGTGGCAGGAGCAGTGTGCGGAGCCCCCCTGGCTGCACCTCCTCCTAGGAGCTGCAGGGACATGCCGGTCGGAGCTGGGTAGGGAGCCTGCCAAGCCCGCCAACCCTCCCCCACAGAGCCAGCAGGGGTCCCTGCCCGCACCCTCCACCAGCATGGGTCCTGGGTCATGCACTGCCACCAGCCCCACAAATTGCCAGTTTAGAGGTTAGCTCAAATTTAAGTTATTCTGAAAAAGCTTTCCCAGATCAGGCAAGGCCTACATCAATTTAAGGCCACACTTTGTGCTGGTGCACTGCATTGATATTGGGGGTTTGCACTGTGAATCAGTGGAATTAGCTACATAAATAGCTAACATCAATACTGCACAGTTCTACCCACAGTTGCATATATAGCATCATAATTCAGCTTCTTGGAAGGTTTGCCCTGTAGATGTGCTTTTTTGGGAGGAACTGGGGTAAGTAAAGGAAGCATATGAGAAAATGTCCTAGAAATAAAATAGGTTCAAATTTTCCACTGACTGTGAACTTGTAAAAAAATATGCATATGAAAAAATAGCCTCAATAGTAACCTGTAATGGATTATGATTAGACTTCCCCTAAACTGGGGTGGAATGGGGTCTGGAAATCACCTCTGGGCTGAGAGTAAACATGAAACATTTCACTCATATAGGGAATTTTTCTGCAGGAAATGAGAAGTGTAAAACAGACAGTTAGAATAGAAGTCTCAATATAATCTCAGCTAGAACTTTTGATAGGACTAAGAACTAGTGAAGATCTGTTTATTTTCAATGTAAAAATATTTGTTGCATTCATACTGTGCCTTTGACCTACAAAAATATTTTTATAGTGGAAATAGCTCTGTTTTTCTAGCAACTCTAATAAAACCTCTACAGTCTTACCCTCGTGGCCCTCTGCTGCTAAATGTTGGTGCAAGTGAAAATAATCTTACACAATTATGGTTGCACTGAGGACAACAAAAATAAAACTAACATGAAGACAGATGTACTGTACACTGAAGCTACTTAAAAATTAAGTTATGGACCAGCATTATCAACGATAGTAGGACACCCCAAGTTGTTCTAAGGGTGACTTAGCCCTGGTCTACACTGGGGGCAGGGGGGGGTGATCGATCTAAGATACGCACCTTCAGCTACGAGAATAGCGTAGCTGTAGTCGATGTATCTTAGATCGACTTACCTCGCATCCTCACGGCGCGGGGTCGATTGCCGCGGCTCCCCCGTCGACTCCGCTTCCGCCTCTCGGCAGTGGTGGAGTTCCAGAGTCGACGGCAGAGCGATCAGGGATCGATTTATCGCGTCTACACTAGACGCGATAAATTGATCCCCGATAGATCGATCACTACCCGCCGATCCGGCTGATAGTGTAGACATACCCTTAGTTAAAAAGGAGAACAGTCCAGTAAAGGAGACTGCAGTTCAGGAGTTATTTTGACATCCACAGTTTCTCTGAAGAAGAGTGCTGAAGAAGTCCCCAGTGCCTCACTTGTAA
The DNA here is from genome assembly GCF_002925995.2 of Terrapene triunguis. Lineage (NCBI taxonomy): Eukaryota > Metazoa > Chordata > Testudines > Emydidae > Terrapene > Terrapene triunguis. The sequence goes on along the minus strand of NW_020664393.1, from coordinate 48,921,357 downwards.
GGGGGGAAAAAGGCCTGATTCCATAACTGCCTTCCACACATTCTCAGGAGGAGATGCTCTCAGTGCTATCAAGGCTCAACTCTCTGATGCTGTCTGAGCCTATACCGAGGAAGCAGGCTGCTGGAGTCCCACTGGTGAAGCATCGGACCCTGCCAGGTTATGTTTAGATTGCTGCTGCAATACCATGGAAGCCTGTGCTGATTCAATTTTCAGCAATTCCTTAAAGCTTGGGGCTCAAGTAGAGGCAGATCCCTCGGGTACTGCATCCCTACAAGTGAGAAGATTTTCCCAGCTTTGCTTTCAGCTGCTCCTTTGATACCAGAGGTTTTGATCTCCTCTTTTGCAGAACTGGGGAAGGTGATTGCTTCGTTACAAGACATCTTGAAGAGTAGTAACTCAGATAGATACTTCTGATAGATAGTTGGGTTTCTGATGACCGGGAGAACCACATGGTGAACCGGCTGCTGGGTGTGAAAGTTGCAGACCTCTCCAGACTTCTAGATAGATGTATGTGCAGTGTTGGGGAGATGCCAATGTTGTGATACACGTAGGAACCAATGACATAGGGAGAGGTAGGAGAGAGGTCCTGGAGGCCAAATTTAGGCTGCTATATATGAGATTAAAGTCCAGGGCCTCCATGGTAATCTTCTCTGAAATGCTTCCAGTTCCACAACTAGGGCCAGTTAGACAACCAGAACTGCAGGGTCTTGCTGTGTGAATGAGATGATGGTGTTTGGAGGAGGTATTTAGGTTATTAGGAACTCAGGAACTTTTTGAAAAAAGAGGAGCCTATACAGAAAGGATAGGCTCCAACTAAACTAAAACAGAACCAGATTGCTGGCATGAAAAATTAATACAGGAGTTTTTAATCTAAGGGCAGGGAAAAGCTAACAGCTGCGGACGAGTACAAGGTTCAGACAGAGACATCCACTAGGTAATAACTTATTAAAGGGGATAATCTATATCCTAGCAAAGAGAAGAGAATAGAAGTTGATAAACAATATGAACTGAAGAGAAGCCTGTCAAATGAAAAAAAAAAGAGTCCCATTCAGCTACATCACATGAATGCAGACAACTAAATACTGACAAATTCAACAACTGCTTCTAACCAAATGCCAGAAGTCTAAACACAAAGATGGGTGAACTCCAGTGCCAATTCTTGATTTAGTCCGTGTGACGCCAATTTTTAAAAAGGATCCACCTGGCAATTATAGGCTTGTAAGCCTAACTTCAATACCAGGTAAGGTGGTTGAAACTATAGTAAAGAACAGACTTATCAGACACAGAGATTGAACATGATATGTTGGGGAAGAGTCAACATGGCTTTTGTAAATGGAAACCATGCCTCACCAATCTATTAGAATTCTTTGAGGGGGTCAACAAGCACATGGACAAGGGTGATCCAGTGGATATAGCATACTTGGATTTTCAGAAAGCCTTTGACAAGGTCCCTCAGCAAAGGCTCTTAGGCAACGTTTGCAGACAATACAAAGTTACTCAAGATAGTTAAGACCCAAGCTGACTGCAAAGAGTTACAACAGGATCTCACAAAACTGGATGATTGGGCAACAAAATAGTAGATGAAATTCAATGTTGATAAGTGCAATATAATGCATATTGGAAAACATAATTCCACACATACAAAATTATGTGGTCTAAATCAGCTAAATCGAGAAAGATCTTGGAAGCATCGTGGACAGTTCTCTGAAGACATCTGCTCAGTCATAAAAGCTAATAATGTTAGGAAATATTAGGAAAAGGAAAGAAAAGAAGACAGAAAATACCATCATGTCACTTTAGAAATCCATTGTATGCCTATATCTTAATTACTGAGTGCAGTTCTGGTCATCCCATCTCAGAAAAGATATATTAGAATTGGAAAAGGTACAGAGAAGGGCTACAGAAATGACTAGGAGAAGAGAACAGTTTTCTGATGAGGAGAGATTAAGAAGCCTGGGACTGTTCAGTTTATAAAAGAGACAATGAAGACCGGATATGATAGAAATCTATAAAATCATGAATGGTGTGAAGAAAGTGAATAAGGAAATGTTATTTACCCCTTTGCATAAAACAAGACCCATGGGTCACAATGAGATTAATAGGCAGCAAGTTTAAAACAAAAACATAAGGAAGTACTTCTTCACACAATGCCCAATTAGCTTGTGGAACTCCTTACCGAGGGATGTTAAGAAGGCCAAAAGCATAACTTGGTTCAAAAGAGAATGAGAAGTTCATGGAGGATAGGTCCAACAATGGCTATTAGCCAAGATGGGCAGGGAAGCAACTCCATGTTCTGGGTGTCTCTAAACCTCTGACTGCAAGAAGCTGGGACTGGACAACAGGGATGAATCTATTCTATTCTATTCCCTCTGAAGTATCTGGTACTGGCCACTGTCAGAAGACAGGATATTAAGCAAGATGGACTACTGGTTAGAAGCAACCGAGGCAGTTCAGCAGGGTCACACTGACCTTTATTTTTTTAGGAGTAGGGCTCGAGGATATGGAGAATGCATGTGACACCCCTACTGGACACTGCTTTTGTAGCTCCTGAACTGTGCAAGTGGTGCAGCCACACCATGAGTGGGAGCCACATGCACAGGAACTTGAAGAACTATAGTGCTTAATTACATGAAGTAGTAATAATATTTGGACAGCAGTAAGGAGCCAAGAAAAGAATAAATTCTCCTTAATGTGTTTGGTTATTTTCCGACCAGCAGATGACTTTCCCAACCTGCGCTAAAAGATATCCACATGCTCAACTCCTTCTTTGGATTTGGCTTTATTAGCAAAGAAACAAAATTCAGCTCAAGCCTTTTCACTAGGCTTGGCTACTTCCAAATATTCTACCTCAATACTTCTTCGCCTACACCTCTGATTCCCCCCTTCCTAGAGGGGCGTTGCTAAGTGTGGTCTTAAACCATCTGCTTCATTTGAGAGCCAGAAGGACCCACTTTGGGGAGATTTTCAAAAGGTATAAATGGACAGTTAGATGTTTAACTCCTACTGTCTTTGGATACCCAACTGCCATTTGTGCCTTCAAAAAGCTCCTCATTAATCCTTTTCCAGCTGGATCAACACCTACCAACATGATTGGTTGTTTTGGACAAACATTGCTGGCCTGTCATAGTCCCCGCAAAACTGTACACCTGTGTTTAGTTATATGTACAGGGAGAGGAAATATATTTTATCATCAAACTCATCATTGCCTTAAGTTCCCTTTGCTGTAATCTCTCCAGGTCATGTTGCAATTTTGTTCTGGGTATTTCCACAAAGTTTTTTCATGTTTGGATTTATCCCCCCCCCAAAAAAAAACTTGACAAAGGAAGATTTGAAGCAGTCACACAGAATGCAGGCATGCATGTGTGTTAGAGATTTGGTTTCTTTTTAGTTCAACTGGTCATAAGTGATCTAGAAACACCAAAGGAGAGTCTTCACAAGAAGCCCTGAAGACCTCTACATGTTTCACCATGGTAGCTGAAACAGCTTCACAGGTGAGTTTGAGAACCACTTATCTAATGTAAAAATAAAAGTAAATACGCTGCTTGCAAGCAGTAAAAAAAAAATAAAATAAAATAGAAATCTGGTACCCGTAAATGGAAAAAAGACAGAACTGTTCTAGTATTAATAGAGGAAAAATTTGCAATAGTGTGTTGTGTTCAAGTCTGTTTGCATTGTTATATAAAAATAAGACTGGAAAGATCAATGGAGGGCAATTAGCATGATTGAGGGAATGTAGTCAGAAAGGTTAGAGGAACTAAGCGTGTACACTTTGAAAATAGAGAAAATAAAGGATGACCTCAATAAGGTCTACCAAAATTCTGAAGGGAACAAAAAAGAAAGATGCTAACAAGAATACTTGATCTTGTGTCAAATGCAAGAACTAGTGGCATGAACTCAAGCTAAGGAAAGGTCAGGTCCTAAAGGAATACTGTATACACAGAGAATAGTTAATGGAAATAAGTTATGTGCATTTATTTGAATGTCTAAATTATTTAAATACATGAAGTTTTGTTTATTTCAATGCATCTCTCTTTGGAATGCAATGCCTGAAATATACTCACTAAAGAAAAACTGTGGTGAGCATTTCCAAAACTTCAGACTGTGTTTCCATTTAGTGAATGGTGCTGCTCTGACTCTTAGCAAGATTGCCCCAAGGTATGTTTACAAAAATTATCTAGTTGTAATTCTCCTTTGAAGATATTTTGATATTATTTTCACTCTTGGGTCTGAGCTCCTTAGTGTGAGACAGGAGCTCTCTCAACTCAAAGAATTTTGACCCTAAGAGCAGCAGTACCAGGGCAGAGTACAAGCCAGGTCATCTATTGGACCTGTACAATATAAATGCTGCCCTTCCGAAGTACCTATCAGTTCCTTCACATGCATGGGATGTGCCATGGACTCACAAGATAAGACAATGCAAAATTATTCAAAATAAAAGAAATATGCCTCAGAGAAAGAATATTAAACATTTAAAGGTAGAGTTTTCAAAGTCACTCAACTGTTGGCCTTACTCTCCTCCCATTGACTTCAACTAGAAGAGTGAAGCCAATGCTGAGTGCTTTTGAAAAATCTCAGTTAATAGTCAATCCTCTTAATATTGAATATTCAATTTGACACATACCATATACTCACCAAGTAGTTGTTGCGATTGGTATGAGAAATTATGGCTGAACAAAATTAGTTCTGTCAAGAAATAAAATGTACTCTTTTTATACCTGTCGTGCTTTATGGGCTGCCTCAATGCCATGATTTCTTAGACAGCTTAAAGCCCTTGCATCTGGGGAGCACCCCACGTTCCAGTCAGAAACAGCACCACTGTCTGTCATCCACTGCAACAACAACAACAACAAAAACACAAATACATATTTAAAGGAAATAAGAGTACAGTACCTGTCTGGCAATATGATTCATGGTAATGCCATGCTTCCTCATACAAGTCTGTCCCCGAAAATCAGGAGGGTTGCCTATTTCATAAGTAGATGTTGCTGCACTGTCTATTCTCCACTACAGAAAAACAAATTCAAATGTTTATGTTTTCCTTCCCACGGCTTACGTAATACTGACTGGCTAGAAGAAAGTATATTTTGGCAACAGTAAAAATAAACAACTGACCTTATTTTCAATGTTTTCATCAGTTACAAGTTTTCTAAAAACTGCTTCAGCTATGGGTGATCGGCAAATGTTCCCTAAAGAAACAAGAGATTGAACTAAAGTTTATCTATGGTAAAAGAAGCAAGATAGGACAGGATTTTAGTTCACATAGTACTTTGACAGTTTATTTTATCATATGCCCTAGGTGAATCCACAGCAGTGGAGTCAAGCCAAGGCCTCTGGAGCAGTCTCTGTTTATGTCCATCTCACTGCACTAGGGGAATGAAGGTACTGCCCCCTGGAGCTTGTCACACAAGGGGTCATGTATCCCCTGCATTTGATCCCAAATCTGATTACACCATACAGGAGGGTTATTACATTGCTTTTTTTGTCCCCCCTCTACAGAAAGACTTTCTGTAACCATAATTGAAAAAGCAGAATTTTGAGCTGTATCTCAAATGGATGTTAATACTGACATTTTCTGTCTTTGTCTTTCATAGTTTTACTCCTAACAGTCTGGAACTTCTAGGGTCTTCAGATGTCCCATCCCCATAAATCCCCTGTGCACTGGCAACAAGTAGGATACATTTCTGACTATGATTTACTGGATGATTTGCAAAAGTTTGCTTGAAGTATTTATCTTAATGGCCAGCATTGTTGCTGAGAGAAAACTTTCCATGACAAGTTGCCTTTTTACCCCTTAAAACTGTATTAAACAAACACTGTAGAATGCTAAAAATATTTGGGAATATATCATATCCTTGCCCAAATTAAATAAAGTTCAATACCAAAGCAAGAATCTGCCATTGCTATTGTTTGGGCTCCTCTTTTTAATGATGCCGCCATAAATAAAACTTTCATCCCACAGTCTTCTTTTTCATATTCTACCCTTTCCCCACTTCAAATGTTTTGGAAAACTGAAAGCACAGTTATGTTATTGGATGTGCCATTTATGTTCATGATAACTAAAAAGTATGATATGCTTTCATTGTAGGAAAACATTATACTTCCATTCTTTCCGAATCAAAGGGAAGGTAATAAAGTATTCTGTTGAAGATTCAAGAAAAGTCAAACCATTGATCTGGCAGAAGGCACTGGCTCAGCACCTGGAACTAGGGGTTGTTGAGCTACTTTTGATGGCAGTAGCCTCTTCTGGAGGTGCATAGAGAGTGTTTCCTTAATTTGGATTAGTTCATTCAAGTTTGAGAAACTAAATGGGAGTTGAAAAAAGAAGGAAAGCTTGTTTTCCTTCGCCAATCCACGAATAAAATTGAGGAGGGAGAGGATGAGCTCTAATAGCTCTAAAAACTCAAAGGGCATGGTGACCAGAAGCAATCAATTAAAGTCACTAACAGTTAACACTTCCTGTTTTGTTTAATAAATCAATTCATTTTAAATGCAAAAGATGTTTCTGATAAAGAAAAAAAGGAAAGTTTATGTAACCAGCACTCTAAGGCAGTTTTTATTTAAATATACAATTTTAAAATGCATTTCTGTGAATTTTTAATTTAATTCAAATTTCCAAATGCAGCTTGACAAATCATGAGCAAAAAAATTAATATAGTAATAAAAAAACATTCTATTTTCCAACATAATAAAAATATAAAAATTAAGAATCTACATACATGTATATTAAGCTGTGTAATTGCTTAAATAAGTGTATATGGTGCATCCTCATGGTTAGCAAAAAGAAATACAAAATTTAGTGTAAAGGCTATATTTACTTGCAAATCAACATGCTTTCATGATTATACCAACCAATGTGACTGAACCTGTCTTTAGGAAAACAAAAAGAACAGATGCAAAACAAGATTAAAATGGATGATTTAAGTAAAGGTTTCCTACTTGCTGATTTAAATTATGATTAAAAATGGTGATTTAAAATTAATCCATCCTGTCAAAGGCAGATTTTTAGGGTTACCATCCGTCCGGGTTTTCCCGGACATGTCCGGCTTTTTCAGCTTTAAATGGCCGTCCGGGGGGGGATTTCTAATGAAGTAGAAATGTCCGGGATTTCCCCCTTCCCCTCATGCAGAGTGCGGCGCGGCTGATTGGACGGCTGGGCCTGATTGAAAGCCGCTCGCAGCCACTGGGGCCTCTAGCAGCCAGAGTCCCTCCCCCTCCTCCCCCGCAGAGCAGCACTACAGTGTTTGGCTGCACGTGGAGCTCGCAGCTCTCCCTTGGCCTGGTTGGGGGGGCAGGCAAGGGACAGGGAATGGGGGGGTTAGATTGGTCGGGGGTTCTGGGGGGGCTGTCAGG
>NW_020664393.1:48891914-48913907 GCF_002925995.2 Terrapene triunguis | reverse complement strand
GGTTGGGGCAGGCAAGGGACAGGGAACAGGGGGGGTTAGATCGGTCGGAGGTTCTGGGGGGGCTGTCAGGAGAAGGGGGTGTAGAGAGCGGTTGGGGCAGGCAAGGGACAGGGAACAGGGGGGGTTAGATCGGTCGGGGATTCTGGGAGGGCTGTCAGGAGAAGGGGGTGTAGAGAGCAGTTGGGGCAGTCAGGGGACAGGGAGCAGGGAGACTTAGATAGGGGGTGGGGTCCTGGGGGCAGTTAGGGTGGGGGTGGGTCTCAGGAGAGGGCAGTCAGGGACAGGTAGGGGGATTCTGAGGGGGGCGGGAAGTGGGAGGGGGCGGGACTGGGGCGGCACCCCGTGTCCTCTTTTTGGATTTATGAAATATTCACTGTTTAAAAATCTTAGGGTTACCATAACTGTTTGAAGGAGTAGCCTGTAAAGAAAAGGAATGTTACTGGACACATAGTAACCTACTGAGAGGACAATGGGATTTTGCTGGTGTGCCACTGGTTGAAGTAAATGTCTTGCCACATAATTAAACTGAAACAACATTAAATAAGCCTGAAATACATTTCACTTTCAGCCTATTGCACATTGCACACTAAAATAAGTTGAAGGAGTTATATAACATGGTTATAGAGCTTTAGGTGAGTGGTGGATACTAAATTATAGCTTAAGCAATCCAGTAATACTTGCTACCCAGATGAATCTATTCTGAAGCTTCTCACGGATACAAAGCTGTTATCATTTAATATTCTATTACAGCGGTGCTTGATATAAAACAAACAATTACACTTCTTTGATGTTTTAGTTCACATTCAAATCAATGAGGTATATTTGTATTTCCATTTATATTTCTGTTGAAGGGAAGTCACTTTCTTTCACCTCACAAAAATCAGAGTTCCATTTTTGACTTTGAACAGTACCTGGTGGTGGTTTTTGACAGTGATACAATCAGATGAGATCACTTTTTAAAAAGTTTAAATTAATGCTTTATTAACATCACCTTTTGAAGGGTCATTCAACAAAAGAAAGTAACCCTACAGTAATTAACAGATTTCTCTTCCCTCTAGAACATCTGTGAAAGTCATTTAATTCATTAAAAAAGATGGAAGAGGAACTAAGATATTATAATGCAACATTAACTTTCGAGACTTTGTCACAGTCATGTCCAGAAATTCAGAATTAAGACTCTGAAGCAACTTAGTTCTGACCCCTTTTGTGCAAATTATCTTATTACAATAAATAAGATCTTCACATTTTATGAACATACAGAACCTGTGGTAATTAAAACGCAACATAGTATGTGCATCTGCAGTTAGCAAAAAAATGTGGTTCTTTTGTAGTACATATAATTTATTATTTGCCAAACAGTATGTCAAAGTACGCCACACTGGTAAATCTATTTGGAAAGCCACCATATAGAAAGTGATGTCTATTTTGTGTATATTGTCTTTTCCCTTCAATCTCTTAAGCAACAAACTAGGTATCACAGACAGGAGAAAAAGTGCAAACTTCCCCATCTTGTACCAGCAATATGCCTCAGCCCTGCAATGATTAACTGGGGCAAGAGATAACATGATGCCAATTGACACCCTTGTTGACGGATTTAGCAGACATCATGGACAGAACACATATGAAGAATGGACTATTTTCTTAGAAGAAGTGGTCCCTCCACTAAGAGAGAAGTAATGTTAGCATGGTTGAGTGATGAAACTTGATTTTTCTATAGGCAGAATGCTTCATGGCAATGTGGGGCGAGGGAGGGAGGGGGCAGAATACACTTCTGGATATGTGATATTGCATGAAAACCCTATATACCAGAGGTTGTCAAACAGTGGTCCGCGAGCTCCATTCAGGTGGTCTGCAGATAATTCCCTCTAAGGTGCACGCCTGGGCAGCTGCATACAATGAAGGGCCACTCACCTAATTAGTGGAGCCGCATAGGCGTGGCTCCACTAATTAGGTACCTGTACCCTAAAGAAGACACATGTAAGGTGAGGTGGTGGCCTTGGGAGGGAATGGGGGAAGGTGGGAGGGAACAGTGGGGTGAGAAGAGGGGGAGGGGGGAATTTGGGACATGCAGGGCTGCGGTGGCCAGAGAAAAAGGCGACTTTCCCCAGCTCCAGGGCTGCGGCTGCCAGGGAGAGACGGCTCTCCTTCCCAGCCCCAGCTCAGGGGCTGCTGCAGCAGGGGAAAGGGGGAGAGGCCCCTCCCCCCCCCCCCCCCCCCCCCCCGAGCCCCAGCTCGGGGACTGCAACCGGGGGGGAGGAGAGAGGAGAGGGCACACATTAGAAAGGAAAGACTACTGATATTAAAATATGAGTTGGGTGCTTTTATTTGTAGAACAAAAAAAAACTTTCATTATTATTAAGGTTTTTTTATATAGCGCTTTTATCCAAAGCGCTTTACAATAGTTAGCTAATGGTACAAATAACATTTGGAAAGATTATTAAGTGGTCCGCCGAGACCCTCAACAATTTTCATGTGGTCCGTGAAAAAAAATGTTTGAGAAGCACTGCTATATACTACTTCAATACAAGTAAAGGATGACATCTAATTGAAACTGTAGGGGGAAATACAATCATGCAAAACATATTACCTAGTTTTATAATAAATAAGATCAATTGGAATTTCACCAGAACACAAAAGCCATCCAACAACTCCTGCAAAAAGTGCATGGATTATTTTTTTAAAGGATTACAATCAGGATCCCTCAGATGAAGAAACACAATGTCCCTCATCCACTGTCTACATTATAGAAATTTGCACTGGTAATGTACATATGCAGCATCATTATAAAGATGAGTTTACATCAATGCAACTTAATATGGAATCACCAGAGGAAACTGCACCTGTGTAACCCCCACTTTAGATTGGTGCAGTGCATACACATTAAGGGTTTGCATTGGTGTAGTTACACTAGTGCAAATTTCTCTAATGTAAACAGGCACTAAGCAGGGCATTGCTCCAATATGTATCAGAGGACAGTATATCATTTAATGTTTCACCAGCTACACATTTGGCAATATACTGGGACCTTCTGTTCAAATACATATCTGGGCTGACTTCCTTGCTATGTGAGCTTCTGAGATCATAACTTAATAAAGCTACAAAAGCTTTTTAAATAAAAATAAAAAAATATTTTTCATGTGTGAGGAAAGCAACTGGATGTATGGTAGTTTTCTCCAAAAGATACATTTTTTTCTTCACTCACTTTTTAATAGCAAGGACATCTCCCTTCAACTCCAACTACTGGAAGCATAAAACAAAAGTGATTCTTACTGAAGCCTTTCAAGTGAAGTGACCAGCAGAGTTTATATTTGTGAGCTATAGCCCATATGGCTGAGACTTTTCAATCAGTATGTCAAATGTAATGTTTCTAACTTCTGTAAAATGAATAGATAGGGGATAGAGCAGAGGATTGAAAGTTAGGAATAGAACTCAGGAGCTCTAACTCGTTGCATGCCCTTGGACAAAGTCAGCTATGAGAGAGACAGAATCTAATGATCTGCATTTAAGGTATAATTATCTGCCTATTAGTGGCATTAGGTAAATTAATGGGTGAGCTCCTAAAACAAAAGGTACTACACAAGAGTAAGAAGAGTAAACTTTTTTTTAAAAATGTCTTCCCTTAAATTAAATAAAAACTGCAACCTGTTCACCTCTTCTCAGTTCCAATTCCTTTTTATGTATTTGGGTTACGTATGTTGCTGGATGCTTCATTTATTGTTCTGTGGTAGGAAAAAATTCAGAAGCAATCTAATTATGCAACTATTAATTAGATTATATTTTGCTGCGTAATGAATATCTGCCTCTCTTGTTACAAATAGAAAACAGATGTTAAGTGAATATTTGACTATTAGTTTTTCAAAACAAATATAGAAGTAAACAACCTGACTTCACATGAATACTTGTACTCTCTGGAATCAACTCTCAAGTGCATATGGGATAACTTCAGAAATGACAGGCTGTCTCTCCCTTCAAACAACTGAACATTTGAAATATTGAAAGTTTCAGATATTTGCAGTGTGTGTTAAAAATAACATTCATATTTTTGAATTGATTGATTTTTCTTTTTAATCAAAAATATTACATAGATTTAAAATTTTACTAATGTATCAAGATTACCTTTTAGGGCACAGGGGAAATTTTAGATAACTGCTGAAACACAGCAAAACCCAACACTGGCTGAATTATTGAACTGAATTGAATTAATGGAGATATCCTATCTCCTAGAACTGGAAGGGTCCTTGAAAGGTCATCGAATCCAGCCCCCTGCCTTCACTAGCAGGACCAAGTACTGATTTTGCCCCAGATCCCTAAGTGACCCCCTCAAGGATTGAACTCTCAACCCTGGGTTTAGCAGGCCAATGCTCAAACCACTGAGCTATCCCTTGAGAAAAGCTCAATGCAGTCTTAAAATACTTTAAATGAATGAAACTTGGACAGGTCAGCAGTTATTAAAAAAGAAAGCGGTTTCCCACATCATTCAGCCCTTGTTGTCATATGGCACCAACTCTTTTGGATAGCTAATATAAGATGAGGGGAAATTCCAGGGAAGTTGACAACATTTATTACAGTGATTTCACCCTATCGCTTGTACTTTCTGACTTTGTTCATTCTTCCCTGAAAATAGTGAATATGATTTATTCTCTCCATTCCCAAGTTTCTCTAGTATTATTTAACTCTGGACTAGACACACAGAGTAAGCCATGTCCCTGCCCCAGAAAGCTTACAGTCTAGATGTGCTCCATTAATGGTTATTATCTGTTTTATTTACTGCAGACAGAAGACATTATCAAGCACTAAACTGTAATTTGCAGTGTAATGAATATTTATTTACAAATGCAAAGCAGATTGTGTGCATATCTTTACTGATGTTTCCATAACACAGTTCTAATTTAACAAATGAAGACTTGTCTTCTCAAGGATCATCTTCCAATGCATCAGGGAGATTTTAAGGGCCAGGTAGCCAGATTCAGAGAATCATAGGTCTGGAAGGGACCATCAGAAGTCATCTAGTCCAGCCCCCTGCACCAAGAAAGGACCAAGTAAACCTAGATAATTTTTGACAGGTCTAACCTGTTCTTTAAAAACCTCCCAATGATGGGGATTCCACAACCTCCCTTGGAAATCTATTCCAGACCTTTTCTACCATTATATTAGGCAGTTTTTTCCTAATATTTAACCTACATCTCCTTTGCTACAGATTAAGCCCATTATTTCTTGCCCTGCCTTCAGTGGACATAGAGAAAAATTAAATATAGTCCTTTTTATAACAGCCCTTAACATATTTGAAGACATCTATCAGATTCCCCTCAGTCCTCTTTCTCAATACTAAAGATGCCCAGTTTTTTTAACCTTTCATCATAGGTCAGATTTTCTAAACCTTTTATAATTTTTGTTGTTCTCTGGACTCTCTCCAATTTGTCCACATCTTTCCTAAAGTGTGGAGTCCATAACTGGACACAGTACTCCAGCTGAGGCCTCATCAGTGCAGAGTGGAGGGGAACACTTACCTCCTGTGTCTTACATATGACACTCTGGTTAATACACCTCAAAAAGATATTAACCCTTTTCACAACTGCATTAGATTATTAACTCATATTCAATTTGTAATCCACTAACTTGCAGATCCTTTCCAGCAGTACTACCAATTAGTCAGTTATTCCCCATTTTGCAACAGAACATTTAGTTTTTCCTTCATAAGTGAAATACTACTCATTTCTCTTCACTGATATTCATCTTGTTGATTTCAGAAAATTCTCCAATTTGTTTGCAACCCCTGCAAGCTTGGTGTCACATGCACATTTTATAAGCATACACTCTGCCCCATTAGTCAACTCATCGATGAAAACACTGAATAGTATCATAACCAGTAACTTCTCTGTAAACTTTGGCAGATAGGTACTAAACATGAACATACAGCCTAGCGTTACACTTACTGTGACACTGTATCAAGCCCTCCGGGCAGAGATAACAGCTTGTTGGGGGTGGGCAAATAGATTAGGAAGGGGAATGATGGTGGGTAGGAGATACCAGAAGTGTTTATTACATTGCCATGAGCTCCTCCCCTATGCACGGTGCACAGCTACCTCCCCCCCCCCTCCTCCTAGAAAGCCCCCCACTGGTTTACTCACCGTCTACTCGTTCCTGGTGGGGAGGGGGGACCCTATTCAGGGTAGGGGAGGACGAACTCTACTCCTATCTCCTTCCCAGCAGGGGACCTGCTAATTTCCACCTCTCCGGCCTGCTGTCGGGGGTGGGGGGGGTGGACTCCACTTCTACCCCCTTCCCAGTAGGGATCCTGCTAATTCCCTCCCCACCCTCCTGCGGCTGTCGCAGAGGGAGGCGGGAACGGCCCTCTCTCCATCCAACAACCCTGGGTGCCTCAGCCCCCAGGCGCCCCTGACCCCTTCCCACCCCAGCCCTGGGGACACGTCCCCGCTCCAGTCCTGCCTGCGCGGCCGCCCCGCACTTACCCAGACACACGAAGAGCACAGACTTTACCTCAGCCGCCATCTTCCTTCCCGGGCAGCACCGAAGAAGAGGGGTCCTTCCTTCTTCCCTTCTCCGGACTGTCGTGCAAACCTCGCCGCGCTTTGCGGCGCCACTCGTTAAAGCCGTCCCTTGTTTATGCCTGATGGGAAGTGCGGTAGGGAATAAAACGATTAAAAAAATATGCTCGCAGAGTCTGGCAAAGGCAGCGGGGCCCGACTAGCCAGTCCAACCAATACACCCATCATGGCGTTGGCGGGTATCTGTGTGTGTAAAAATCAGGCACTTGAATAGACACTCCTTTCCCAGCTGCACCTGTCCCAGGTGAGCAGCTCTCGGGGGTCCTTCCTTCACCTTGCACGCACGCACTGAGTGATGAGAGGTCGAGTTTGGGCCTGGCAGCGTCCTCTCTCCTGTCCCCTGTACTGTAAAGCCGCACCCAGGAGCCTTTAGAGGGTGTTACAAGAAGTGAGTATTGACGGTGCTGTGTTTTCTGGGAAAGGATAGTGGTCCTTTGGGATCCTTGGGTCCTATCTTCCCAACTTCCACTGGTTAGATGGAGAATGAGGGCAAGTCTATCCTAGGGTTGCCAAGCATCCGGTTTTTGACCGGCACACTGCTGACTGGGCTGTTAAAAATCCAGTCGGTGGCACAGCGGGAGCCTCGGCCCAAGGCAGGCTCCCTAACTGCCCTAGTTCTGTGCTGCTCCTGGAAGAGGCCACCAGGCCCCTGCAGCCCCTAGGTGCTGCGGTGGCCAGGAACTGGGAGGGTCTGCGTGCTGCCCCTGCTGCTAGTGCCGGTTCTGCAGCTCCTATTGGCCGGGAACTGCGACCATTGGGAGCTGTGAGGGGCAGCATCTGTGGGCGCGAAGATAGCATGCACCGTGCAGAACTGCCTGGCCATCCATGTACCTAGAGGCCGCAGGGACCTGGCAGCCGATTCCTCAGAGGGCTGCCGGGACCCTGCACCCCAACTTCTGCCCCAGCCTGGAGTCCCCTCCTGCACCCCAAATTCCTCATCCCCAGAACCCGCACCCCTAACTGGAGCCCTCACCCCTTCCCGCATCCCAATCCACTGCCCCAGTCCAAAGCCCTCACCCTAACCTCCTGCCCCAGCCCAGAGCCCCCTCCTCCACCCAAAACCTCTCATCCCTGGCCCCATCCCAGAGTTCATACCCCCTCCCATACCCCAACCCAGTGAAGGTGGGAAGAATGAGCGACAGAGGGAGGGGGAATGGAGTGGGGGGCAGAGCCTTGGAGAAGGGGCAGGGTAAGGGTGTTCGATTTTGTGTGATTAGAAAGTTGGCAACCCTAGCCTACATCTCAAAATTGACTTAAGTTACTTTGATGTACGGCCACTGCAGTAATTAAAACAGCTTGGCATATCCACACTAGCTCCTTCTGTCAACAGTGTGAGTCCTCACCAGGAGCGCTTGCACTGATTTCACTGGGGCTGTCAGCCAGACAGGGTTATTACCTTTGAAAAGCAAAAAAAAAAAAAACAGACATTCCCTTGCTCCACAAAGCAAGCCTGCTGCAACCCCAATCACAAGCCAACTCTGCAATCCACCACCTTCAACAGTCACTTATAGTATCTAGAGTATTTAGAGAGAGAATCTATAAATATGATTAACATCATTTTCTTACTTAAACTGTGGAAGTGGGAGCACTGCAGCATCTGAGGCTGAACAGAGAAACTTTTAACATTAGATATCCCAGTGTATTGTGATAAGAATGCAAATCTTTAGACCCACGTTTAAAAAAAAAAAACCAACAACCTACAGATTAAATAATTTTTCTGGCAACTGTCAAATCCATAAAAAAGCCCAACCTGGCCGATCAAATATCAACCAGGTGGTGACCCTGGCAGCCTGGGGCTGTCAGCCGGAGGCCCGCTGTTCCGAGTATTAGCGCAGCAGGGCTCCTGGCTGTCAGCCGCTAGGGTGACCAGGTGTCCAGTTTTCAACCGGAACACCTGGTCAAAAAGGGATCCTGGCAGCTCCGGTCAGCACTGCTGACCAGGCCGTTGACTGGTTGGCGGTGCCATGCAGCGGAGCTGGCAGGCTCCCTGCTAGCCTCTGCATGGCTCTTGGGAAGTAGCCAGCATGTCCCCCACCAGCTCTTACGCGTAGGGGCAGACAGGGGGCTCTGCACGCTGCCTCCGCAGCTCCCATTGGCTGGAAACTAGGGCCAATGGGAGCTGTGGGGGCAGCACCTGCGGATGGGGCGGAGCCGCCTGGCTGTGCCTCCGCGTAGGAGCTAGAGGGGGAACATGCTGCTCCTTCTGGGAGCTGCTTAAGGTAAGTGCCACCCAGAGCCTGCATCCCTGACCCCCTCCTGTGCCCCAACCCCCTCCCCCAACCCTGATCCCCCTCCTGCCCTCCAAACCACTCAATCACAATCCACTGCACCCTCCTGCACCCCAAACCCCTCATCCCCACCCCAGAGCCCACACACCAGCCGGAGCCCTCACTCCCCCACCCCCGTGCCCCAACCCTCTGCCCCATCCTTGATCCAGCTTCCACCCTCCGAACCCCTCGGTCCCAGCCCAGAGGCCCATCCTGCACCCCAAATCCCTCATCCCCGGCCACACATCGGAGCCTGCAACTCCAGCCGGAACCCTTCCCCCGCACTCCAACCCCCTGACCCAGCCCAGAGCCCCCTCCCACACCCTGAACCCCTCATTTCTGGCCCCACCCTGGCACCTGCACCCCCAGCCCAGAGCCCATACCTCCTCCCACACCCCAACCCCCTGCCTCGACCGGGAGCCCCCCTCTCATACTCCAAACCCTTTGGCTCCACCCCCCAGTTCGGAGCCCCTTCCTGCACCCCAAATCCCTCATCCCTGGCCCCACCCCAGAGCCCACACCCCCAGTCGGAGCCCTCACCCCTTCCCTCACCCCAGCCCCCTGAGCCTGCCCAGTGAAAATGAGTGAGTGAGCAACAAAGGGAGGGGGCATGGAGTGAGTGGGGGCGGGGCCTCAGAGGAGGCGTGGGGCACAGTGTGGGGCAAGGGTATTAGAGTTGCCAACTTGCTACTCTCACAAAACCAATCAGCCGCCAGTCTAATGTAAGCAACGCAGTGTCTACACTAACACTGCATTCACCTAACTACATTGACCTAAGCACTACACCTCTCGTGGAGGTGGAGTTATTAAGTTGATGTAGTTGGTGACTTACATCAGCAGAAGCAACATTGTAGTGTAGACGCTTACACAGCGAGCTCGATGAAAGCTGTCTTACATCAACCTAACTCTGTAATGTAGACCAGGCTTAAGTTAGCTACTCCTCTTATACCAATAACTCCCTGGCCCCAATACATCCTGGCAGTAGTGTGCCATAAAAACTCAGCTTTGGGATCTGCTGGAATGTGCATCGGGCTAGTTTTTGGTCCCCACCTTGCAAATTACACAGCTTAAATACAAAACAAATTTATCTACTAGTACTTCAGCAAAAACATACAAACTAAAAAGATGTTATTGCCGCTCAGTGCAACAGTGAGTGCTACAAAAGCCTCAGTCTGGTACTGGGATTCTAGGGGATCATGGTGGTTTTCAAGCCTTCAGTTTTCATTGGAATGCAGAACATAGCTACTACTACTGCACTTTAAAAATCTGGCCCCAAAACACTGATCTGACATTTCGATCCTTCCAGATTTTGGCCACAAACTAGATAACTATGTTATTGAAATGGAGAATGAGTGTTGCTTCTACTATTTAACCAAAAAAATCTGGGTCTCAACACTTCCTGATAAAAGAAATTTGCAAAAACTGTAATTTGGCAACTGTATTGTGCTGATCCAGATAATTTTGATCTGCACCTCCTTGTCCAAATGTTGTTGCCTAAATTTAGTCCTGGTAGATAAAAGTTGATTTAAAAAAAAATTCTTAAATGCATTTTTCTTTGTAAAAATAATCTATTTAAAGTGTGAAAACATGGCAACCTATATTAAGGACTACATTTACTATAATCTAATGAGGTCATTTAAGCTACATTTCAAAAAAGTATGCTTTCTGCTAAAGTTTTAAAGAAAGGTTACAGAACTGGTGGAAATCACTGGCTAAGCACCTGGAACTAGGTTTTGGTGAACAGCTAAGCCAGCTTTTGACAGCAGTAGTCTTTTCTGCAGGTGCAGAGAGAATATTTTCTTCTTTTCAGTTTATTCAGCTAGTTCATTTCAATGATTAATTCATTCAAAGTTGAAAAATGGATTGGGACTTGAAAAAGAAGAAAAGCTTGTTTTCCTCTTCCAATCTCTGAATAAAAATGAGGTCTGAGAGGATGAGATCTGCTAGATTTCAAATCTTGAAGGACATGTTGACCAGAAACAACCTTCATTGCACCATGGGCTTTTGTTTGAGCCTGTGACTTGTTTACATGTTAAACTCCTTGGTCCGTGCAAGAGGTTAGACTAGATGATCACGATGGTCCTTACTGACCTTAAAGTCTATGAGAAACAACCCATTCAATTAATTAAATACAGCTAGTACTTTATTTGTTTAATGCATTAATTAATTTTGATAAATTTAGGTTTTTCCCCTTTATTTGTCATGCATATTTAAGGTAGTTTTTAATTAACAAAGAAAAAAAAACATTTTACAATGCTGGTTTTGTGCATTTTTAATTGAATTTCAAATGCAGCTTGACACAAGTGATGGGTAAAAATGAAATCATGAAATAAATAAAAAAGGTGTCATTCACCATTTTCTAACATAATAAATGTTAAGATATATAATTGCTTAAATAAGGGTGTATAGCTATAGTGTATCCTCTTGGTAGGTATAATTTGGAACTTCTTTTTGCAAACAATGAGAATCAACTTTCTTTAGAAAAATAAATAGAAAGTATAAATGCAAAAGTATAAAATTGATTCTTTAAATTAAGGTTTCCTGCCTGCTGATTTAAATTATGATTAAAATCAGTAATATAAATCAATCCATCCTGAATTTGGCACACATTCTCCCATTCCATCAGAGTAATCCAGATGTTTTCTAAGTCGCAGCTGAATTTGTGATGGTGGTGTTGCCGGCACAGAGTGCCCGAGGACAGCAACAGCGGGGTTCGTTGCCCGGTGTGCTTCGCGCCAATAAACACACCAGGGGTGGAGAAGCAAACAAAGTTTATTTGGGATCCCAAAGCGGTGCTAGGAGACAGGCACGTCTCAAATCAAGCACACTAACAGAAACAGTTTTTCTTCTTTTATACATTTTGCAGTTAAGCCTCACCCCTCCCCCCCCCCGCCTTCCTCCCCCTCTACCCTTCCCTTCCCTGGTAACAGTTACTAAGCAAATAACGATTACATTTAAGCAGTTAAGTCATTCTTGGCAGCTATAAGCCTAGCTTGTTAGTAACTTCTTTAAACCGTTATCTTGTCCTTTTTCCCTTCAGCCAGAAACATGCAGGCCTCATTATTACCGCTTGATACTGGTGTGAGCAGGGGGTTGCACACAGATAACTGGTTGCTTACATATTCCAATTGCACCTGGCTTTTGAGGTTGATTAGAGTTTAAACATGGAAGAAGTTTGGTTCATATAGGCCTAGTGCAGGAAGGCTTCATTGACACTTTGTGGCCTTCCACCCTCCCGAGTTACCTAGGGTTATGCCTAGTGACACCAACAGTGGGATCAAAAGTTAACTAGGTTTAGATGCCATCTCTAGGTTTTTGAGGTGCTTTTTATGCTAGTATGTGGTGTCTGCAATCCTTTGGTGCAATAGGAACAGCTAGACTTGTTCTCCATTTAAGCAGTGGAATTTCATGGATGAAGGCCTAGATCAGTGGTGGGCAACCTGCGGCCCGTCAGGGTAATCTGCTGGTGGGCCGCCAGACAGTTTGTTTACATTTGCACGGCCGCCCGCAGCTCCCAGTGGCCGCGGTTTGCCATTCCTAGCCAATGGGAGCTGCAGGAAGTGGCGCGGGCCGCAGGGACATGCTGGCTTCTGCTTCCCGCAGCTCCCATTGGCTGGGAACTGTGAACCGTGGCCATGCAAATGTAAACAAACTGTCTGGCGGCCTGCCAGTGGATTACCCTGGTGGACTGCAGGTTGCCCACCACTGGCCTAGGTCCTGCAGTTTTTAGCTTTTACCAAGATCCCACAATTGTCAAATCGTGATGATTAATATTAGGTGCTTAAAGAGGTCACTGGGGCACCTATGGACCTGTTTCTGTGCCTTTGTGTAATTGGGGGCCCATGATCTATCTATTTTTTAAAATAGATGATGACTATGAGGATGGATGAACGTTTATTTTCAATGCCCACAGTTTTGCACACACTGTCATCACAGTATGCATATGTGTAATACGTACAGATCCCAGTTGTCGGCGGGCAGGATCAAAACTGGGATTTCTGAAGCTACATACATGAGCCTCCACTGCAGGGTGGGCAAACTTTTTGGCCCGAGGCCCACATTGGGGTTGCAAAACTGTATGGAGGGCTGGGTAGGGAAGGCTGTGGCTCCCCGAACAGCCTGGTCCCCACCCCCATCTGACCCCTCCCACTTCCCAACCCCTGACTGCCCCCCTCAGAACTCCCGACCCATCCAACCCCCCCGCTCCTTGTCCCCTGACTGCCCCCCCCGGGACCCCACCCCCTATCCAACCCTCCCGTCCCCTGACTGCCCTGACCCCTCCCACTTCCGGCCCTCTGACTGCACCCCTCAGAGCCCCCCAACCCATCCAAACCCCCTGCTCCTTGTCCCCTGACCGCCCCCTCCTGGGACCCCCCACCCCTTATCCAACACTCCTGGGGCTCCACCCCCTCTCCAACCGCCCCTGCTCCCTGATTGCCCTGACCACTATCCCCGCCCTCTGACAGGCCTCCTGGGACTCCCATACTTATCCATCTCCTGATCACCCCATCCAACCGTCCCCTGCTCCCTGTCCCCTGACTGCTCCCCGGGACCCCCTGCCCCTTATCCAACCCCCTCGCTCCCCGCCCCCTTACCATGCTGCTCAGAGCAGCATGTCTGGCAGCCGTTCCGCCTGGCTGGAGCCAGACACGCTGCTGCGCTGGCCTGCAGGAGCGCGCAGCCTCACCGCCCAGAATGCTGCCCGCTTGGCAGCAGGGGAGGGGCCGGTGGCTAGCCTCCCCGGCCGGGAGCTCAAGGGCCGGGCAGGACAGTCCCGCGGGCTGGATGTGGCCCGCGGGCCGTAGTTTGCCCACCTCTGCTCTACTGCATGAGCTAAAAGCCACATGGTTTTTAGCTAAGGCTGTAGCAGACTCATTAATCTCTAAGTGGTCTCGGTGCCACTAGAGGGGACAGAGCACCACACCTAGGAGGTGTGTGGGTTACATATGCACAATGTTTTCTTTGTGGTAAAAGCTATATTGCTTTTGTGCAACAGATATCACTGTTTGAAACTACTATGTTTATTCAGTGAAGTGCTTCTGAGTTGCTCTTAATTGCAACATTTTTTTAAACTATACTCTGTGGAGCCTCTGCTGGTGCCCCGCAGACTAAAACACTTTGAGAACCTGGTAGTGGGGAAATTGGGAGATGTATGTGAGAATCTCTCTCACAAAGTTGTTTGCAAAATATCATAATTGGATAACCACTGAATATGAGTGATGGGTCACCATTATTTCAAGCATTTATTATATGGTTCTCTTCTCTGTGATGATAGGCCGGGGTAAGAAAAATACAATTCATACCAGTGTAATACTCTGTGGCAAAATTCTCTGTTCTGCACCCTGTGTAGTGCTTTGTACTAGTGGCAAGTAGGGCTACGCTGGAGAGAGAAAGCAGTACAGAGTCCAATTTGATCTGAGAAATAGGTTGTGTAAGCCATTTATGTTACAGCTACTTTTACAAAACAATCTCATTCATGTAGTTTGAGAGAGAGTTTGTAAGAGGGAGACATAACATAATAGCTATGATTAGGAAAGACTACATGTCCAGTGCCAATGCTGCTCCTGTCTCCTCCACCTACACCTGTATCCAGACACAGAACCTGACGGTGGATGTCTTTACCCAGATCCTGTTGTGGATTTGCAGAGACTGATCTGCCTTTCCCCTTCATAGAAAGCCAGGTTGGGGAGACCATCCAGTGTGAAGGGTGTCTGCTGGTGGAATCTCTCAGGAAGCAGGTGGGAGTGCTACAGAAGGAGGTGGTTAGGCTGAGGAGCATCCGTGCACGAGGCGTTCATCGAGAATATTCATATAGAGATCGCCAAGGCTAAGAAAGCTATTCACCTAGAGAGGACTGCTGTCACTGCACAAAGGGAGGAAGATACGGCTCTGTCACAAGGAGGATGTTGACTGCTGGTTATTTCTGGCGGCAGGATCCATCCTGGTCCAACCCACCAACCATAGTGATAAAAAACCATTGTGCTGTCCTGGCAACCAGGGATAGGGCTCAAACTCAGCTGGAGTTGTTTGGAGTGGAGCCCAGTAAATATTTTTAAACATTGATTCCAGCCTGATGTTGTTGCAGTTTTCAACTGGGAGTCTGCGGCCCTCTGGAGGTCCACAAGTCAGTTTCAGGGGGTGCACGGGGCCCTGTGACTGAAGTCTGGAGTCCCGGCATGCCCTGTGGGGCTGAAGCCCCGAGTCCCAGTGTGCCCCACGGAGAATGCGGTAGGAGAGGAGGTGTTCTGGGGTCTGGGAAGTACTCTGAGAATTTAAGCCCTGACTGGGGATGATAACTTCCTAACTCAAAAAGTGTTTCAGCCAACACTAATTCTTTATTAGACCTTGTCCCAGGAGAAGAGGAACTGACCACAGAACTAAAAATTAGTGGTAGCTTAGATACAAGTGATTATGACTAGATATAATGTATAAGCAGGATAAAGTCCAGATGAGTAATATATATACTTGGTGCTTTAATAGGTCTGATTTCACAAAGCTGAAAACAAAAATTCTGAGCCAAGTGAGCTGGGAGGAAGAATTTAATCAGAAAAATATGAATGATAGTTGGGAACAGTTTACGAATGCCTCACTGTGGGTTTTGTGGCATCTAATCAACAAAGAAGGCCATCCTGGTTAAAGACCTGATTTAGAGGGAAAGTGAAGGCAGCTATAAAAATAATATGTAACAAGTTGAAGAAAGGGGAACTTGATATTAAGGAATATAAATCAGAAATTAGGAATTGTAAAAGATTGATAAGGGAAGCCAAGGGACACATGGCAACATCTATAGCCAACAGAGTTAAGGGCAATAAGGAGGAATATTTTAAATCTATAAGGAACAATGCTGACAATGGTATCGGTGCATTACTAAATGGAAATGGTAAAATTTTCAATAATAATGAAGAAAAGGAAGAACTGTTCAATAAATGTCTGTTCTCTATTTGGGGAAAAATAGATGATACGTCATATGGTGGTGGTGATACTCTTTCCATTCCACTAGTATCTGTGGAGGATATTAAACAGAAGCTACTAAAGTCAGACATTTTTAATCAGTAGATCCAGGTAGCTTACATCCAGGAGTTTTAAAAGAGCTGGCTGAGGAGCTGGCTGGACTGTTAATGTTAATTTTCAGTAAGTCTTGGAGCACTGGAGAAATTCCAGAAGACTGGCAGAAAGCCAGTGTAGTTCATCAGTTCGATGATGACGTTTTCATGCTATCTCTTTTTGTGGATTCTAGATTCAGAGTGACTCTGAAGTCCAAAGCATGACGCACATAGAATCATAGAATATCAGGGTTGGAAGGGACCTCAGGAGGTCATCTAATCCAACCCCCTGCTCAAAGCAGGACCAATTCCCAACTAAATCATCCCAGCCAGGGCTTTGTCAAGCCGGGCCTTAAAAACCTCCAAGGAAGGAGACTCCACCACCTCCCTAGGTAACGCATTCCAGTGCTTCACCACCCTCCTAGTGAAATAGGAGGATGGTGGGGGATTCATGCTCATGAGCAGATTGGACAGACAAAGTCATTGGTGAGCGTCTTGGTAGCTATAGCAGTGGTATGATGCTTTTCCCTTGTGGCGAACAGTCGATTATTTCTGTCTTCTTCAAAGGCTTGGAAAGCTCTGAGTATTGTGTGTCACCATGCTGCTCTATTTGACACAGCCTTCTCGAGATCATTGGGTTTTATTGCACCGAAATGTACTCTGTTCTTGATGCTGTCCTAGTAGCTCTTTTTGGGGCGGCCTTGATTCTGGTGTCCTTATGCCAATTCTCCACAGAAAATTTTTCTGGGTAGTCAGTGTTCAGGGATTCTAATGATGTGTCGTCCAACCCAGCATAGTTGGGCCTTTATCAGCATGGCCTCGATGCTTGTGGCATTTGACTTTTGGAGAACCTCCAGGTTGGTAATTTTGTCTTGCCAGTAGATCCTCATAATGGCACGCAGAGACTGCATATGGAAGGCCTCTAGCTGTTTTATATGCCATTTGTGTGGTGTCCAGGTCTCATAGCCATAGAGAAGAGATGTGAGCACAAAAGCATTGCAAACTTTTATTTTTGTTGAGGGGGTTGTGTTATGGGATTTCAGGACTTTGTTACATAGCTTTCCTAGTGACTAAAAAGCTTTCTGTATCCTGTTTGTGATCTTTGTCAAGAGATCCATCATTGGAGATGTTACTGCCGATATAGGTAAAATTGTCAACTTGCTTTAGTTGAGTTCCACTAATGGATATGCTACGTGATATGGCATGGAGTGGTGAAGATGATTGATGCAACACCACAGTTTTCTCCAGCCTGATTATGAGGCCAAACAATTTGGATGCTTCGGCAAAGCCATCTACAATGTACTGTAGATCTCCCTCTGTGTGCTAGGAAGGCACAATCATGCACAAAGAATGCTTCTCTTATTAGTAGTTCTGTTACTTTTGTTTTTGCTTTAAGCCTTATATTGAAGACTGAGCCAGCATGTCTGTATCTGATGTATATGCCTCTTTTGAGCCCGTTTATAGCATGGTTGAGAATTTGGGTGAAGAAGAAGAGGCTGAACAGTACAGGGGCAAGGACACAGCCTTGTGAGATCTCCATTAAAAAGTACCTGAACTTGCATCCCCTCATGGAATAAACTAAATGATCTTTATTAGTTTTGGTGGGCAGCCAAGTTAGCTGAGGATCTTCCATAAGCCTTCTCTATTGTATTAAATGCTTTTGTCAGATCAGTGAAAAAGCTGAACAGATCCATGTTTTGTTCAATAAATTTTTCTTGTATTTGCCTGATACTGAAAATCATGTCTATGGTGCTACGATAAGATCTGAATCCACCCTGAGCCTCAGGTAGAGTGGCTTCTGAGAAATCAGTCGGTTCAGGAGGATATGAGCAAAGATTTTTTTTTCCCCAAGCAACAGATAGGAGAGTGATCCCACGGTAATTATCACAGACTGTTTTGCTGCCTAATGTTGTGCTAATTTTTATAAAAGGTAAATGGGATGACCAGGGTAGTTATAGGCTTTTTAGCCTGTCAGCTATCCTGGGCAAGATAATGGAGTGGCTGATGCGGGACTCAATAAACAAAGAATTAAAAGAGAGTTATTAATGCAAATCAACAAGGGTTTATGGAATAGATCCTGTCAAACTAACTTGATATCTTTATTTATTTATTTATTTGATGAGATTACAAGATTGGGTGATAAAGGCAATAGTGTTGGCATAGTATACTTAAACTTTTATAAGGCATTTGACTTGGTACTGCACCACATTTTGGTTTAGAAAACTAGAACAATATAAAATTATCATGGCACACATTAAATAGATTAAAAATTGGCTAACTGATAGATCTCAAAATGTAACTGTAAACAGGGACTCATCATCAAGCAGGAGTGTTTCCAGTGGGATTCCTGAAGGGATTGATTCTTGGCCCTACTCTTTTTAACATTTTTATCAATGACTGGAAGAAAATGTAAAAATATCCCTGGTAAAATTTGCAGATGACACAAAGAATAGGGGAGTGGTAAATAATGAAGAGGACAGGTCACTGGTTGAGAGTGATCTGGATCACTTGGTAAACTGGGCACAAGGAAACTGTGTTTTAATACAGCTAAAAGAATATATCTAGAAACAAAGAATGTAGACCATACTTACAGAATGAGGGACTCTGCAGTGACTCTGAAAAAAGGATTTGGGGGTTGTAGTGGATAATCAGCTGAACTTGAGCTCCCAGCCTGATGCTGTGGCCAAGAGGCTAAATGTGATCTTGGGATGCATAAACAGGGAATCTCAAGTAGAAGTATTTGGCACTGGTGCAACTGTTGCTGGGGTGCTGTGTCCAGTTGTGTTGCCCGCAATTCAAGAAGGATGTTAATAAGTGAGTTCAGACAAGACCCACAAGAATTATTGAAGGATTAGAAAATATGCCTTTTAGTGACAGACTGAAAGAGCTTAGTCTATTTAGGCTAGGTCTGGGGGTGGGGGGGGAGAATCGGAATCGACCTAAGATACGCAACTTCAGCTACGCGAATAGCATAGCTGAAGTCGGCGTATCTTAGGTCGATTTACCTGGCCGTGAGGACAGCGGCAAGTCGACCGCTGCCGCTCCCCCGTTGACTCCGCTTCCACCTCTCACCGCGGTGGGAGTTCCGGAGTCGATGGCAGAGTGATCGGGGATCGATTTTGTTGCGTCTACACTAGATGCGATAAATCGATCCCTAATAGATCAATCACTACCCACCGATCCAGCGAGTAGTATAGACGTGCCCTTAGTTTAACAAAGAGAAGGCTAAGGAGTGACTTGATTACAGTCTATAACTATCTACATGGGGAACAAATATTTAATAATGGGTTCTTCCATCTAGCAGAGAAAGTGTTATAACTCCAGTGGCTAGAAGTTGAAGCTAGATACATTCATGCTGGAAATAGGGCATAAATTTTAATGATGAGTAATGAACCGTTGGAACAGTTTACCAAGGGTCATAGTGGATTCTTCATCACTGACAATTTTAAATCAAGATTGACTGTTTTTCTGAAAGATATGCTTTAGGAATTATTTTGAGAAAGTTCTGTGGCATGTATTGTAATGGAGGTCAGATTGATAATCAAAATGGTCCCTTCTGGCCTTGGAATCTATGAATTTCTGTAGTATAGACAGTCTTTGTTGTAAATTTTAGCAGCAAACGTGCACTGTTTGAATGGGGTTTTTTTAAATTTGGTTTTTAATCATTTCAATAGATTATAGTAAGCTTAGATCTTAATATAGGTTGTCATAAGTTTAAAATTTTAAATAGTTTTTTAACATCCTTAATTTATATAAAAAAATCCAACTTCAACAAACCAATTTTCCTTTTTTTTTTTTTTTTTTTTAAAGAGGCTTTTCTAGCCTGATTTCAATTGTGGTTCTGTTCTGAAAATTTCACTTTAAAAATGTCATGGTCATGCTTGGTGTATGTGTTGTAATGATTTTCATATGAAACATGCTTCATTTGCAAGTAAATATACTTTTTGTAACTGCCAGAGCTGCAAAGTCAACATGGGATCTTAGAGGGAAGTTGGGTTTTTTCCTTCTTAACATTGTCACCAGTAACGTGGTTCTGCAGGCCAAATGAGGCCTTTAGTTACACCTGCTCAGCTCCATTGCCTTCAGTGGGGTTGCACAGATGCTTCTGCATTCTTTTTAGCACAAACTGTCTGACTCACTAGTTCCTCAGGAACTTGATGACTGTTTTCCTCGTGTATTCCAGTTAATTAAAAGTGATGAAGCATCACATAGCTGATTAGCTTATACCTGAAACTTCTTCTCTATGTGCTGTAAACATATATTATTTTTCTTTTTCTAAAAACAAAACAAAAGTGCCCCGTACAGCTGCAGCTGTATCATTTTACTCTGTTCTGTTATCAGCCCTCATTTAGAGAAATTATCTTTCTAGGAGGATGAGAGGAAATTTAGTCTGTTTATTTAGGGGCTTGTTTCAAGCTGTTTTGAATGCAGAAGCCACTAGGAGCTAAGATCACCAAATTGTTTTCGTAATACTTTTTTCCTCTGGACTATAATTGTCAAAAATCATTCAGATTTGCCTGAAAGTTTTCTCAAGGCTAATAGTATGTGGGACGGAGCATTGATATGAAAACAAGTTACTAAATGATGCATTATCCGGATGAGCTAATTTAAGTGAGCAAAGTAATATAATATAAAAATCTGTATGAAAAGGATGCTAGATTATAAAAGGGTTTAAACTTCTTAAAGAAATACAAGTTTTGTGTCTAAAGTAATGTATATTTTTTAAAGAAAAACTACATAATTAGTGGCAAAAACTATAGAATTATGTAGTTGCTTACGTGAAATATTGCATGCCAATACTCAACCCCATTTTAGGAAGACCTATGGAAGGAAAAACTAGGGAAAATACAAGAGGCCAATAAAACAATGTAAAATTGGAAGATAGGAGACTGAGGAAACTGAATTTGTATACTGTAGTCTGGAAAACAGAAGTCCTCTGAGGGAAGGGATATTATAAGAAATTATAAAATAACTAGGAGGTAATAGTGTAAAAGAAAAGAATATTCACAGATAGAGAAGTTGGTAAGGGCAAGAAGCAATATACCCTGATTTTTTTTAAAAAAAAAAGTAAACACTGTGAAAAAGTTCTTAATAATATGATCAGATAGGCAATGAAATAGACTACCAAGGAAAAGGTACTCTGCAATCACCATAAATATTTTTAAATGGATTAATAGGAAGGAAATTAGGAATAGTGCTGAAAAAGGTAGATGGTAACTTGAGGCATTCAGTGTAACCTTTTCTGGCTCTACTGACTACTGTTCTATGAAGTGTGCTGTTTGACTCATGGTAAGAGCACCAGAACTTCTCAGTTTTGCTTTGCTTTGCCTAGAACTGTGTGGAGGATGGAAATTTCATATCTCAAAGGATTTTGAAATGTGGCTTCGTCCCAAATCAGAATAAACTCAAATTTTGAAGTTCTCCACAAAAGAAAATTCCCTTCACCCCATAGCTTTAGATTGATTGAAATGTTTCATTTTTATTTCAACTTTAGTTTTTTGTGCTATGTAACATAATATAAAAGAAAAAAATGAATTGTTTCAGTCTGAAAATGTTGAAACACGATGTTTTGACATTGTCCCCCTTTTTTTTTCTGTTTTTTTTCTGGAAAAAAAATTTCTGCAAAATCATGTTTATTTTGCTAAGCATTTCAATTTTGACAGAACTGCATTCTCTCATGGAAAATGTTTGTCTACATCAGAGGTGGGCAAACTACAGCCACGGGACCATCCTGCCCGGCCCTTGAGCTCCCGGCCCGGGAGGCTAACCCCTGGTCCCTCCCCCGCCATCCCCCCTTACCCCGCAGCCTTGCTGCCGCGTGGGCAGCATTCCGGGTGGCGGAGCGGCGCGCTCCTGCCGAGCAGCGCGGCAGCGTTTCTAGCTCCGGCCGGGCGGCGCGGCTGCCAGACATGCTGCTCTGAGCAGCATGGTTAGAGGGCTGGGGGGCAGTCAGGGGACAGGGAGCAGGGGGGATTGGATAAACGTAGGAGTCCGGGGGGGCGGGGGTGTGGATAGGGATCAGGAGACGGGGAACAGAGGGTGGGGTAGGTGTGAGGGTCCCGGGGGGGCTGTCAGGGAGCGGGGGTGTGGATAGGGGTCGGGGCAGTCAGGGGACAG
>NW_020664393.1:48875107-48891814 GCF_002925995.2 Terrapene triunguis | reverse complement strand
TTTTGCAACCCCAATGTGGCCCTCAAGCCAAAAAGTTTGCCCACCCCGGTCTACATTTTCCAATCAGTTCTACCTAGGCTCTAATTCAGCAAGGTGTACTTAAATACGTGAATTTCTTAAAGCATCTGAATGGTCCTAGTAAAGTCAATTACGAATGTGCCTAAGGTTATGCATATACTGAAGTACCATGCTGTGTCAGCATCCTAGATTACATACATGACAGCAATCTTACTAAAAGTGGAACTCTAGATGGTAAACGCTTATTTTTTTTTTAAAAAAAATAGTCAATGTGGATTTGCATGACCGCTGTTAGTGGCTTATAGTGTTCCTATTTGCTGTTCCACCGTTTGAACTGAAGAGTTGTTAAGGAGACTTAAATAGATAGAAGTTGATTCTTCAGATCAAGATTAAAGAGGATAGTTCTGACTAAATCAATTTAAAACCTTATTTAATATGCCAAATTGCACACTGGGAGATGATCAGGCCATCAGATTTCTCTGTGTGGGAAAAGAAATATGAATATTAGTTTGTTAGCAATATCTATACTGTAGGTTTTAAGAGCTTTTGAACAATGCAAGGAGATAAAATAGCAAATGTTCATGGATCAGAATCAGATGTGTTTGGACAAGAAACTTTTAAAATTGACTGCTTTAACGGCAAACAGTGGAACCCAGCGTGTCATTAGTATATCATTTTAAACTAAGGCAAGTTATTTATATTAATAACATTGAGATGGAGCCTCCGGACCTGCCTCACTCCATCCCAGAAAAGAGCAAAGCAGAAGTCCTCCAGGCAACCTAGAGTGGTGGCAGGGGAGCAGCCAATCAGAGGGGCTGCTAGAGTGACCAATCAAGGCCCAGAAGGACCATTTAAAAGGAAGCAGCAGAGACAGAGCAAGCAGTTGCTGCCTGGAACTCGAAGAGGGAAGACTGGTGCCTGGCTTGTTGGAAGAGCAGCAGGACCGCGGACAGGTCAGTGTGGGCAGACTGAGCCCAGAACCTACCCAGACCCAAGCGAAGGTACCATGATGAGCCCTGCTGGTCTGGTTGAAGACTGAGCCCAGGCGAGGGCTGCCAGAAGGACACCAACCAATGGTACCGACATGGGCCCCTGTTGGGCTGTTAAAGAAGGCAATGCCAAGGCCATGAGAAAGGACTAGAGACTGTATACCCCGGAAAGGGGGTCAGTGAGTGGGACTTGGTTGGAAGGCTGAGTTGCGGAAGATCTGCCGAACAACCATTGGCCAGAGGGGTGCTCTCAAGAGGTGGGTGTCACCCCGTTGTAAGAACTGACAGAAAATCAGGCTCAAACCTGATCGGCGAGGGGTTGTCTGCAAGAGGTGGGTCCTGCCTCGTTCAAAACGAGTGATTGCAGGCCCCGGAGAGGGGCCAGCCATGAGAGGTGGGTGCAGACGCCATTACAAACATAAATTTGAAAATGAAGAATAGAGTGGGGAAACATAAATGGCTAGAATCCTATAGTCAGTGAATGATTTTAAAGCTAGCTGTTACAACATGGCCTTGGTCTTGTCTTCTGGACAGACTCCAGAGTGTTGTATATGGATCCAAAGTGCTTCTAAGCCCCCTTGAATCTGAGTAGTGATTGGTTAATGTACCTAGCCCTGGGACTCTTGGGTGCATTCCCAGGTAAAGACCCAGTGTCTGACACTTCTTGGGCAGTGGAATCCTGCAATTCAGATGTTTTAGGCCCCCAAAATAAGTGTCTCAGCCCTCCTGAGCTTCGTCTGCACTGCTTTGGATTCTTATTGAGCAGAACCCATCATCAGCATGGACACATCGTCTGGAATGGTGGTTGAAACATGAAGGGCATCTGGCACGTAAATATTTTGCAATGCCAGCTACAAGAGTGCCGTGGAAATGCCTGTTCTCACTTTCAGGTGACATTGTAAACAAGAAGTGGGCAGCATTATCTCCTGCAAATGTAACAAACTTGTTTGTCTGAGTGATTGGTTAAACAAGCAGTAGGACTGAGTGGACTTGTAGGCTCTAAAGTTTTATATTTTTTATTTTTGAATGTACATAATTCTACATTTCTAAGTTCAACTTTCATGATAAAGAGATTGCACTACAGTACTTGTATGAAGGGAATTGAAAAATACTATTTCTTTTGTTTTTTACAGTGCAAATAATTTTAATAAAAAATATAAAGTGAGCACTGTACAATTTGTATTCTGTGGTGTAATTGAAATCAACATATTTGAAAATGTGGAAAACATCCACAAATATTTATATAAATAATATTGTATTGTTTAACAGTGTGATTAATCACGATTAATTTTTAAAATCACGTTTACTTTTTTTAATTGCTAGACATCCCTAGTAGAAAGTCATTCAAGGACCCTACCAATAGAAAACTATTGCTTCCATAGGGATGAATCATTCATCACTGATGGCCCTTGATGACTCATTTTTCACCCTTTCGAGGTGTCCCACACCTCAACATGTGCAGGACATGTCTAGAATGGTCAGTATTAGTTAGACTGGCTTTCAACCCAGACTGGATGTCTTAGTCCCACATGGAATTTACACTGCAAAGTGAAGGTCATGATAAAGATTACAATAAAATAAAAATGTCATTCACAAAACACAGTGGATCTCCCAATTTGACTCAGACATACCACCAGTTTCTCACATGGACCTCCAGTTAATTTTTCTGCATTTTTTTTCTTTATGGTCGATAAGGAAGACCTGAAATTTTTCTTTCAAACATTCCTTCTGTTGCCTACAACATTGGCTAATGTAGAATTGGTCAAAAAAGAAAAAGAAATTTCACATTTTTTCAAAAAAAAGTTGTTCCAATTTCTCAAAGTTTAAAAAATGGGTCTGTTTCTGTCTTTAACTTTTGTATCAATATTTATTGAAAACATACAATTGTAAAGAAATTTATGTTCAGCAAAACCCAGATGTATGGTAAATGAAAAATTTCAGTAACAATTTTGGTAAAGAAAAGAAGTTTGTTTAATGGGGAGGAATTTTTTTTTAGAAAAATGCCATATTTTGAGGTCAAAATCTTTAGCAACAGAGCTGATCAAAGTTTGCAAAATAGACTAGAGAAGTTTTATGTTAGAGTCTTAAATGAAGCAAGATGAATTTTTAAATAGAGTATTGGATTAGGAATTTGTCATAAGCTTAAGGATGAGCAAAAATTTGACAAAGGCTAGGTAGCTGGTGCGATTTCACCACTATATCATGCTGACTGGTATCATCATGTTTTCTTGTGCTCCCCCATCTGTCTGTCACATTTACTTTTTTCTTAGCGTATAAGATTTTCAGGACAGGGACTGTCATTGTGTTTGTACAATGCCTAGCACAGTGGGGTCCTAATTTGTGGCTGGGCACCTCACACACTACCATAATACAATTAATAATAATGCTTCATTCAAAACTGGAACAGGTTGATGTGATTTGCAACTCTACTGATCAGGTGTATTTGCTTGGTAAAACAGTGGCGAACCACACTGTCGTAATTTTCAAATCAAGACAACTTTAGTGTGTGTTTGAATGAAGTTCCTTTCGTGCCATTTATTCAACAAATTACTATTAAGTAGAATTAATTTTAAAAAATTACAGGTATGATGCTAGTATTATAGGTCTTATTGGTTGCCTTTCTTTTTTTTTTTTTTTTTTTTAAATGAGAGAAATACCTCCTGTAGTTACATCTACTACCAAAGCAAAACAGGTACCTGCTATACAGGCAGTCCTCGGACTTACGACACAATTCATTCCTCAGAATTGCATTGTAAATCGAAACGTAAGTCAAAACCGCTTTTCCCAAAGAAATCACTGCGGGCTTCTCTGGAGTCTTAAAAAAAGTGTCCAAAGAAGTTTGGACAGATGTTCTCATCTTCTCCTTGTAAATTTCTCTGTAACAGCTGTACATGTTGGATATACCCCTATTCACAGATGCACTGCGTTCAAAGTTGGGATCATGTTCCTCAAACAGGGACATGACAGTTTCCAAATGTTGAAATGCCTCAGCCAACACTTTTGTTGTCAATACTTTAGAGGCAGGAGTCTCAGCAGTAGGCGCATCTTCTTCCTCTGCCACCTTCTGCTTTTCCAATTCAGTGAGGTCCTCATTAGTTAATTTGAGTTTAAAGTCACTTTCAGCATTTTCACCGAGCAAAAGAATGAGCCTGTCCTTAGCAGCTTTGAACCCTGGCATGGATTTCTCCTCTTTGGTTATGTAAGTTCTTGATGCCATTCTTTTCAAAGAGAGCCCAGTTTTGTCAATATTAAAAACTTGAGGAGCACAATAGCCACCCTCCTGAATGATTTTAGCCAGTGTGTCAGGAAAAGCACGAGCTGCCTCCTCATCAGGACTGGGAGCTTTGCCTGAGACCCTGATGTTGTGCAAATTGGCCCTGGCTTTAAAACGCATAAACCAGCCCCTGCTTGCATTAAAGGGCTCATGAGTAGAACTCTCCACCTTTTTGTTTCTTTAGCTCTTCATAAAGACTCCTAGCCTTTTCCAGAATTATGCCTAAGCTCACAGGAGCTCGGCGTTGATTTTGATCCTCCAGCCAAATAATTAAGTTTCTCAACCTGAGCAATGAGTCCAACACGCTGCTTAGTTATCACAGTTGACTGCATAGGAGCCGAATCCTTGACATGTTCCTGAATTCTAACCTTATCTTTCAGGATGGTCACGATATTTGTTCAGGGAATATCCAAAGCTCTGCTGATTTCAATTGCTGTCTCCCCTTTTCCGGATCTCTTAATGATGTCCATTTTTGTTTCCATAGTAATTGTTCTGTGTTTCTTAGGGTATGTCTACATTACCCACCGGATTGGCGGGCAGCAATCGATTCAGCGGGGGTCGATTTATCACGTCTAGTCTAGATGTGATAAATCGACCCCTGAGATCTCTCTCATCGACTCCTGTACTCCACCGCCGCGAGAGGTGCAGGCGGAGTCGACGGGGGAGCGGCAGCAGTCGACTCACCACAGTGAAGACACCGTGGTGAGTAGGTCTAAGTACGTCGACTTCAGCTACGTTATTCACGTAGCTGAAGCTGTGTAACTTAGATCGATTTCTCTCACCCACCCACCCACCCCCAATATAGACCAGGCCTTAGAAGAAGAAACATAACCTTCACTGGATTCATGCTTTTCTGCCTTAAAAAAAAAAAAAATTAGAACCACAAAAAACAGCAATTGGGCGTCAGGCTGGGCAGCAAGGCAGGCTGCTCAGAATGCCATCAACGCAGGCTAGGCAGACAGGCAGCAAGGCAGGTGGCTACTCAGAATGCTGGCAACATACTATGCAGAATTGGGCTGGCTTTTTTCAGACTTGCTTGTAAATAACGTTGTGGTCGCATTATAATGAATGGAGCTGGAAGGAGGTCCCTTGCAGTCGCTTGTCTGAATGGCTTCCACGGCCAGGGTAGCTTATTCCCAGATAGCCTTACCCTGGGCTCAGCCAATCAGAAAGCTTGAATAGTGAAATCAGTGATTGGCTGAGGCTCAGCATGTGATGTGTGCTGTTCTCCCTGCCTGCTTTTGTCGTAAGGGCGAAACAAGCATCGTAGGGGCAAAACGGGCAGTCAACTGAAAAGCGTCGTAAGTGGCATCCAACGTAAATCAGGCGTCGTAAGTCCGAGGACTCCCTGTATTATGTGTACATTTGCGACATCTCCAGGACTCCATTGAGGAGAAAATGGAGAACAATACATTGTCAGTGATGGTACCTCTGATGATCCTGGAGCGCAATCAAGACCAGTGAGGGGTTGTCACCATTTACCCTGTAATACTGGGTGCCTCAGAATGCTTTGCTGCTGGAGCTCCCAGCCTGGGCCACTCACAACTGGCTTAAAAGCATGCAGGTCACACCCTGCATGTCTGTGTGCTTAGACCAGAGGTTTTCAAAGTGGGGTGCGCCCACCTAGGGGGGCATGGAGGAACATTTAGGAGAGGGGGCGAGTGGCAACACCAGGTGGCTCATGTCAAGCCCGCATGGCGGGGTTCAGGGCAGCCCCTATGGGGGGCCAGGGAGTGAGCACTCTGTTACTCCCTGACACCCCAAGATTTACCACTGTCATGTAATTCGGATATGTCTTATACAAAGTATGCCTTGTGAGGTGTCAGTCTAAAAGTCTTGATCTGCTAGAAAATAATATCTCATTGGATTGTATGTGCTATCGTCATGTGCGAAGTTATGAAGTTTGGTTATGTATGTATTGCTGAAACATGTTCTGAGATTGAAAACGCCCACAAGCAGCCTTTCAGGTACGACAGTAAAAAGGCCAAACAATGTTACTGGCTTATTGAGGAAATGCGCTCAAGGATTACCCTAGGAACTGTGTACAATAAAAACTTCTCAGAGATAGCACTACACAGTGGGAACTGTTTGACCCAGGTCACAGGAAAAAGAGCTTTCCAGCAAGTGGGGAGAAGATATAAAAGGGGGGAAATTACATTATGGGGGGACCTTGCTCTCCCTGCAACAACACACCTGGAAACACCTGAGGAACAAAGACTGAACTATGGGAAGTGATGGTCCCAGACTGGAAGGATTTTTAGCCTGTGTATGAAAACTTGGGAAAGCCAAGGCAACTTAAGAATCTTCCAACCTGTTTATCACTCAGGGTGAGAATTTGCTAATTTATATCTTACCTATCTAGTATGTTAAACTCAGTTTGCAGTTTTTGTTTATTTACTAAGGTAATCTACTTTGATCTGTTTGCTATCGCCTATAATCACTTAAAATTTACCTTTTTGTAGTTTAATAAACTTATTTCTTGTTTATAACATAACCCAGTTTGTGCAATTTATATCTGGGGGGTGGCAAGAAGCTGTGTACATCTCTCTCCACATTGAGGGGGAGGGTGAATTTCTATGAGCTTGTGCTGTACAGATTTTTCTATACAGTGCAAGAGAGTATTATTTTGGGTTTATTTCTCAAAAGGGGTGTGCACATGAATGCTGGGTGAGTCCTCTCACACAGAGGTGTCTGCAGCTGGGTGTGGCCTTACCTGCGTGTCTGTCTGTGTGCTCATGCTGCAAGGGGCTGGAGAGCCTAATTCAGCAAAACAGGGAGAGGGAATCCAGGCTGGTGGAGCAGGAGAGGCTCAGTGAAACCCCAGTACATCAGGTGGCATCCTGGACGGCGGGATCCAACCCGTCACAGTGGCGTAGTCAAGCAGGGTAATGTGCACAGCTTATTGCTCTGAAACACTGGTGGTGATTTCAAGTGTGTTGGCTAGAGAACAGACAAAGTGGTTACTGGTTTGTTATTTTCTATTTGCTTATCCTATTGGGATCCAGGAAGTGGGTGGGCGGAAGGGGAGGATCCACAGGACCTGGAAGCCAAGTGATTCTGGGGGACAACTAATGAAATAACAGGACAGGAGTGCGGTCAAAGGGTCAAACGAAGGGAACCTGACGGGGACTGTTTGCTTATTTCGGGCAGGAGAAATAGGAACAGGGAAAGCAGGAAAATGAGCGAAAGTGTGTAATTCTACAGAGTACCTGAAATATAACTGCCCCAAATTGAAGGAAAATAAGCCTTCCTTCCCCCCGCCCCCCCAGTCTCCTGTTGGCTCAGTTGTCCTCAGTCCCAGAGGGTACCCCCACAATTTATCACACCTGCATGATGGACACCAGACCTGGTGAACCAGACAAGGAGCACATTAATGTCATCAAGATTGATGGCACAGAGTGCCTGGGTTGAAGGGATACTGGGGCCCAGTTCTCCCTGATTTGACCAAGTGTGGTCCCAGAGGCAAACAGCCAGTATTAAGGAGGTGAGGCCGGAAAGGTTCCCCATACCATTACAAAGGTTTGTGTGGAGTGGGAAGGTTTGGAAGGTGATTTACTTTTAGGGATCCTAGAGGGCATCCCGATAGATGTTGGTAGGGAACAATTTTTTCCACAAGGCCAGGACTGTTGGTGCGGTAACTCACAGCATGAAGGAGTATTGTGTAGGGTCCTCGAAGGGGGAGGAGAGTGTATTGCCTATCAGTGAGAAGGCTGTTCCAGCTGGTGGCTGCAAGCCTGTCGCAGCTAAACCAGGGATAGATCCTGCTCTAGGGAGCACGGAGGTGTGTGTCTCGGAGGGAAGCCCGGAGAAGGGTGTTGGAACCTTAGAATCCACAGAGCAGGTGGGTGAGGGTTCCACTGGCACTGCAGTGCAGGATGGTAGCATGGTTCCAGGTGTGGGAGATGCAGAGTCGGGCCTCTACCCAACTGAAAGCAATAGGTCCCCAGGGCTGGGGGTAGGAGAGATGATGTCAGTGTCTGAGGACATTATCCCAAGTATTAGCTGTCAGGAATTTGCAGCTAAGCTCCCCTGCGTCCCTTACCTGTCATACAGGAGGCATTCCTAAGGATGGCAATGGACATGGTGGGTCCTATGCCATGCCCCACTTGGAGAGAGAACAAGTATATCTCGGTGGTGGATTTTGCCACTAGATACCCTGAGGCGGCCACTCTGTCTAATATAGAAGCTGAGACAGTTACAAGAGCCCTACTCAGTACATTTAGCAAAGTGGGCTTCCCTAAGGAGATTTTGTCTGGTTGGGGAGAAAACTTTATGTTGCAGTTATTCAACGAGCTATTAAAGGTGTGTGGTGTGAAACGACTTAAGACTGCCCCCAGTGGGTTGGTGGAAAGGTTCAATGGGACCCTAAAATCCCTGCTGGGAATGTATGCCAAGGAAAGGGGCCAAAGTTGGGACAAGTTATTGCCGTTCCTGCTGTATGCTTACAGGGAGGTACCCCAAGAGTCCACAGGATTGTCTCCATTTGACCTTCTATATGGAAGAAAAGTGAGGGGACCCCCTCGATCTCATTTAAAAAAAAAAAGGGGGGAAAGGGTACGGCGAGGTGTTTTCCAACAAGCCATGGAGAACGCACTTGCTATCCCATAAAATCCTCACCAAAGGGATACAACCCCTCCTTTCCAGGCCTTACAGGGCCACCGGTAGAGTGAAAGAGCAAATTCATACAGAGATATAAATATCTGAGAGTAATTAAGGAATCTGATAGCTCGTGGGCATCCTCTGTGGTCTCGGTCCCCAAAAGGGATGGTGCTGTAAGATTTTGTGTGGACTATAGAAAACTTAATGCTGTTACTGTAACAGATGCGTACCCCATGCCAAAAATTGATATGCTGGATATGCTGAGCCAAGCCAAATACCTGAGTACTTTTGATTTAGCTAGAAGTTATTGGCAGATCCCTCTGGAGGAGGAGGCACAGCAAAAATCTGCTTTTATCACTGATATAGGGCTCTATGAATTCACAGTGTTACCTTTTGGTTTGGTCAATGCTGGTGCAACCTTCCAGAGACTGGTCAACAAAGTGTTAAACGGTTTACAGAGCTTCGCAAGGGCATATACAGATGACATAGTTGTATTCAGCAACACATGAGATAACCACAAGAAGCACCTGGGGGTTGTGCTGTCAAAGCTCAAAGAGGCTGGTCTAACCATAAAACCCTCTAAGTGAAAGATAGGTGCAGCCAACGTCCCTTATCTAGGACATTGGGTTAGGGGTGGGGGGCAAATATCCCCTGACCCTCTTAAGTTGGAAGCCATTGTATATTGGCCTGTGCCCCAAACTAAAAGGCAGGTCCAATCCTTCACAGGCTTGGCAAACTATTACAGGAGGGGGAGGGTTCAGCGCCATTGTATCCCCAATCACGGACTTATGTAAAAAGAATCAACCTACTAAGGTGATTTGGTCAGGCGTGCCAGAAAGGTTTCGATAAGGTAAAGGCACTCTTGTCTGCAAAGTGCTAGCCAGCCCTGACTTTGATTAGAATTTTGAATTATGTACTGATGCATCCAACACTGGCAAATGGGAGGACGACAAAAAGCACCCCATTGCCTTCCTAAGTAAAAAGCTGTCCCCTACTGAACAGAATTACTCTGTCATAGAAATGGAGTGCAAGACGGTATTATTTTGGGCTTATCTCCCAAAAGGGATGTGCACGTGAGTGCTGGGTGAGTCCTCTCACACAGAGCTGACTTCAGTCTGTGTCTGCAGCTGGGTGTAGCCCTATCTGTGTGTGTGCGCTGCAAGAGGCCGGAGAGCCAAATTCAGCAAAACAGGGAGAGGGAATTCAGGCTGGTGGGGCAGGAGAGGCTCAGTGAAACCCTAATACATCAGGTAGTGTCCCGGAAGGGGGGGTCCAACCCGTGTCACACTCCCCCAACTCCCTGACTCACCATAATGGGACACCCACCCTGTGAGTCAGTGTCAGCATCCTCCGTGGCTGTGTTGATTTCTTCTCCCGGCAGCCTCCATTCCCAGCTCTGGCTCCGCTCCTAGAGACTGTTGCACCTGCCTTCCCCCACCCTGAAAACCTGATGGGGGAGGTGTAGAGGGGCAGGTGGGGCAGCCTGGCTGCAAGGTAGAAGCATCCTGCTGAGGAAGCCTTGGCTGTGCCATTGGTAGGTATCTGTGTATTTGAAACTTACAAGTGTAGGTAATTTTAATTAAAGTTGGGTTAAGGTCACTGTTAGGTTTGAGTAGGCTACCAAGCATATTTTTGCATGTGTTTATTTTTGTCTGGGTTGGGAGGGGCTCAAGCAAAAATTGTAACTCAGAGGGGGGGCTCAGCTCAAAAACTTTGCAAACTGCTAGTTTAGTCCTGGTCCAGCAGCTGTGAACCCAGCTGCCGGTATACAGCCCCACTCTGGCTTCCACCAGCCTTGGTTACAACCAGCACAGTGACTCTAACACACTTCCAGTCCTGAATTTCCCCAATACCATGTGCCCTAAAGTATCCACCCCTCTTTGGACAGCTTAGAGAAATAATAAGGTTCGTAGCTCCTGTAAAGAAACAAAACCACATCACAGCTTTTTAACTTACTGGGGTAAATACATACTTCCATTTAAACACAGCACTGAGTTGGTTTATGATAAAAAAGAAATAAATTTATTTACAAAATATGCAAAGGATTTAGTGAGTTCAAGTATAAAGAATCAAGATAATTACAAGTAAAACAAAATAAAATCTGCTTCTAAAAGTCTAAAACTTAATCTAGCAAGATACAATATTTGCCCAAGCAGGCTTCTCACCTACATTCAGTTCCCAAAGATTTCAACTTCCCATTTGCTTGAAGGACCCAACTTTCTCAGCTTGCAAGAGCTCTGTTCCCTTGTCTGTCTAGTGATGGATGCCAAAGATGGACTCTGTCCTTCCGTATATCTTTCAAAGTTCAATGAACTTGTTTCAAGAGGCAGAATGACCTCATGCTGTTCTCCCCTTTCTGTGGGCTTCACATTCCCCTGCATGTAAATTGGGCTTCCATTGTTTTGATTCTACCATGTATAATTTACGTACGAGATAGGTAAATAGCTGCCCCCATCCTGTCTGGGTGGGAGCTGTTCCTTCTTTGTTCGACCACACTCTTTAAATCATCATATCAATGGGCATTCATAATTCCTCCTATAGTATTAATACATACCCTGGTGATTAATATCATTGTAAAATGTGTCATTAGCTTTCAGAAAAGAGCTCACTCTATACATTGTATACTACAGTAATATTGTATTCAATCATTTGATTCAGTTCATTATTACTTGAGATTCAGCCCCCATGCCTTTGCAAAAGATTCTTCTGAAAAGTAAAACTCAGACCAAACTTCTCTCTCCTGCTGGATATAGATGCCATGCTGTCTTCTCCCGAACTTGCTAGTGTTAGGTTTGCCTCCACCCCTTGTTAGTTTGATGGGTCTGTTTACTGCTTATATGTAAACTGAGGTAAACACTCATTTCTTTGTTTAGGATAGACCTGTTTAATAACTCTCATGACATACCTGGTCTATGGACACTTTAGTTATTCCAGCATATATCCGTAACTGTTAATATCCATCGCGTATATACATCACGCAAGAATATTAATGATCAGTGAGTTATCAGTTTTCAACTGATACCTCACAGAGCATATTTTGTACAAAGATTATTACAATAGTGTGTAGGGTGTGTATATAGGGGTGCTTAGTGTCACAGGAACCAGTACAAAACCCTAATACAATAAAGAGAGGTGAAGTTTATAGGAAGCAAGGTAACATGGAAGAGAAGGCCAGGTTCACTGAAGTGAAAGTGAGCTAATAAAGGAAAAGCAAAGCAAGAAACGATCCTATTGCCACTTTTTTTCACCTGTCAGTGCCTGTGAAAGCTCCTGTTTTATTTTAAAATGTTTGTTTTCTGTACATGGACTTTTTTTTATTGCTGCATTGAATTGTAACGTGGTCAGTTTTCTCCCCACTATAACTCTGTCTTGCTTTTGAGGTTTCTCCTTCCCATTAAATACCTGAGTACTTTTTCCTTGACTGTATTAGCTTCAGCTTGTCCAAAAGCTATCGTATTGCATTGTTTTCTGCTCATTTTTCTGAGTTTTTGTATTATTGCTGTACTCATGGGTATTTGTAGCTTCTCTGAATTAGTATCAACTACGCATTCCACTAAACGCTGTTAGCTCGTTTTTCTAGGTTCTTAATGAAATTTAAATAATTCTTGGTTTTTGATGGCTGATACTCAGTCATTTCTCTGTTCTTTTGTGTCTTGAATCCAAACTCAGAGACTTTTCCAACTACACTCTTCAAAGTTGACTTATTGTGCATACAAGATCGTCACACAAGATCTTGTCTGTACCTGTTCTTACATCTCCCATCTCCTGTGTAAACTGTACTTATTTCTGTTGACAGTCAAGTTTTGAGAATTCTACCATATTTGTTTACTCTTTGGTTCATAGATTCATAAAATTGGGATTAGATCAGAATTAGATTTTAAAAAATGTAATAACTTTTGTACATACTACACCTCACTCAGACAATTATGCCAAATATGTTTTGCTCTCTATTCAAATATTCAGTCAACACAATATGTTATTACTAGAATCTAAATGAGAGGCTGATGTACTTGCTTTATAAGCTTGCAAATTAAGTAGTTAATCAATTTTCCCGTGATGTTCTCCTTTGCAGTATGTGGTGCTGACTCATATGGGCTCTATCTTCTTCCTTCATCATCAAGCACTGTGTAAATGAAACTTGGTCTCATTGGGCATTCACTGATCATGACATTGTAAATCCTCTAGATGGAAATTATTGTCTTACTGCTTTTTGTTATGTCTCTTTCCTGAACACTGGTGGAATACAAACCAAACAATTATGTATCTATTAACGCAAGGCATGCTTAAAAGCTAATGGTGAAGAATGTGCAATGGAAAGATAGGCTACTGTACAATTCATATTATACTACCAGCGTGGTACAACATGCTGACTAGAAAAGTAAGTAAGTAAAAGTTCTGTAAAGTCGTCTTCTATAAGGTATTTAGGAACAAAAATTGCTGTAGTAGCATAATACTAACAGACCCCAGTAGTCATTTGGCCAGGATCAAACCTGGGACCTATGGAGCTTAATGCATGAGCCTCTACTGCATGAGCTACAAGACACACCTCTCTTAGGCCTGGTCTACACTAACCCCCCAAGTCGAAGTAAGGTACGCAACTTCAGCTACGTGAATAACGTAGCTGAAGTCGACATACCTTACTTCGAACTTACCGCGGTTCAGACGCGGTCCACACGGGGCAGGCAGGCTCCCCCGTCGACTCTGCGGTACTCCTCTCGTTGAGATGGAGTACCGCAGTCGACGGCGAGCACTTCCTGGTTCGATTTATCGCGTCCAGACCAGAAGCGATAAATCGAACCCGGAAGTTCGATCCCCAGCCGCCGAACTAGCGGCTAAGTATAGACCAGCCCTTAGTTGAGGTTGTAGCCAACTCATCAATCTCTAGCTGCCACTAGAGGAGGACAGAG
Source organism: Terrapene triunguis (assembly GCF_002925995.2). Lineage (NCBI taxonomy): Eukaryota > Metazoa > Chordata > Testudines > Emydidae > Terrapene > Terrapene triunguis. Next base: position 48,878,027 of record NW_020664393.1, on the reverse strand, counting down.
TGCCACACCAAGCAGGCATGGGTTACAGTAGCATGATATTATGCTGTAGTTTATTAAATAGCAAAATATATTGTAAACTTCTTTGAGCAAATTCAAGGAAAAATCATTGTTAGTTTTCAAATTACAATGCAGTCCTATGAAAATTCTGGGAATAGGAACTAAGATGGAGCAGAAATGTAATATTATTATTTCTATTGTAGTAGCATTTTGAAGTCTCAATTAGGATTGGTTCCCCATTGTTCCTAGTCCCTGTATAAATGGGGTAGAAGGACATTTTTTGTCCCAAAGAGCTTCAATGTAATTCTCAGTTCTATGATTCCTATATAGTGCTTGGACAAACATTGATGTTTTTTATAAGACAAACAGATTTCTATATTTCCTGGGTTTCTTTCCTATTTCTTTTGTCTATCATTCGTATTGTGAAAAGGTAGTCAGATCTGTAAGAATTACTTTGTTCTGTCTCTGTCTCTGAGCTTTTCCATTATGAAAATATGCTATGCTCTCCTGAACTACAGGATACCATCAAGGGATTCTTTCCTCTTTCAGAATTCTTCTAGGCACACCTTAATGTTATCAAGTGTGGTCCAAACTTGTATTATGGAATTCAAACAGAAACCTAAACTGTTTTAAGAGCCCTAATACTTTATTTTGATTGCAGAGGCACTCACTGTACTTTCCTTGTTCAAACTATTGATAGCATTGCCTTTGTTCAGTAGCATAGGAACACAGGAATTTCCATACTTAGTCAGACCAGCAGTCCAGTCCACTTTTTCTGAAGCCTCAGTGACTAAAAGTACCTAATCTTTATTACCACAAAAGGGCAGGTCCGGAGTAGGTATTGTCTTCATATTTGCAGTGGTGAAGACTGATGCAAAGAAACCATTGCCTTATTCTTTTCTTCCTTAATTTTTCCCTCTTATTCCAGGTGAGCCAGAGCGGACACACTGATTCTTTTGCAGGCCCCCAGCTTCTGACATACTTAAAAAAATCTTTTGTTTGTTTTTACATCTTGTTACACTTTGATGCATCCCAGAATCGCAGTCCAAAAAAGAAGCAAGACACACACGTTTTGATTGACAAACTACCTAATAACCTTGAATCAGTCAGGAATAGTTTGAACAAAACATAAGTGAACAGCAGATATGTAGCAGCAGGCCCTTAGTAGCTACACCCACCCAGTGCTAAGCACACAAACAACCTTGAACAGGAACACTGAATTCAGAGAGCAGGAATAGAAAGAACACACACCCCAATCATCACAATTTCTTTCTTTTCTCCTGAAAAGTTCACAGTAGTTGGCCAGAGGCACTAGGTGATCCTATGGCCATAAGTTATACCTCTAATGCAGCTCAAGGAGTGGATGCTATTGCTATGGTGCAACTTCCCCAACTGGCCACATTACATAATCATATGCAGAAAGAGCATCCTCTTCCCTATCTGTTCCCCTTTCTGCAGACAGTATATTTGGCTAGTTAAATGCACTTGCCATACTCCATCACAGGCAGCTTGCAAGATCATGTCATGAGTATTGAAAACACTTACAAACCCTTACCTAACACACACTGTTTGTTGAGGATAGAATACTGGAAGTGTTGCATGGATACACTTGTTGAAACTTGCATATTTTCTAGTCACCTCAGTCAGCTATAAGGATAGTGAAGATAGCTCAGTGGTTTGAGCATTGGCCTGCTAAACCCAGGGTTGTGAGTTCACTCCTTGAGGGGGCCACTTAGGGATCTGGGGCAAAATCAGTACTTGGTCCTGCTAGTGAAGGCAGGGGGCTGGACTCAATGACCTTTCAAGGTCCCTTCCAGTTCTAGGAGATAGGATATCTCCATTAATTTAATTTTTTTTTTTAAGAGATTAGATGAACCTTTTCCATCAGCATAGAGAACTTGATCCTCATAGGTTGATTGAAGAGCTGATACAATGAGGTTTCGCCAATACTTTCATGAGGAGTACTCCTAATATTGTATAAAGCATGACTTAATGCAATCTTGCATCTTGATGATCCTCCAGTATGCAAGGTACATACTTATTTAGAGTCCCATGCATTCTCTCCACTATCCCATTTCCTTGGGCATAGTACACAGCAGATTGGTAATGTACTGTTCCAATACTTGTCAGCCTTCAAACTGTCTTGATACAAAAGGTGTCCTATTATCTGAAACAATGCTCTCTGGTAGGCCAAAAGTAGCAAATGAAGTGGTTAAACAAGAAATGAGCTCTGATCCATAGGTTCTTCCACCTCCTGAATTATACCATTATCTTTCATGTTTTGCATTTCTGCTTGGATCTTGTGCACAAATACAGGAGATACACAACGTGCAGGTGGTGCAAAGGGCTTGGTACTCAAATCCAGCTGTAGAGAGTACGCATATTCTACTCCTGGGGGAATTCTGTGCCACTGTGCAATGCAGAATTTTGCAGAAATTAATGTTGTGTGCACAGAAATGGGCTGCAATGCTGCTGGCTGCAACTAGGGGCTGCTGGATCCGGCAGAGCCCAGTTCGCACATAGAAGACACTGCCGGGGGAGGGGGAGGGAACTAGAGAGTTCCCGACAGCTGTAGTTCCCTGCATGCCCTGAGAGAAGGCAATGGCAGCATGCAGGCAACTCCACACAAGCCTGGGACCAAGCATCAGGCTGTTTTCCCCTTTGGATACCTAAGCTCTGGGGGGAGGGGGAAGGGGGGTCCTGGTATCTGGGCTAGGAGGGCCCTGCAGCTGGGCTCTGGGTCGGGAGGGGGTGTGGGTATCTGGGCAAGAGGGGGCCCCGCAGCTGGGCTCGGGGTGGTGGTGGTGGTGGTGGTGGGGTGTATTGGCTGGGGAGGGGGGCGTGGCCAGGCTGGCCTTGGGGGATGGCGGGGCAGAGAAACAGGAACTGGGTTATCATGGGGGTTTCTTTAACTCTCTACTCC
>NW_020664393.1:48837490-48875007 GCF_002925995.2 Terrapene triunguis | reverse complement strand
GGAGTAATATTCCAGGGACAGAACACTATCACCATTAAATAACTCATGGTGTATTTGAATGATAGTTTTGGATATCGCTTTCTATTCTGGCTGACATAAACACACGTGAGGTGTCCTGTGTGAGTTGATGGGTAATACCAAGCCGTAAGCACAGATCATAAGACAATAATGGAACGACATTCACAGCTGTGCACTGAACAATGTAAAAATTTTGCAGTCAAGGCTATGCCTTTGTAGAGCACAGAACTTACAACATTAGCCACTGTCTGCAAATACAAATCCCAAACATTTTTAACCACTGTCGGGAGGCAAATGTCCAGCATGTGAACTAACCCAGAAGGGAGAATGTTAACATCAGCACCCATATCCACTATGCACTTCAGTGGAGGGCCATTAATATCCATGATAGCAAATACTAGCTCCAGTGCCTTACCACATGAGAAAATCATACTAAGGGAGACATCAGGGATCCCAGTAAAGGTGGTCTCATGCAGCTTCACATGCACTTCATGTAGGGTGACCAGACAGCAAGTGTGAAAAATCAGGACTGGGATGGGAGGTAATAGCAGACTATATAAGAAAAAGACCCAAGAATCGGGATTGTCCCTATAAAATTGGGACATCTGGTCACCCTAACTTCATGCCTCCTGTCTTTGTGAACCAGTGTACCGCTGCATAGTGTCCTTCCTTTCCACAAGCGCAACACATAGCAGTGCTAGCTGGGCAGGGAGGGAAATTGGCCAAGTGATCCGGACTACCACACCAGAAACTGCCGACTTGGCAACGTTTACTGCCATGGTCATGGAGCAGGAATAAGTAGTGTCATATGACTGGGCTACAGAAGTAGGAGGAGCAGCTGATGGTTTAAGCATAGACACAAAGGTAGCAGCAGTCTGACAGACACAATCTTCCAGCCCGAGCCCTTTCCAATGCCTTGCTCTTAGCAACCACAGCATCAAAAGTTACCATTCTAGCATCTTCAGTCATTAACGGGTCCCCCAGGTGGTCATTGGTTGTGCCAGTCACAAAAATATCATCATAACATCCCCAATTCTGGGCCAACTCCACAAATGACATGCAAGCTCACATATGGTTTCATTAAGCTGCTGGTGAGTTTCAAAAAATGTTTTCTTTTTTATTATTAGAACAGAATCTCCAGTGCTGAAATACTTGAGGCACTGCACAGATGCCTCAAAGGATGACTTGGGTTCCGGGAGTACATCATAAATATTAATGTCAACATGGCCTAAGTAGTTCTGCAGCAAGGGTAACCTAGCAGCATCAGAGAGTTACATGATCTGCACATAGTTTTCAAAATTCTGAATAAAGTCTGGCTAGTCATTAGCCTAAGGATGTCCAGGCAGCATAGGTTGCACATTAGAAACACTTGTTGCCATACTGTTGTGCTCTGATGCATCCCAGAATAGCAGTCCAAACCCCCTCCTCGCCCCCCGCCCCAAAAAAAGCAAGACCTGCAGGTAGGTTGTTAATCAAAAGATGTAATAACCCTGAACCCGTTAGATTAGCAACAGTCTAAACAAAATGTAAGTCTGAACTGCAGATATGTAGCAGTGGGCCTTTAATACCTGTACACCCTATGCTATGCATACATACAGCCTTAATCAAGAACAGGAACCAGGAAACAAAACAGGAACAAGGAGCAAGATGTTGGAAGGCAACACCCACACCAGTGATCACATACTTTTAACTGTTTGCTCTTTGAACTCCATTTTGGCCCTTTAATTTCTTGTTTAATGCCTTCTATAATTTAGGCTTCTGTTTATTGGTTTCACTAGAGTCAGAGTTCCAAATCTTGAAGGATTTCTGTTTTGGCTCAAATAGGCTCTCAAACCTTGCCATTTAGCCATGATTGTTTCCTCCTTGTCTTGGTGGTGTATTGATATTTCAGGGGCAGGATTTTAAGTTTTTAAGAGGTTTAATTTGTTAGCCTACCTGCTGTTTTGTTAACAGTTAAATTTAGAGCATACTTCCCTGTAGTGCCTAACTCCCACTCAGTCCATTCTTCCCTGTGCTCACTCCATCTGTTTCCTTCTCGCTCGGTAGCAGTAGAAACTTTCATAATTGAACAAATTTTCAAACTCTTGTCAGGCAACGTGGAGGAAGCACTGCTGAGCACCACAATCATGATGGTTGTTTATATGGACAAGGTGCTCCAGATGTATTGGCAATAGGATGACCAAAATGTCCATGCAATTTAGGATGTGGAAGGTCACTTTCCTCAGCATGTGTGTAGAGCTCGCCATGGTGCTACGGTGACAGAGCACCAATGTGTGAGTCTCCCTCAAAGCAGAGAAACATGTGCTCCGAGAGAAGCTTGCCTATTTTGTTTGCTACCAGTCGGTGGCTAATTCATTTGGTTTTGAAAATCAACTGTCGGAACTGTTGTCATAGAGATGTGTGTTGCTGCCCTGGATAATAAAGCTTGGCAATACAAATTTGTGAGTAATCTCCGGTGAATGCTTGGGGTTGCGGAATTGTATCGGGGCCACTGATGGGACACACATGTCTTCTATTTGTCTGTCCCCCTGCTCCCCTCCCATATGCTCCCCTCCCATACAGTCCCCAAACAGGCCTTGGAGTTCATCAGCAGAAAAAGAGGTATTTTTTCATGATCATTCAAGGCTTGTTTGATCACCATGGCAAGTTCACTAAATTAATGTGGGGGGTTGGTCTAGAGAGGTCCATGGTGCTAGGAACTTTAGCAACTAGGTGCAATGAAAAATGGAACTTTTGCTCCCAAAATCACTACGAACATTGATGGTGGTGTGTTTCCAACTTTATTCTACCTGAAGTGATATAGTTCATTTGAAATTGGAGTACAACTCTTATAATGATATAACTCATTCCAAAATAGTTCTCTCTCTTCCAAAGCAGTTATAGTGGTATAAAATGCAAAATAAAGCACACACACAAAAATCGCTTATGTGGATGCAAGACAGTTTATACTGGAATAAACTAAAGATACATTGAAAAAACTTTCCCATGTAGACAAGGCCTGAGACATACACTCTATGGAAGATAGATCATATTCCCTACTTTCCTTCCTCTCTTCTCAAGGAGGTTTTTCATCCACTAAGTTATAGAAATACAACCAGACCTTCTAATCAAGGGTGGGTTGGGCCCACCTTTGTAGAACTCTTCATAGAAATTAAAAAAAAAAAGTTTTAATAATTGGAAACCACTAAGAAAATTGTATTAAAAAATACAAGAGCTAGGGCTGTCAAGCGATTAAAAAAATTACTCGTGATTAGCCACACAATTAATGGTGCTGTTAAACAATAGAATACCATTTATTTAAATATTTTTAGATGTTTCCTACATTTTCAAATATATTGATTTCAATTACAACCCAGAAAACAGTGTACAGTGCTCACTTTATATTTATTTTTTATTACAAATATTTGCACTGTAAAAAAACAAAAGAAATAGTATTTTTCAATTCACCTAATACAAGTACTGTAGTTCATCTCTTTATCATGAAAGTCAAACTTACAAATGTAGTTATTTTTATTACATAATGGCACTCAAAAATAAAACAATGTAAAACTTTAGAGCCTACAAGTCCCATCAGTCCTACTTCTTGTTCAACCAATTGATTAGACAAACAAGTTTATTTACATTTGCAGAAGATAATGCTTCCTGCTTCTTGTTTACAATGTCACCTGAAAGTCAGAACATGCATTTGCATAGCACTGTTGTAGCTGGCGTCGCAAGATATTTATATGCTAAATGCACTAAAGATTCATATGTCCCTTGATGCTTCAACCATCATTCCAGAGGACATGCATCCATGCTGATGACGGGTTCTGCTCTGTAACGATGCAAAGCAGTGCAGACTGACGCGTGTTCATTTTCATCTTCTGAATCAGATGCCACCAGCAGAAGGTTGATTTTCTCTTTTGGTGATTTGGGCAGCGGCGGCTCCAGGCGCGTGCCTGGGGCGGCAAGCTGTGGGGGGCGCCCTGCCGGTCCCTGCGGGGGTGGCATCAGGCTGCCTTTGGCCACATGCCTGCGGGAGGTTCTCCGGTCCTGCGGATTCGGCGGCAATTTGGCAGCAGATACGCTGAAGCTGCGGGACCGGCGGACCTCCTGCAGGCATGCCGCCGAATCCGCGGGACCGGGGATCTCCCACAGGCATGCCGCCGAAGGCAGCCTGCCTGCCGTGCTTGGGACGGCAAAAAAGCTAGAGCCGCCCCTGGATTTGGGTTCTGTAGTTTTGGCATCAGAGTGTTGCTCTTTTAAGACTTCTGAAAGCAAGCTCCACACCTCATCCCTCTCAGATTTTGGAAGACACTTCAGATTCTTAAATCTTGGGTCGAGTGCTGTAGCTATCTTTAGAAATCTCACATTGGTACCTTCTTTGCATTTTGTGAAATCTGCAGTGAAAGCGTTCTTAAAACGAACAACATGCTGGGTCATCATTCGAGACTGCTATAACATGAAATATAAGGTATAATGTGGGTTAAAACACAGAGCAGGAGACATAAAATTTTCCCCCCAGGCGTTAAGTCACAAATTTAATTAGCGCATTATTTTTTTTAATGAGCGTCATCAACATGGAAACATGTCCTCTGGAACGATGGCCAAAGCATGAAGAGGCATATGAATCTTTAGCGCATCTGGCACGTAAACATCTTGCGACGCCAGCTATAACAGTGCTATGCGAATGCCTGTTCTCACTTTCAGGTGACATTGTAATTAAGAAGTGGGCAGCATTATCTCCTGTAAATGTAAACAAACTTCTTTCTCTTAGTGAGTGGCTGAACGAGAAGTAGGACTGATTGGACTTGTAGGTGCTAAAGTTTTACATTGTTTTGTTTTTGAGTGCTGTTATGTAATAAAAAAACTACATTTCTAAGTTGCACTTTCATGATAAAGAGATTGCACTACAGTACTTGTATAAGGTGAATTGAAAAATACTATTTCTTTTGTTTATCATTTTTACAGTGCAAATATTTGCAATAAAAACAATATAAAGTGAGCACTTTACACTTTGTATTCTGTGTTGTAATTGAAATCGATATATTTGAAAATGTAGAAAAACATCCAGAAATATTTAATAAATGTCAATTGGTATTCTATTAATAGTGTCATTAAGCGCGATTCCGTTTTTTTAATCGCAATTAATTTTTTTGAGTTAATCACGTGAGTTCACTGTGACTAATCGACAGCTCTAGTAAGAGCACAAAGCCTTTCCTGACTAATTTATCTACAGTTGAATGTTTGTTTCAAATCCATAGTGTATGCTGCCTATAGAGGGAGGTTAAAATACAGACCAAATATATTTTTAGCATTTTTTAGAGCAGGCTTATTTGTCATAAAACTTAAACTGAATCAATAGCCAAAGGTTCTTGTGGACTTTTCTGAAGTACCTCAGAGTTTAGGCTTTGGTATTAATACAAAATGTAGGTATTCTCTGCGTCCAATGATGGGCCTGGGGCATAAACATGATTCTACGAGAAGCATCATACAATGATGGAAATAATCTCAAACTGTTGAGTGTATTCATAAGGAAGAATGATGATCTTTCAAAATTAGATGCTTACATGAAGACATCAGACCAGATAATCACAAGTTTTGTCATATAAGAAGAAAATTTTGATGTAGAAACATCTTGTGTTTAATTGAAAATCATAAAATGTGTGTAAAATCAGGACTTTACGATTTTTTATTTTTTTTTCTCAGAAGCAGCCTAATGTCTCATCTCATTCTTAGACTTGTAGGGCTTAGTGATAATGGGACACTTCTTGTACTGTTTGGCCAATTTAGAAGTGCTACTCAAGAATCATTGATGTGTCTTCCTTGTTGATTGAAGGCTTGACTAGTTGCCCTATGGCTATGGGTTAAAAAGTTATGTAGAGCAAAGGAGTGAATGAAAATTTTAGGCACTCTAATTAGAGTGGCTAACTTTTCACTTAGTCACTGCCCTGCAAATTAGATTTTTTTTTCCCTTTTAGTTTAAACTTTTTCTGGGTTTAATGCCCAAAGGATTGCTTGTTCTAAGATCATTTTCTGCCAGTAAAAGCAGAAATTGTGAGAGGCAGGAATATTTCACGTTGGAAAAAGTAGCATAATACTCCTGCTTCCTTCAATATTTTTGAGAACCAGTACTAGCTTTTCCGTTGTGGCAGATAAAAGAGTAAGAATGCTGGCCCTCCTTGATGTGTGGACACAACAGTACTACTCACATGTGTAAAGTTATTCACATAAGTATGTGTTTACAGGATTGGAGCCTAAGATTTTACAATCTTTTAGGTAGGGTCAGTGATTTGATAACTTTTTTTTTTTTTTAAGCACCTAGCATATGTTTGGGGTGCTATAAACAAGTAATAATTGCTAGTAAACAGGTGACAAACATTCTGTCTATTAGTTGCTTAAATGAAACAAATCTAATTAACTTATGGAAAGGTCTGAATGTAATTGTCATTCTTATTAAAAATTGGCAACTTTGTAGGTTTCCAGAGTGGAGCTGATGCTGATGTTTGACATTTAAAACCCTAAATGAATTAGTATCTTCCTTCCTGCGAGGCTGTCCCTCTCCCTATGTTGCACTTCCACAGCTGAAGTTTACAGAGGTTTTTCAGCTGGATTCCTCTTGGTATAAAAGAGAAGTTGCTGTTGACGAGGTATTCTTTGTGAAAGCCTTTTTCCTTTGGAATTTTGCTCCTGCATGCCCTTTAGTCCACAATAGCCTGTATTTGTTCACTTTCAGGGCCTTTTAATAAAAAGGGCTTCTGAGGAAGAGAATAGTGCTTGTGGCATAAAGTACAGAGAAAGTGGAGACCATTTCTTCTTGTCTTTACTGTATTGTTATTAGGTGGTTGGTATATTTTTTAGGATTCCTACATACAAATGCTTGCATTAGTTTATTGTGTTAGGTAGCTCTTGTCACTTTAAAAATAAAAACCAGTAAAAAAGGATGAACTCTTTTAAACTGTGACTCCAAGAGTATAATTTCAGTAGTCACATTATATATTTTCTATTGTGTTTTACAGTGAATAATCCTATACCTTCCAACTTGAAGTCAGAAGCAAAAAAGGCAGCTAAAATATTACGAGAATTTACAGAAATAACTTCCAGAAATGGACCTGATAAGATCATACCAGGTTAGTAAGGATACAAATTTGTTGCAATTGAAGGGCTCACTTCTTCAGACCTCACTTGGGCAAAACTCTCATTGTCTTCATGATTACCTACTGCATTCATTGTGCATTTTCTCCAAATGTAATGAAGACCTGGACCCTATAGCTATAATTTTTGTGAAATGAATTTACTCTTAAGAGGTAAAATTCATTCTTGTCCAGGGGTTTTGTGCTGAATCTTTCTCACAACTTATTCCCCACCCCACCTCACCCCACCCCACCTCCGCCCATTAGCAAAAGTCACTGTAAGAGTGGCTATGTTGGTGAACATCTGCATGGTGTGGATTGGGGATCCATATTTGCCCTGTATAGACTGGCACATCGGGAGGACCAGATATAGTAATTAAAACCTGTACATCTGTAGTAGTTTGTTAATATCACCAGAATCCTCAAGACAGAATTGTAGCCTTAATATACACATTTTTAAGATATGTTATGTGGCTAAAAATATGTTATGTGGCTAAAAATAATCTCTGTACATTATTTTCCTATGACCCTACTGTAAATCAAAATGGAGGTAAATGGAGTTAAACCAGTATAAAACGGTATAAGAGGAGAATCAAGCCATCTGACTCTGTTTCCCACTGTCCTTTTTTTTCTGCCATCTCTATCTTTTTTCCCCTCTGTGTTCTAATTTCCCTTCCTTGTCCCATATTCCAAGGTTTTTTTTTTTAAATTTATACTAGTTGTGTTCCAAAAGATATATAATAAAACTAGATTTTCTTTTCTGATGTCATTTTATTATTAGCCCAAGTATTGAATAACAATGGGGATGTTAATCATTTTTATAAAATGATTACAGATTAACGTGGACTCTGTTACTGTTAAAATTCTCCACTTGAAAAATCCATTGAGGCAGGGATGTTGAGTCTCCATTTCTTTTTGTATTTCACTAATTTAGCTCACTTTTTTGTTATAAATTTATTTCAGTCTCTTTCTTATTCAAAATTGTTAAATGTATGGCTGTTTTTTAAGTCATGATTGTGTTTTAGTATGTTCTTTATGCTCTTTTGAAAATGTTAATTTTAAATAATTAATATTTGTTTTCAGCCAATGTAATAGCTAAAGCTAAAGGCCTTGCAGTTTTGTCTGTTATCAAAGCCGGATTTTTGGTAACTGCTCGAGGAGGCAGCGGGATTGTATTAGCACGTCTTCCTAATGGAGGTAAGGTGACATTTTCTCAGTCAAACCAAGAATTAGAGTGTGTATCTTCCTTTTCTACGTCAGGGGAAACTTCAAAATAAGTGTAATTCATTTTTCTTTCTTCCTTTTTTTTTTTTTTCTTTTAATAAACTAGAACATAGGAAATGCCATATTGGATCAAACCAGCGATCTGTCTAGTCCAGTAGCCTGTCTCTAAGGCTGATTTTTACATTAGAAAATTTTGTCTCTGTTTTCCAGCAACATTGCAGCACTCAGGGGCGGCTCTATGTTTTTTGCTGCCCCAAGCACGGCAGTCAGGCGGCCTTGGGCGGCATGCCTGCGGGCGGTCCGTGGTCACGCGGATTCGGTGGTGTTTCTACGGGTGATCTGCCGGTCCCGCAGCTTCGGCATACCCACCGCCGAAACCGCGGGACCGGTGGACCTCCTGCAGGCACACCGCCGAAGGCCACCTGACGGCCGCCCTCACACGCACTTGCTGCGCTGGTGCCTAGAGCCGGCAGCAGTACTGCTGCAAGCACTACTGTTGACTCGACTTAGGTTTTTCAGCATCTTTGCTGGAAAACAGTATGATATTTTCTAATGCACATGCAGTGTAACAATAGCTAGTGCTAGAGCCTTCAGAACAATGTGTAATATCCCCATAGTGAACAATTTTAGAATTGTTTTGAAGCATGAAGGTTAATATCTCTTGTAATATGTTTAACGTAGTAGGGTATCTACATATTATTATCATTATTATTTGTGTGTGATCTTTTGAAAATGAGTTTCATAGGTAAGTTTTATATGTTGTGTCGGGAAAACAATCCAGTTTTAAACTTGTTACTTTTTAGTGGACTGATTTCGAAGGTCTCACCACAGCCCTTGCACCACTCCTTAGGAAGAAAACCTTTTACAGGCCAATCTTCAGCACTACTTATGGAGTTCACACGCATGATTATTATTCTAGGAGATCTCAGGCCTGCCGACAGGGAGGGCAAAGGGGTGAATTGCTCAGGAGCCCGGTGATTTAAAAGGGCCCGTGTGGGTGGGATAGATAACGTATTTTTTAAATAAAAATTAAGATTACAAAAAAGAAATCCGGTTTCCTGCTGCTGCTGCTCTGTACAGAGCGCCATCCTTCATGGTTACAGTAGCAGTTTGCTAGAGCGCTGCTGCACCCTGCTGGTCTGGCAGTCTGTCAGAGCATCAGCAATAGCAGCCTGGGAAGCATGGAGCTTGCTGCCTCCTCTGGCTGCTCAGGAGCCCCTGTGCCTGCCGTGCTGGCTCTCCGGCTGCCAGGCTGAGGAGACTTTAAAGAGGAACAAGTTCCCTCTATGCTACCAGATTTCCTCCCCCAGGGCTGCAGCTCCTCACCAAACACAAGCCAGCAAGTTCAGCCACCCATTCGAGCCATCCTAAATTTGCCAAGAGGCAGCTGGGACTACCCTCTCCCCCCTTTCACTGATTCTATCACTGGCTGACCAGCTGCTATCACAAGCGCATTATGATGCGCCTCCTCCACCGCTCAGCCAGGGAATGAGGCATGGGTTTTCCCTCTGCCTTCGCCCCGGCCGCCTCCCAATAGATGTGGCCGCACCATGCCTGCCATCTCCTCATTGCTCTGGGTGTTGATGTCCCACAGCACCAGTAGTGCAGGTATTGTATAGTTGAACTTTGTTGGTCGTATTCAGTTACATCTTGTATATCAGTTTTTTCCTTGTCTTTAGATTATACATGAATCACAATTAGGTGTTTAATTCACCTAGTTGATACTTTAGGTGTTTTCTTACTTTGTGTTTCTTTAAATGTTTATATATTGATTAATTTAATTCATAATGTATTTATTTAATTTAAATATATAATTCAAAATAACAAGTTCTACATCTTACATTTAGTTTCACAGTTTATTTAATACTGGTGCTGTAACTGGAAAAAAAAAGATAATTAGGTCAAGCAACACCACAACTTACGCATAGTGGGTTCTAATGTGTTATCAATAGGATAAAAAGTAGTATTGTAAACCTCAGCCATCCCTTTCTAGGGGGGCAATTGACTTTTCTGCCCTGGGGCCCGGAATTGCTGTCAGCGGGCATGGGAAAGCTACCCAGAATGCAACAATTTACATCCAAATAACCAAATGTACTGGCTTGGGGACTTTTTGAGGGGCAGGTAGGAATCCTGTCCAAAAGAGAAACTGTAAAATAGCTATAATGAGTGCTGAACTAAAGGTTCTGCTTACTGGGTGTCAAAACTATAAGCATTTTGATATCCTGAATATTTCTTCACCTGTGTTCAGATGAGAGGCTAGTTCAACTCTTAGTTACATAATGCCAAGAATTCTGTCAAGGACAAAATCCTAAATCAGAGGCAGAGCTACACTGAAATGGTGGAAGCAGAGATGTAACTAGACATTTTAGGAATGGGGTAAGCAATCATATTTGCACCCCCTGCTTGTTTTTGGAGGCATTTTTCTGCCCCATTTTTCCTCCTCTATGACTTTGCGCCCTGCATGGCTGCCACTTGCCCCACCCTGTTTATGGCCCTGGGTGAAAAATATTTCAGAGTGTTCGATGGTGTTTCTGACACTCATCGGTCCTATACTGTTACTAAGTTACCAAGGCTTATTTGTCTGTCTCTGTTGATTTATAATTAGAAATAGTTGTTTGTGTTTAAAATCAATATTTACCAGTAGAAGTATTACAGTAAGTAACATTAAGTAATATGTATTAGGAATTCAATATGCAGTAGCTCACCACAGTGTTATGAAATAGTTCCTTAGCTAATGAAGATATTTAGTATGCAATAGATTTCTGCTCTGTTGGTCGGTTTAAATGTGAGAACTAATTCTTTGTTTGTTTATAAAAGTGCTGTGAAGCACACAAAGGCATAGCAATGGGAAGTAACTGTTAGCAGAAATACATGACCACTAGTAAAAGTAACCGAACAAAAATGTTTAGCTACATTGATGCACCACATAAACCTTCATATTTTCAAACCTCTGATGTTCTCTGTGAAGTATTGCGATACTTTTTGAAACAAGCCTTGGTATCCAAAAGATTAACTGAATCTAAATATATGATGTTTGAAAAATGCTTTTGAAAACATGCACCTTAATATATTTTTAAAAATTGCAGACAGTTGGCCTAAAATAAGAGTTCTTCAGTGTAAATGGTGCTGTCTCTGAAGTGTCCCTTTGATATGGTAATCAGAATTACAGTGAAATTTCCAATGTGCACTGTTGTTTTTCAGTAATTATGTCCTTTTAACTATTGAAATGCAATTTTATAATTTGGATTTTTTTCTTTACTATTGCAATATTATTTATCGAACAAACTGTCCCCAGGCAGCACTGTTTTCATTTGCTATCTACTTGATGTTGCCAGTTCTTCAGGTGCCTTCCTGAAAAGCAGTTTTTACTTTGAAAACATGACTTTCAAACTTAGTTTTGGATGGCACTGAAAATTTTGAGGCACATTTTAAAAACAAGAGAAAAAATATATTTAGCTTTGTAATTTTTTAGGTTTCAGTTTGAAAATTTGTATGTCAAATGCAATGCCTTGTAATATTTTTCATATTGTATTAGTTAACCTTTAGTTTCTGTAAAAGGGAGAACTTACTACTGTTAAATGGTAATATGTATCTTATTTTGTGTGGGTCAGGTTGGTCTTCTCCTTCTGCAATAGGGATAGCTGGCCTTGGTGGTGGATTTGAAATTGGAATTGAGGTAAGGATTAAATACATTTGTAATATCTTACAAAAGTAGAGTTTTCTATGCTACATCCATTGATCTTGAAATATGCATTGTTTCAGTGTACATGAACTATAATTGAAACTTATTTTACAATATTGCATGTACAGTATGAATTTTTCTCATGTTTTCATAAAATGATATATTTTGAATGGGATGTAAAAAATCCAGCAATGAAGATTGGTACATTATTATCTGATCTCTTTGCTAATTAACTGAAGTATAATTAAGCATTAATTAATGCATTTCTAAAGAGTAGAAACAAGTGACCTGTTTGATAAAAAAAAATATTGTACCTGGGATAAAGAAGTGAGATAAAGGGGATAGAAGATTTTGTAGTTGGACTTGATAGGATTATATACAGATTGTGTTTGCAGATAAAGTGAAATGAGATAGCGGTGTGTGCTAAATGGTAAGAGGAACTGTATAGTGCCCCCCCCCCAAAAGGATTGATGGATACAAGTGAAGGTAAATTACATAAAAACAAATGGGTAAAACTGCCCCCTTTTAAAGTTAAACCTAGTTAGTGAAAACAGTGTTAAAAGCACAGTAGATGCATGAATTACGTTAATTAACAAAAAGTTTTATGTGCAAATCACTTACTTACTCCAGCATATATCAACTGAAAGTGTGCTCTTACATAAAGCATGCAGTTTCTAAACATTAGAAAATGAAGTAATAAACTTTTCAGTGGCATTGGTGAAATATTGTCTGCTACAGTGAGAGGTACCCAATATAAAACCTGTCAGGTTTCTTACAGTGATCTCTAGAGAAAACCACATATTTTGATTCTTAGTCTTACTGGCTTTGCAAAACCTGCTGAAACAGTCAAGGATTTAAATTTACACTGGTTTCATGCCCAGGACTTGCTGTATTGAGTCTCGGAGTAGTGCCAAAAATAACATTTCTCGACAGAGGGACAACTTTTTAAGTGTGGTGCACATGAGCTATCGGGACTAGAAAAAAATGCCTTGTCATTGGAATTCTAGTTTGTACATATGTGTATATGTATTTTTGTAGCCAAACAGGACTTGCTCTTTCTTTCGTTCTCAATATAATGTTTATGTGTACTTCTTTAGATTAAAGTACATGACAGATCTCCTCCTCCCTCCCATAACAATAATGTAATGTTAAGTTTGACACATCAAAGCACTTGCAATCCAGGAAATGCAGAATTATGGTTGAAAGTTGTTAAACTACATAGCACCTAATTATTCCAGAAATTTCTTCTCCCTAGCACCTGCAGTATCTTGGTACACTTTCCACATATGCAACTGGCCTCTCATATGGCACACCTTATGTTCCAATAATCAGTTCATATCACTTAATTGTACTTAAGTTTGTACTTAAACTGATAAAAAAAATTTCCATTGATGATCATTGAAATTTACAGATAGCCAAAGTAAGAAAAATGCTGCCTGAGAAATTTTATTAGAATAAAAAAACAAACAGTGATTTAGGCTTTTGAATTAGGCTTGTTACAAATGGACTAGCAAATGGATTAGTACAAACAGGTATGATTTGTTGATTTAAGAATATTTACTTTGTATATTTAGACGTGATGTTGACAATTTGTGTTTTAAAGGTTATAAAGCTTTAACTTTTGAATCTCAGCATTTGGCATTAAATAATTGTCTGGACCCCATAATTTCCCGCAACTGTGAAAATTAAAATCAATAAAAATATTTAAATATGCTTAAAATAAACATCAATATTATCTGTCAGAATTATAAAAATCAAATTCTGCCAAGCCTATCTATAAGAGTTTATTCTGTTCTTCGGTAATGTGCTTCTGTTATGTAGTTCTGCACCTGATAGAATCCTTACCACTAGTGAAGGAGTAAACAAGGGACTATTTCTTAAAGATGTTTTTTCCCTAAAGGTCAGTGATTCATGGAGCCATGTTTTTTATATTTTCAATAAAATGTGATGTTTTCATTTGCATTTTCCATTGCTATATATGTAGTCAGTCCAACATACTTAATATTTATTATTTTTCAAATTAGTCATATATTTCTTCTCATGTTTCAGTTAGTCTGATATGATCTTTACAAGGTTTATCTGTTACCATAGTTTTAAATGCTCTGTGTATTGTTCAAGAAATTTATTCTGTGATCCTAGAATCTTAAAACCAAAGACATTAGAGAGGCAACAAACTTATTAGATCACCTAACCTGTTCCTTTGGGTATATGTAGTGGTGTATAGTTCAGTCTTAGTTTTATATGCCCCAATTGATAGGGCTTCAGATACTTTTCTTGGGAAACTGTTTCACTGTTAGGAAGGTTTTATTTTTTCTGAAATGTATCCTGAATTTTTTTTGTACCTCTTTGGTGTTTCTTAGGTTTCTTCCCCTCCAGGGCCGGCTCCAGGCACCAGGCAACCAAGCTGGTGCTTGGGGCGGCACCTGGAGGGGGGCGGCGCGGCGCTCCGGCCGCCGGGGAGAGCGGGGCCACAGCCGGGCTCGCCGCCCTCCCCCCGGCGCTCTGGCCGCCCTCCCCCCCCCGCGCCCTTCCCCCGGCCGCCGGGGGGAGAGCGGCGAGCCCCTACCGGGGCTCGCCACCCTGCGCTCTGGCCGCCGGGGGGAGAACCGAGCCCCAGCCAGGGCTCGCCGCCCTCTCGCTGCCCTGCCCCCGGCGCTCTGGCCGCCGGGGGGAGAGCCAAGCCCCAGCCGGGCCTCGCCGCCCTGCCCCTGGCGCTCTGGCCGCCGGGGGTGGGGGGGAGAGCCGAGCCCCCGCCGGGGCTTGCCGCCCTGCCCCCGGCGCTCTGGCCTGGGGCGGCAAAAAAGCCAGAGCCGGCCCTGTTCCCCTCCTCCCCACAATTAAATATCTCTGTATATTTTCTACCTAATATAGTAAAGTTGTAATTTTCCAAATTGTTCGGTTTTCTTGTTCATATTTTTACCTATTTGGTACCAGATTAAAGTGCACGGTATTAAGTGCCTTGCCTGATCGGGGTCAAGGTCCCTTTGTATTAATTCTTTGTTATCATTTATTATAATTTATTATATTTATTTAAATAATTAGTTTTTGGTAACACGTTTCAGTTAAGTACCCTATCTAAATTTTATTAGATTTTAGTTCTGTTTGAGATCATTAATAGAGATGTTACGTTAGGTAAGACTTAACACCTGTTCCTGTAGTTCCACTAGACCAGTGGTTCTCAAACTAGGGCCGGCGCTTGTTCAGGGAAAGCCCCTGGCGGGCCAGTTTGTTTACCTGCCGCGTCCACAAGTTCGGCCGATCGCAGCTCTCACTGGCCACGGTTTGCTGCTCCAGGCCAGTGGGGACTACAGGAAGCGGAGTGGGCCGAGAGACGTGCTGGCCGCCTTTCCTGCAGCCCCCATTGGCCTGGAGTGGGGAACCACGGCCAGTGGGAGCCGCGATCGGCCGAACCTGTGGATGCGGCAGGTAAACAAACCGGTTCGGCCCGCCAGAGGCTTTCCCCGAACAAGCGCCGGCCCTAGTTTGAGAACCACTGCACTAGACAACTTCCTCAATGTCAATATATTGCTATTTCATTTTCCTTTACTTACAGACTTTCAGTTTCCATGGCAGTTTTCATCCACAAGTCAACTTGAATTATATTTGGGTACATTTTGTGAACCTCTGTCAAATACCTGATGTGACGTTATTGATATAATCTGGGACCATATAGATCATTGTTGCAACCAAGGTCCTGTAGTGGCACCAAAATCTTGTATAAAGGGGGTCAAATGGGGTGTCTTAGACAAGGTTATGGTTTACTGGTTATGATTATGCTGTCTATATGTGTGTATCAATTTTGTAGTTGAAGTTATGAATATTGGCTCTATACCATCTGTATTTCAAACTTATGCTATGCTGCTGGGTGACATCCCAGACAAGCTGGTGTTAGCTCTGCCTAGCCTGCTTGATGGCCCATTAAGGACCATCAGCTATACAATGGACCCATTGAGAGAAGGCAAATATGCCTTGAGACTCAGCAAAGTATGCAGGGACTGGCCCATGTGACTCCAGGCTCCATTTTGCTGTAATTTTCCACAGTAAGAACAAAGAGGTGTTCTTACACCTGAAAAAGACTATATAAGGCTGATGCCTCATCTCCATCTTGTCTTCAATCCTGCTTCATACCTCTGGAGGAACTTTGCTACAAGCTGAAGCTTTGAACAAAGGACTGAGGACCCATCCCAGCGGGGGATGTATTCCAGAGACTTGATTTGAACCTGCAGTTTATTCTATCGCTGCTGCAAGCCTGAACCAAGAACTTTGCCATTACTGTATGTAATTGATTCTATTTAACCAATTCTAGCTCTCATCTCTATCTTTTTCCTTTTATGAATAAACCTTTAGATTTTAGATTCTAAAGGATTGGCAACAGCGTGATTTGTGGGTAAGATCTGATTTGTATATTGACCTGGGACTGGGGCTTGGTCCTTTGGGATCAGGAGAACCTTTTTCTTTTACTGGGGTATTGGTTTTCATAATCATTTGTCCCCATAACGAGTGGCACTGGTGGTAATACTGGGAAACTGGAGTGTCCTAGGAGATTGCTTGTGAGACTTGTGGGTAGCCAGTGGGGTGAGACCGAAGTCCTCCTAGTCCCGCTGGTTTGGTTTGCCTTAGAGGTGGAAAAAACCCCAGCCTTGGGCTGTAACTGCCCTGTTTGAGCAATTTGTCCCGAGTTGGCACTCTCAGTTGGGTTCCGCCAGAACCGCATCGTCACACCTGATTAAAAATCAAATACGTAACATCTACAGTATTCTGTTCCTTCAATAATAATGTAATTGTATAACACAACATTCCCAAACAACCAGCTTTATCTGGTAAGAATCACTGTTTTATAACATGATATCTAAATACAAGTTTGTGTTTTAAAAAAAGCTCAGGCTGCTTTTTGGTCATGGTTCTCTAAGGGGTTGTCTACACTACAAAATTAAATTGACTTAAGTCGACATACCGCCACCGCAGTAATGAAAGCGGTTGTCCACATCAACACTATGCTCCTTCTGTCAATGCTGCGCATCCTCACCAGGAGCACTTCCATTGACAGTAATGGGGCACTGTGGGACAATGACAGCTGGAGCCTGGCAGCCCTGGCACCGACAACCCCAGCTGTCAGCCAGTTGTTGGGCTCACTCCCCTGCCCTGGTGCTGACAGCCCCAGCTGTCAGTCTGGTGCCTGTCTGACATCTCGGGCTGACAGCACCAGATTGGGGAGGTGTAGGGGCTCCAGCTGTCAGCCCCGCTCAGGACTGACAGCCAATAGGCGGTGTAAGTAATGCAGTGTCTACATGGGCACTGGGTTGCCCTAACTACATCGACATAAGCACTACGTCTCTCGTGGAAGTGGAGTTGTTATGTCTGCGTAGTGGGCGACTTACTTCAGCGGAAGCAGCATTGTAGTGTAGACACTGACATAATTAGGTTGACGCAAGCATTGTAGTGTAGACCAAGCCTCATCCTCTAAGAATTGTTATCCCTTTATATTTGTTCCATTATTTTAGTTAGGATAAAAGTTTTAGTATTGGTGCTACATTTGCTTTCCTTGGGTGAGAGTCACAGCCCAAAGGATAGGGAGGCTAGTGTGGCTTTAATCAACCTTTCTACCTTCCTGATCTTGGGCCAGTTGAGTGACTGGGGATGACACAAATGTAATTTAGAGAGCTTTGGGGGCCTATCTGAATTACAGCAGCCTCCCTGGGCGGCCCTGTGGGATGCAGTGCTGTGTGCTGGAGCCCTGCCCCTGGCACGCTCCTAGCCATCTAACCAGCCTGTGCTTTTTGCAAGGCATTCCAGTGGTCACTTAATAAGCACCTATTCAGTATTTTGTGTTTTCCTCATTGTTCAGTGTGTGACCTCAGATCTTGTTACTGCATGCTGTTCAAACCCTGCCATGAACACAGAATTACTAATTTCCTCCTGGGCTTTTCTGTAGGCTCATCACTATAATACCCGAGTCCTTCACAGACATTAATGACTTTACTTTCAAAGCACCCTCTGAGAAATGTGTGTGATGGTGTTAGGGTTACTTTTTTACATTTCTTCTCTTTATTAGTGAAATGTCAACACTATTGGATGTGGTGACTGATCATAGAAATCTTTATAATTATTCATATTTGGCATCTTATAAGTAATCTAACCATTCACTGTTGATTTTTCTACACAAAATATTTTAATATACATAATCAGTTATGAAAAAAATGAGGAAACTATAGCAATCATTCTGAAAAATTTTGTGCCCTGAGTTTGATGCTTTTGAAAATTTTACAGAATATACAACAGCCTCCTTCAAGTATTCAGCTTCATATTTATACAGCTGATTATATGCACGTGTTTTGTGTACGTATTTGTCTGTGTGCACGTCTTTTCTCATAGTTTGACATCTTTAATTTCACAGATACACCTCTACCCTGTTATAACGCTGTCCTTGGGAGCCAAAAAATCTTACCGCGTTATAGGTGAAACCGCGTTATATCGAACTTGTTTTGATCTGCCGGAGTGCGCAGCCCCACCCCCCCGGAGCACTGCTTTACTGCGTTATATCCAAATTCGTGTTATATCGGGTCGCATTATATCGGGGTAGAGGTGTAATAGTATTTACTTTCATGCTTTCTTAGCGTTTTTGCCAGTAAGTAAATGGGAACTACAGTTTATGGCATTTTACTTTTAAAAAAGTCCTATGTTCTCTAGGTTATTTTTTTTTTCTGAGTGTGCATGTATAAGTATGTATCTATATTATTATACAAGTGACAAAAGAGGGCCTTTCCAGGATGGATTCAGAATAAGTTTATACTTGTAGCTTATGTTCTGAAAATGTTCATATTCATGAGATTTATAAGTGAACAAAGAAAAGAGCTCCTTGATCCCGGCTCAGGATCACCAACAGGGGGTGGACATCAACATCTTGATTGTCTCCATCTCTGGAAATGATTCAGAAGCTGCAATTGCTGGCCACCTCTTTCCGGCCAGTGAACTGATCTCTCTCCTGCTCTGCATGGTGCTTCATTCCCAAATCATCCAGCAGTTCATTCTGCCTTCTCTGCCCTGACCACTTGAGAAACTTGGAAAAGTTTCTCCCAACCCCACCATCAGTCAAGTCCTTAACCTGATGGATGACCAGGGAT
This sequence comes from Terrapene triunguis, assembly GCF_002925995.2. Lineage (NCBI taxonomy): Eukaryota > Metazoa > Chordata > Testudines > Emydidae > Terrapene > Terrapene triunguis. The sequence continues at coordinate 48,855,850 of NW_020664393.1, read as the reverse complement.
ATCAAATGAGTCAAATGAATGGCTGCTTAACACACCACCCCATTTAGAGGTAACAATGGAGTACAGAACCCATATTTCCACGAAATCTTCCGGGGAGCTTCTTAACCAGGAACAGAGATGCATAGCAACATTTTTGGAGCTAAGGGCAGTCTTCTTGGCACTAAAGCTATGTACTTTGATTTGTTATAAAGCAGATTTGTAAAATTTTGAAATATAATGATATTACCATTTAGGACCCAGACCCAGTAAAGGACCCTTCCACCACTATTCCTAAAAAATAATTAAATTTATTTAGCTCTGTTTATTAAACTGTTTGCCTTTTAGTTTTTCCAGTCTGAATCATCCTGTTAGAACCAGGCCTTGGTTTTAGACAAGTTTTCTTTTTCTATAATGCTTCTTATTGATATTACTTAGAAAAAAATTACAGGAGGATTCATAGATTCCCAGGCCAAAGAGACCATTGTGATCATCTAGTACGATGTCCTGTATAACGCTGGCCATAGAACTTCCCCAAATAATTCCTAGAGCACATCTTTTAGAAAAAAACGTCTTATCTTGATTTAAAATTTGTCAGTATGGGAGAATCTATCATGACCCTGGGTAAATTATTCCAGTGGTTAATTATTCTAATTCTTAAAAACGTACACCATATTTACAGGCTGAATTTGTCTAGATTCAACTTCCTGCCACTGGATCATGTTATACCTTTTTCTGCCAGTTGGAAAAGCCTGTTGTTAAATATTTGTTCCCCATTGTAACAATGCTGGTTCTGGCAGGATCCAACGGAGAGTATCAATTCAGGACAAATTGCTTCAAGCAGAGCAGTCACAGCCCAAGGCTGGGGTTTTTCCACCTCCAAGGCAAACCAAACCGAGAAGACTTTGGTTTTACCCCACTGGCTAACCACAAGTCACACAAGCAATTCCCGTAGACACTCCAATTTCCCAGTATCGCCACCAGTGCCACTCGTTATGGCGACAAATGGTTATGAAAACCAACACCCCAGTAAAAGAAAAAAGGTTCTCTCAATTCCAAAGGACCAAGCCCCAGACCCAGTTCAATATACAAATCAAATCTTACCCACAAATCACGCTGTTGCCAGTCCTTTAGAATCTAAAATCTAAAGGTTTATTCATAAAAGGAAAAAGATATAGATGAGAGCTAGAATTGGTTAAATGGAATCAATTACATACAGTAAGGGCAAAGTTCTTAGTTCAGGCTTGTAGTGGTGATAGAATAAACTGCAGGTTCAAATCAAGTCTCTGGAGTACATTCCCAGCTGGGGATGTGTAGAGCTTCCTTGTAGCAAAGTCCCTCCAGAGGTATGAAGCAGGATTGAAGACCAGATGGAGATGAGGCATCAGCCTTTTATAGTCTTTTCCAGGTGTAAGAACACCTCTTTGTCCTTACTGTGGAAAATTACAGCAAAATGGAGTCTGGAGTCACATGGGCAAGTTCCTGCATACTTTGCTGAGTTACAAGGCGTATCTGCCTTCTCTCAATGGGTCAGTTGTATAGCTGATGGTCCTTAATGGGCCATCAAGCAGTCTAGGCAGAGCTAACACCAACTTGTTTGGGATGTCACCCAGAAGCATAGCATAAGTTTGAAATACAGACATTATAGAGCCAATATTTATAACTTCAAATACAAAAATGATATATGCATACAGATAGCATAACATAACCAGCAAACCATAATCTTGTCTTAGACACCCTATTTGACCCCCTTTATACAAGATTTGGTGCCACTACAGGACCTTGGTTGCAACCACGTTCTATACAGTCCCAGATTATGTCAATAACGTCACACCCATGTAGGAACTTATGAATCGTGATCAAGTCACTCCTTTGTAAACTAAAGAGATTGAGCTCCTTGAGGCGGTCACTGTAAGCCAGGCTTTCTAATCCTTTAATGATTCTTGTGGCTCTTTTCTGACCCCTCTCAAGTTTTCCACCATCTTCTTCAATTGTGGGCACCAGAACAGCACACAATATAACAGCAGAGGTTGCCCCAGTGCTAAATATAGCAGTAAAATAACCTTTCATCTTCTACTTGAACCTCCCCTGTTTATGCATCCAAGGATCACATTAGCTCTTTTGGCCACTGCATCATACTGGGAGCTCATATTCAACTGATTATCCATCACAACCCACAATCTTTTTCAGAGTCCCTGCTTCCCAGGATAGAGTCCCCTGTCATGTAAATATGGCCTACATTCTTTGTTCCTAGATGCATACATTTTTATTTAGCCATATTAAACTGAATATTATTTGTTTGTGCCCAATTTACCAAGCAGTCCAGATCTCTTTGTATCAATGACTTGTCCGCTTCATTTTTTACTACTCCCCCAGTTTTTGTGTCTGTAACTGTGTCTTTGTGGGTCACAACTGAGAATACGAAATTCAGGACAAACTGCTGAGAAATAGGGCGGATACACCCCCAAAATGCTGTGGTCATTCTTCCTTAAGATGTACCAAACCAGCAACAAAAGTAAACTTCTGTTTCACCATACTGACTAACAAGAAGTCAGAAAAGCAGTTTCCTTAGGCATTCCAGTCCTTGTATCGCCACCAAAAACACTAGGCTTAGAGATGAGTGGTTCTTTAAAACCAGTTTCATCAAATAAAAGGTTCTTCTGATCCCAAAGGACCAGCCACACACCCAGGTCAATATATAACTCAGATCTTACCTAAAAATCATGTTGATGCCAATCCTTTAGTAACTAAAATCTAAAGGTTTATTTATAAAAAGAAAGAAAGAAAAGTGAGAGTTAAAATTGGTGAAAGGAATCAAATACATACAACAATTGCAAAGTTCTTGGATCAGGCTTGTAGCAGTGATGGAATAAACTGCTGGCTTAAGTCAAGTCTCTGGTTGCTTCCAAATCATTGGAAGGTCCTCGATCCCTTGGTTAGAATGCTCCCATTAATATAAATCCATAGTCCAGAGGCTGGAGCAGGAAAAAGGCAAAATGGAGGTGTTTTCAGGGCCTTTTATAGCTTCTGCCTTGTGGAGGGAAACCCACTGTTTCAAACAAAGCCCTCAGCACAGCCAGTGGAAAATCACAGGTGACAAGATGGTGTTTGGAGTCACATGGGCAAGTCACATGTCCATGCATGATTCCTCTTAGTTACAGTAGAAGTCATTACCTATACTTCAAATAGCACATTCATAGGAAAATCCATTCAGGGTAGATGGAGATCTTCCATTGTGAGTTAAATGCTCCTTGATTAGCTACTTAATTTGAATAGTCCCTTCGAGATGTGCAGGCTAAATACCTTGTGGGCGTTACCCCAGGAACAAACATTTAAAATCCAGGTGTAGAGCCAATACTCTCAACTTCAAATACAAGAATGATACATGCATACAAATAGCATAATCATATTCAGCAAATCATAACATTTCCATAGACACCTTACTTGACAATCTTTGTACAAGATTTGTTGCAAATATATAACAGTGGTTGCAACAGTAATCTATATGGTCATATTTTAATCAAATAATGTCACAATGTCATCTGCAAACTTTATCAGTGATGATTTCAGGTTTTCTTCCAGGTTATTGATAAAATTGTTAAGTAGCATACAGCCAAGAACTGATCTCTGTGGGACCCCACTAGAAACATACCACCTTGATACTGATTCCCTGTTTACCATTACATTATGGTAACCTATCAGTTAGGCAGCATTTAATCCATTTAATGTGTGCCATGTTAACCTTGTATTGTTCTATTTTTTAATCATCATGTTGTGCAGTGCCAAGTCTAATGTCTTTTAGAAGTCTAAATATATTTTATGAACATTATTACCTTTATCAACCAAACTTGTAATCTCAACCAAAAAAGATATCAAGTTTGTTTGAATGGAACTATTTTCCATAGACCTATGTTGAGTGGCATTAATTATAGTTCCTTCTTTTAATTCTTTATTAATCGAGTCCTGTATCAGCTGCTCCATTATCTTTCCTGTGATCAGTGTCAGACTGGTATAACATTAAGGGTACGTCTATACTTACCTCTGGGTTCGGCGGTAAGCAATCGATCTTCTGGGATCGATCCCGGAAGTGCTCGCCGTCGACGCCGGTACTCCTGCTCCGCGAGAGGAGTAGGCGGAGTCGACGGGGGAGCCTGCCTGCTGTGTGTGGACCTTTGGTAAGTACCTTTAAGTTCGAACTAAGGTACTTCGACTTCAGCTACGTGAATAACGTAGCTGAAGTTGCGTATTTTAGTTCGAACTGGAGGGTTAGTGTGGACCAGCCCATAGTTGGCAAAGCATCATAATCCGGCTTGCTGTAGCCAGAAAATGGGTTTCCATTGATAATGGGAAACTGTAATCATAGGTATTTTCCTCAGTGACTTTTTTTCTTTTTCCTCTTGCTTCCATCTTTCAGGACAGGTGAATGGTAGACAAAGAGGAGAGAGAGAGAACAGCAACAACAACAAAAAACCCTCTAGCTGCATGTTGCCACAATACTTAAATGATCAAGAGTAATAAAAATGCTCAGTTTCTTAGTCTAATTTTTCACTAGGAGGATATCTTGAAGTTGGCTCACTCCAGAAAATGGTTTATATACTCCCGTGTTTTTGCTGATCTACAGATTTGCATGTTTGTGTTCTTTCCTTCTTGAGATAGATGAACTTTCAAATATTTGTTTCAAGTAGCAAATATAGTTGTTTTTACTTGATTTCTAGGTGTCAGATTTAGTAATAATACTGAACCATGAAAGAGCAGTTGAAGCTTTTGCAAAAGGTGGCAATCTTACACTTGGAGGAAATTTTACAGTGGCAATTGGGCCTTTGGGAAGGTGAGTAGCATTCAAATATAAAATTCAAGTAATGTGTTTTAAATGTATGTATTAACAAAAAAGTACTTCCATAATCCTATTTAAAATATACTTGTAAATTTTATTTAGTGTATTCTAACAAACTGCTCAATAATTTTGTGGCAAACCTGTCATTCGCTTGGCCAGTGTTGTCTTCATAGTATTATGCCACTTTAATTGGATACAGATTGTGCGATCTCAGTCAGGTCTTGTGTTTCTCTCAACCAAGCCTACAAAAAGGAATGGGAAAGAGGAAGCCTAATAGAAGTTCAGTCTAGCTTAGATGGAGACTGTTTGTAAGTGGAAAGAAGAATTGATTGCCTCTTTCTGTGTATGATTGAGAGAGATGAAATCAGCTAGGTTCAGAAAGGCCCTAGAATTTGAACATCTGGGAACTAATACAGAAAGTTCTTAGTGGAGGGCCCTGAGTTTTACGATTAGATTACCTTGTTGGTCTATCAGACCCCAAGTTTGTTAGCCTTGAGCCAATTTAAGACTCCTCTTTTTCACTCAGTCTTTTGCTTGAGAGAAATGACTGTGGGGAACATTCTAACTTTTATTCTGGTGTGGTCATTTGTTTGGGTTGACCAATTGTTTGACTGTTTTAAAGTCGGCAAAAAAATTCTGTCAAACCCATTTTTTGACAGAAAATTGGGTATTGATTAAATGATTTTTGTGAAAAGTGTCTGCTTACCACAGATTTTTGGTCAAAAAACCAAATAACCATAAACTGAAGAAAAAAAATTGGGGCCAAACTAAAAAACTTTGATTCAGTTATGCTTTGCTGCCTCATGGAAGTTGCAGTTCTGTTGCGTCAGGTCCCCATTCTCCTCTTTGGGCCAGGTTCCACAGCTGGATGTCATTTCTCATAATGCACCACAGCCTTGAGACTCCCATGATGCACCACCCCCAAAGAGGGGAGAGAGTGGTGCATCATGAGAGTTGGAGTCCAGTCAGGGAATCCAACCTATAGAAGAGAATAAGAGTATAAGGCACCTGAACTACCGCTCCCATGAGACACCACTGCAGCATTTCCACATAAAAATTTTTTTGGTTTTCACTCAAATATTTCACGAAAGTCAATTTTTTCCAGGGAAAAAAACATTTTCTGACCTTTTTTTTTTTTTTAAACATCTCTACGCAGAGGTTGTATGATACACATTTCAGTATGAAATTAATACATAATACAATCTTCCTGGAGCTGTACTGGCATGAAGTGATGATGCTGATACAAAAAGATTTATTATAGCAAGTCATTGTATACAGTAAGTTGTATTTTTAAAATCAGTTGTATTTTATTTTGCAGTATAAGAATGAAAAGAATTTACCAAAGGGAAAGGATAATAGAGTTTTTTGGGGGATCTTTAAAAGCCTGTTACAGAGCACTTTTTATAATGGAAACAACTATTTTAAGTGTCCTTTTAAACAACATCACATTTTTTATTCCAAATATTAAATGAGACTCTCTTCATACCAGAGGTTAATATGGGGAATATTTTGCCGTTTCCTTGTTTGATTTTGCTATTTCCTTGTTTGTTTACTGGATTTAGCAATTAATATTAATCATAAATATGTTCTGTAGCATGTTAGATTTTCCCCATGGCTAGGTTGTTAAATCAGAATGCAATTCATATTTTGATAACAGATGAGGGTTATGTTTTTTTATGGTTATAAATGTCATACTGTAATGTAACTTAAAGACTAACTTTATATTTTGCCAGCTCCTACCTGTTCATTCTGAAGTCTTCTTACTTCCATCCTGAGCCTCCTAATAACTCCAAGGAATGAACAAACACAAGTCTTGGGGTTGCAGCAGTGGTTGCATACCAAGATCTCATGCAAAACTGAGTTTCTGCATGTAATGTATTCTTTCCTTTACTCGAGGAGCTAGATAGGGTGCCATTCCATCCCTTTACCAGAAGTACTCTTAATATGTATAGGAACACATAGCATTCAATCTCCTACTTATTATTTTACATTGCTTAGAGATGTATTAGGTACCTCGCTGCCCTAGATAGCTTGGATTATTTATGCATATGCTGTGATAAAGGAGCAATAGCAGAATGCTCAGGGTTTGGATAGAGGAGAAAAGACTAGGGTCCCAGGAAAAAGCATATGTGGTTATTTAGGAAAGGCATGTGTACACATGGCTGACTGAATAACTTCTTGTGTAGGTTTAATAAATATGAATATCAAAGAAATACTTTGCAATAAAAAAATATCTTGGTACACTGACTTTTTGTGAGCATCTATATTGGAGACCAAAGTGAGACCTCCCTTTGAAGTCCAGCATTACAACTTTTCACTTCTGACATTTAAGAGTAGTGCACTTAGTTGCAGTAAAAACGTTGAACTCTTGCTTTGCCCTTGGTTCTGCCATATGCTTAGAATAATTCCATACGTGATATCTGACTACACCCTCTAGTTGGTCATACCCTGGTTTTGGCCAGTTATAGGTTATGGCACAGAATCTGGCAGGGCAATTTTCTTTAAAAATAAATAAATCTGATACCCTTCTTCTGAACATAATAGCAGAAGTCAGTTTTAAAGATGGATTTCAATGAGGAGGCTTAGTAGACCAGCTCAGGAAGAGCTGTTCCATTTGAGATGACAGCATTAGAAAAATATGAAAATGATTGTGGGAGAAACAAACAGGGCACCAAGACAGAATGTGGAGAGGTAAATAGTGGTGTCCTCCAGGGGTCTGTACTAGGAGTCTGTATTAGGACCAATGCTATTCAACATATTGATAAATGATCTGGAAAAGTGGCAAATTTTGCAAAGTTACTCAAACTAGTTAAGTCCAAAACAGACTGTCAAGAGTTACAAAGGGACCTTACAAAACTGGGTGACTGGGCAGCAAAATGGCAGATGAAATTTAATGTTGATAAATACAAAGTAATGCGCATTGAAAAACGTAATCCCAACTGTACATACAAAATGATGGGTTCTAAATTACCTGTTTCCACTCAAGAAAGAGATCTTGGAGTCACTGTGGATAGTTCTCTGAAAACATCCACTCAATGTGCAGTGGCAGTAAAAACTAACAAAATGTTAGGAACCACTAAGAAAGGGATAGATAATCAGACAAAAAATATCATAATGCCTCTATATAAATTCATGGTACGCCCACACCGTGAATATTGCATGCAGATGTCGTCGCCTCATCTCAAAAAAGATATATTGGAATTGGAAAAGGTGCAGAGAAGGGCAACAAAAATGTTTAGGGGTATGGAACAGCTTCTGTATGAGCAGAGATTAAAAGGACTTGGACTTTTCAGCTTGGAAAAGAAATGACGAAGGGGGGGATAAGGAAAGAGAAAGTGAATACAATATACAAATTAAAGAAGTTTAAAATCAGAAATAGGTGATCTAGAATGCCTTGCAATGTACTAGGACCTTTATGTAATAGTCATTATTGATCCTTGGTGAAATGACAAAAACAAACAAAAAAACAATGGAATACAATAATACCTGGTTACAAACTATACTGGAAAGATAGACTAGGCTGTAGAGGTAGGATAGTAGCACTGTTTCTAAAGGATTCCATTTAATTTAGCCAGATGAAAATTCTGAATGGAGAGAACGACCCAGTAGAATGGATACAAATCCCAAAATGAAAGATTGTGTATATTAATAGGGCTATACTACCAGTCTCGGGATCAAGAATGAAACAGAGTGTGCAGAATGTTGAGTAAGATCAATGAGGCAGCCAAAATCTAACAAAAGTATGGTAATGGAGAATTTTCAATGATCCCCATATAAAATGACACAACAGGACAAAGTTGAGAGAAAATGTCTGAACGCTTTAGGTAGTTGTTTCTTGAAACTACTACTTCTCGAACATGCAAGAGGAGCAATTTTTGACTTAATCGTAAGTAATACACAGGAGCTAATTCAAGAAGTGACATTAGCTGAGCCACTGAGCTATAATGACCATGACAAAATTAGGTTCAGCATCCAAAGTGTGACGTTTCATTCCATATGATTTTTGAAAATATGCTAATGGGTGTGAATACTGTATAATGTAAATGGAATATGCTTCATGCAAAAGATCTGTTGTAAGGAATCATTACAAAGTTTATAATCTACTGAGTGTGGGCATCCAATTTGTATCAATGTATCAGAAACTAGAAATATGAAATATAACTCTGAGGTCCTATCGTAATTATGCAAAGTGTGGGCCATTAATGGTGGTTTGGAATCTTGATGTCTCCCATCAACTAGGACAATTGGTTGTAAATAGCTCTGTTTACCTGCAAGCCTTCCTGTGAGTCAGGCCAGGAAGAATGAAGGCTTGGGGTCTCCCAGGACATGTGACCATGTCACCTGGTACTGCAATCCATCTTAAATCAGGTTCTTTTCCATTTAGAAGGAGGGGTGGGGACCCAGAGAGACAAAAGATTCCCGACTTGTGCCAAAGCTATATAGGGAGTGGAACAGAACAAAGGGGCTGCAATCATGAGAAATCCCCTAGCTATCACCTGAGCTGGAACAAGGACTGTACCAGGGGAACGGATTGGGCCCAGACTAGAAAGTAGTCTAGTCTGTGAAAGAAGCTTATTGGAACATCTTTGAGAGTGAGATTTTATCTGAAATCAGTTTCTTAATGTATTCGGCTTAGACTTGCGTGTTTTTGTTTTATTTTGCTTGGTAACTTACTTTGTTCTGTCTGTTGTTACTTGGAACCACTGAAATCCTACTTTTTATAAAATCACTTTTTGCTTATTAATTGACCCAGAGTAAGTAATTAATTCCTGGGGGAGCAAACAACTGTGCACGTCTCTCTATCAGTGTTATAGAGGGTGGACAATTTATGAGTTTACCCTGTATAAGCTTTATACAGAGTAAAACAGATTTATTTGGGGTTTGGACCCCATTGGGAGTTGGGTATCTGGGTGCTGGAGACAGGAGCACTTCTTAAGCTGTTTTCAGTTAAGCCTGCAGCTTGTAGGGGATGTGGTTCAGGCTTGGATCTGTGTTTGCAGCAGGCAAGCATGCCTGGCTGAACAAGACAGGGTACTGAAGTCCCAAGTTGCCAGGGAAAACGGGCTCAGAGGTAGTCCCAGCACATCAGGTGTCGGTCCCAAGGGGGTTTCTCTGACCCAACCTATCACAGGGAGATTGAAATGAAATGAGAATGTTAGTCAAAAAGGCCCTAAACCTAAAAGTAAAGAAAGTAAAGTTCCTAGAGGTGGCATGGATAGTACTAAAAACACAATAAGAGTCTCAGCTTATCTTCACTACAACAGTTAGATCAAGTTTGTTCACCTGAGTTCCTTCTTTCCCTGCTGTTTCACCAATAAAAAGAGCAGTGTAGACATGAGAGGCACTGCATGGACATGTAGAGAACATGTAGGGAATATATCCTGGGTATTTACATGTGTAGGGCACTCTGCTCTACCTGCATAAGTCATGCCTCACCATCAGCACTGATATTTATACCCATGCTAGCTGGGTGTTCAGTGTCTGTACTTTACATGCCACCACACTTGTAGACTTGCCTTCTGAAACAACACACTTTAGCTACACAAAATGACTAGATTAGCAGAGGGAATGGACTAACACCTGATGAGTTGTTGTGACTTCAGCTGCTGCATTGCCATTGTGTTACTAGCTTGAGCAGCATTCGAGCTTCAACCCTCACCTCCTGACAGAGCAGCTAGCTCAAGTTTAAACCACCACCTAACTTAAGCTAGAGATATTTTTGTGTGGATGAGAGTCATGTTAGGGGGGGAAACTTGAGCTATACCTTGAGCTAACTCTAAAGTGAAGACGAGCACTCAGAAGACATGCATGCTGTTGAACTAAAAGACAGTGTAAGGCAAGGAGTTTAAACTAATGTGACTTCATTGCAAGGTTTGAGAATCTCTTCAAACAGAAATCCTTCAAAATCTGGAAATCTGACCCTAGTAAAGTTAATATACAGGAGCATAAATTATAGCAGGCAGTAAATACATGGGGAAATTGGAAGGCCAAAATGGATTTCAAAGAGCAAATAGCTAAAGTTTGTACAAATAAATGAGACTGCAACCCTGTCTCATGCTGACCAATGTTATTTTGTCTCCTTGTACTCCTCTGTCCATCTGTTTGTATCCACCTGTTGTCTCTTGTCTTATGCATAGATTGTAAACCTCTTGGGGCAGGGATCTTTTTGTTCTGCTTATACAGGGCCTGGTACAGTGGGGTCCTGGTCCATGACTGGGGCTGCTAAGTGCTACAATAATACAAATAATAAATAATGTAATGTTGATAAATACAATATAATAAATATTGAAGGAGAAAATCTAAACTACTCATACACATTAACAGAGTTCTGAATTAACTGTATCAATCCAAGAAAGGAACATGGGCATCATTGTTGACAGTTCAGTGAAGACCTATGCTTAATGTGCAGCTGTGGTCTGAAAAGCAAACCAGATGCTTGGTCGTATGGGGAATGGGATGATGAATAATACAGAGAATATTCTAATGCCACGTCATCTGAAATACTGTTTACCGTACTGATCACCCCATCTCAAAAAGGATACTATAGAACTAGAGGGGTTCAGAAAAGAGCAACAAGAATGATCAAGGGCATAAAAAGAGCTCTCATAGGAAGAGAGACTTAAAACACTGGTTTGCTTACCTTAGAAAGGAGGTGAATAAGAGGGAACATAGTAGAAGTATATAAAATAATGAATGGTAGAGAGAAGATAGAGCAGGATTTTTTGTTTAACTTGTCTGATTACACAAAAACAAAGGGATAGTCAATAAAATTAAAAGGTGAGAAATTCAAAACTGGTAAGTTTTTTTCATACATTAACATGTAATTAAACTGTGGCTTTACAAAGTTGTTCAAGTCAAAAACTTAATCCAATTCAAAAAGAATTGGATATTTTTAATGGATATCAAGAATATCCAGAGTTACCTTATTAATGTTAGCAAATTTTGGGGAAGAGATGTTAAACCTCATGCCTCAGGGCTTAAGTGATTTTTAAATATTAGAGACTCAGTTGAGACCTAATTTGGGGGGCAGATTATTCCAGATTTGCCTGTTGCAGGGTTTTTACACCTTCCGCTGAAGCATCTGGTACTGGCCACTGCTGGAGACAGGATACTGGATTAGATGGAGCTTGGACCAGAGACAGTATGGCATTCCTATGTATCTATGTACTCCCTTGCAAAACAAAATTCCTGCTTACTGCTCTGCTTCCCAGCATAGCAAAAGAAAATTGATACCAATGTTGTATGCCAACAGTCTAAAGATCAGTGTTCTAGAAAACTGCAGTTCAAACAATGTATATATGGAAAATAGCTATTTTATCTTTAAAATAGAAGTAGTATAGGGCATTGAGTTGTCTGACAATATTTTAAAAACACATCAATTTAAATTTATATTGCATTGTCTTACTTTTTTTTTTAAATCTTCAATGGAAATAATAGGATTGATCAGAGGGAAAAGGAACAGATAGACATGAAGTAAAGGCTATTTACAACCTATAGGTAAAAAATACTTAAATTACAGGTGAACACGTGGCTGCAGCTTAAATCTGCAAATCTATATTTTTAAAAGGAAAATGGCCATCTTTCTGTACAATTTTATCACATCTCCAAAATGGCTCTTTATTTCATTGTCTAAGTGACTGGATAATTTAATTACTGTTTTATTTCCCTACGCATAGTACTTCTCACCCATAGTGCACTTTTACTTTTTACTCCCTCTCAAAATCCAGATGTGGAAAATAAGCAAGGAATGCATTTGTTCAGTTGTAGCAAAAAAAAGAAGCAAAGTAATCGGACAATAAGTAATGCAGATTGTCAGAAATAATTTGATCATTGTGCCAGCGAATTGTAAAATTTAGAATGAGCAATTGTCAATTGCTGTTCATGTTACAATAGCATGTTGATAAGAGCCATGCAAACTTTTTTCTTTTTTGCAGAAATTTAGAAGGTGATGTTGCCGTACGAAGCTCGGCTGCTGTCTATACATACTGCAAATCGCGAGGGTTGTTTGCAGGGGTATCTTTAGAAGGAACATGTTTAATTGAAAGGAAAGAAACTAATCGCAAGTAAGTCCGTTTCAAAATCATAGAATCATAGAGTTAGAAGGGATCGCAAGGGTCATCTAGTCTAATTGCCTGCCAAGATGGGGGATTTGTTGTGTCTAAATTGTCCAAGACAGATGGCTATGCAGCCTCCTTGTGAAGACCTCCAGTGAAGAAGCTTCCACAACCTCCCGAGGCAGTCTGTTCCATTGTCCTACTGTTCTTACAGTTAGGAAGTTTTTCCTGAGATTTAATCTATATTGTTCATGTGTGTTTCTTCCATATTTTGTACTGTATCATCCAATGGGTTACACTGGAATTTTAGTGGGATGGATCTTTAGGAAAATATTCAAAATAAATCTTATAGTGAACTTTGTAGAATTGATATGCTCTGATGTACTACTTTTGGTTGTGTTGTGTTCACAACCAGTGCCCTAATTTGTAAACAAATCAGGGTAAGGTAATTCATTGTTCAGATACTTAAAATGTCTACTGTATTTACAGGGTTAATAGAAAGGTGAATATTTGATATATATTGGTATAGTGCAGTGGCGGGCAACCTGTTGCCTGCGGGCCACATGCAGCCCATCAGAGTAATCTGATTGCGCTGGCCCGCCACTTCCTGCAGCTCCCATTGACTAGGAACGGTGCACCGCGGCCACTGGGAGCTGCGTGGGACCGTGCCTGCCAATGGTCAACATCAGCAAAATGTCTCGCTGCCTGCAGTCAGATTACCCTGATGGGCCGCAGGTTGCCCACCCCTGGTATAGTGGAACAAATTCTTTCCTTGGAATGATTTCAGTAGAAATTGCAGGTGATTATCCAAAGCAAAATTTGGCCCATGGTATCTCCAAAAGCATTAATGGTGGAATTTGAGTATTGGAATTATATTGCCTCCATATGAACATTTATTCCACTGTACCATGCCAAAAGTTTATTTCCGATGTGAGTTATTTATGTCTTTTTTTCCATTAAAACAAGCTTTTGAACTTCTGAGGTATTAGATTTGGCAGGGAATGGCAGATATCTGGTTCAATGTCCTTTTAAAAAATAAATTAGGGATTGTGGTTTAGAGCCCAACTAAAGATGTTCAAGAGCTGCTTCTTACTTTTTTGTTTTGTTTTGTTTTGTTTTACCCGTAGCTATCAAAACTGTCAAAATTGAGATTTAGGTCCAGTTTTCTAAATCTAAAAATTCTTTTCCATTCTAGTGCCATTGTTGTAAACATACACATACCAGATTTCTTTAACTTTATTCATAGTAGCAGCCGTGTTAGTCTGTATCCATAAAAAGAACAGGAGTGCTTGTGGCACCTTAGACACTTTTGTTAGTATCTAAGGTGCCACAAGTACTCCTGTTCTTTTTAACTTTATTGTCAGCTGCTTTATAAAATGATAGCAATATTGTAAAATCAAAATTATACATAGATAATATGATAAAACTAAAATCTTTCCAAAATACTTTATTTTTCATCCCTCCTCCCAAGAAAATTATACATTTACTTTAACACATGGTTCCAAAGATAAACTAAAATGCAAAGAAATGAGGTTTTCCATGCTGTATTCTGACAGGTTTGAAATCTTGTTTGAGTCAGACCACTTGGTTGAAAATTACATTAAAATAAAACCAGTCTGAGTTGGAGACAATTAAAATTTGTAATTGAATATGTCTCCTTTTTCTAAAAATCTCCCATCCTAGTATTGCTGTTTATAAGAGTAAAGGTTTTTTAAAATCCCAAATGTATTGTACCAATTTTAAGCTGAGCAGTAGCAAAGGCATTAATTCATATTTATTAAAAGCTTGGTTTTGACAGGCCCTTATGTGAGTACATGTAGAAGATATGGGGGGGAGAACCTGCAAGCATGTTCTCCCCTTGTACAGCCGAGGCAAGGCCAGAAAGCAAGATGCACACACAGCAGACCATGCTAGTGGGTGGGTCCTAAAGATTCGTGTACCCTGTGAACTAGGCCACTCAAGGAGTCTAAGTCTGTGAATTAGGCCACTCAGTGAGTAGCTAATTGTATGTGCTTAGAAACAAATAACACATCCACTGAAATGTTTATGGCATATTTGTGAAAATGGATACTGTTGAACATTACCAAGAGTCCAGTTTCCCTTCTTGCTCTAATACGAAAGGACTCTTTAAATAAATAAATAAAATCTGTAATCACAATATAGCAAGAGTTTTGGCAACTTGGTACCACCTGTTTTCTATGGTCACCCAGAGTTATTGTGGTTGATATTAAAAAGGCCACATTAAAAGCCCTTTAAGCTATAACTGTTTTCTGTGAAACCAATGTTCTCTTTTCTTGTTTAATGCTGACTTTCAATGCAGCAGGTGATCCTGCAGCTGACATCTGATAGTGTGAACACAAAAAATCCTGATTTTCCATTTTTTGCACACCACCATGCTTTTCTATAGAAAATGAGCTGCAGCAAAATATTGGTGAAAATTAAGCTGAAGTAATAATAAAGGGAAACAAGTCTGTTCCCTGTACTTTATTGTTCTCAATTTATATTGAGCATAGAACAACTTCTGCCATTCCTTCATGAGTAATCAGTTTAAGAAATCAAGTAAATGTTATTTATACAACATGTCGAAATGGTGCAGTACATAGGGAGTCTTTTAAACTGTAGGTTAAACTAGAAGTATAGCTGAGATGATGATTAAAGCAACTGATATAATTTTTTGTGCTAGATTTTATGGTCAAGATATTCGAGCTAGTGCCATTTTATTTGGTGATGTACCTCGTCTTACTCAATCAGAAGATCTGCATGAAATTCTGGACTCCTTTACTGAACAATATGAAAATGAGGAGCAGAAAAACAATGCAAGAAAAGCAGCAAGGGAACAAAGGAAGGTTTGCACACATTTTTTTCCATATTGGCTCTCTCTGTTGCTAAATCCTTTCATTTACAATTGGATCCAATCCTAATATTGCTGTGTAGATGGCACTCACATTGAAGTCACTGGATATGTTGAGTGCTGACTGATGGAAGGATAGGGTGTCTTTTTTGGGTATACTGTATTCACTCAAGTGCACTGTTCAGTATTGCCATGGGAACCTCCTCCATAGAAGAACATTACTATTACCTTAAGTTTTGCATACTCCAATCTAATTATATAATTCTTCATTACATTGTTTCCAAGAAGGCAACCAGCTTAGAGAGGCATATCTGTATTTGATGCACTAGAATCAGAAAAGTTTATTCAAAATATTCTTTTTAGCTGCAGCTTGATCTTCAAGAAAAATGTTCATTCTTAAGAATATTTGGAACAAATCAGGGTTTTTAGTTCTTTATCTGCTCCTTCTGTTTCTCATCAAAAATTACAACTCTTGGATTGGGCCATCATATTTAATCACTGAAAAGATGCTGAGAATTATGGGACAACACATTATCAATGTCTAGGCAACATTATCTCTCTAGACGTAACAGCTGATGCTACTGAGAGAGACTACAATATATATCATGTATTTTCCACCTTTGTGTTAAAACATCAAGCAATAACATTTTTCATTTACACATATAACTTTGTGGTGAATTATTATGCGGCTATATCGAAATTCGTCTTTAGTTTTACAGTTTCAAATGTAATGACATCAAGAGGCAATATCTGATGGGTTCTTCTTAATTTCTTCTAGATTATCCTCAGGCCTTCAGTTATATTAACCTGTACTTGCTAGTGAGGTGAGATTTTGCTATTTTTTAAATTATTTATTTTAGGCTAATGATCCACCTGTTAAACCAT
Source organism: Terrapene triunguis (assembly GCF_002925995.2). NCBI lineage: Eukaryota > Metazoa > Chordata > Testudines > Emydidae > Terrapene > Terrapene triunguis. The sequence goes on along the minus strand of NW_020664393.1, from coordinate 48,839,250 downwards.
CGTCAAGGCCACAGTCACGTAAGCCACCTGTGTGTGCTGCACCAGCAGGTATGAAAATGTTTTGATAACATGAAATTGTCGCTATATGTGAAAGAAGAGTATTAGAAATACTATGAGTATGATGTTTTTATGCTATTCAATCCCCTTTTCTTGTGTGAGCTGGTAACTTCTCTATAACAGCTTGATTTGTCAAAAAGTGGACTATTTTGGGATAGATTCGTGAAAGATAATGGGTGACATTTTTCTGGTTTTTATCTAGTCTCTAAATGCAACTAAATGTTTACTAAACAGACACTACAAAATGGCTGTTTGTTTTATTACTACATATTGTAGATGACAGCTGAATATAGAAATTAGTGCCAGTTTTACAGTCATGTATGTAATAGCTCAGAAGGGACATTAAAATTAATTGGGTACATAATGGTCCACTTTGTATGATGGATTTTTTTCCTATTTAAGGGGACTGTTTTCTTGTAAAAACTGCTGACTTTTAGGAGGAAGTTAATCTCTTCTGGTCTGGGCCCAATGAGCTGCCGCTTTTCATCATCCTCTTCAAATAGGTAGATGAACCTTTCACTAGGATAGTGTCTTAATTCCTTACTCTATTTTAGTCTTCCTTCTGCCACACAGCAAGTGACGCTCCTGCTGATACTATTTTTTTTTCCTGCAGCTCCTTTCCTATTCTGTTGGGAAAGAGATGAATCAAAATTTCCATCCCTCAGTCCTAGTTCAGTAAATAGCTATTTCTGCTCTCCACCACTCCTTCTTGGCTAACTACAATAATTTGTGGATACTGAACATATATTACAAGAGCAGAAAACAAAGTAAATTGACCTATATTGATATGTTATATAAATTAATTATTTACATTTTCCTGCAGATGTAAAAAATCCACACAAACTTTATCCTGAACTTCCCAATTACCATGCCACTGAGGGTAAGTACTACACTTCGAATTTATTTTATAAAGGTCACATGCAATGGGTGTGAGACTGCATGGGGATATTTTGGAAAACATTATACTTTTTAAAAAAATTCTGTGCTTGCATCACCTTGTCGTCTTTATTATCCAGACTCATCCCATGAGTTAAACAAATCAAGATTCCCTTCTGTTTTTTTATGTTTTAGAAATGTTGTATAAACATCTACCTTTATCTAGTTCCCTGGCTTTTTACTCAGACAGCAGGTGAATCTCACCTTCCTTTCTGTCTCCTTGTGGCCTAACTTCTTACATTTCAAAAATCCTTTTTCCCCATTCAATATACATGTCCAGTCCTATAAATAGTCAGACTATATTTGATGATACCACCTTAATGAGGCAAAAGAGATCACTATGACATAACAACCTGTGTCCAAGTCTACCCTCTGTCCTCTGTGCACAAAGAAGTGTAAATCCTGTTTTATATAAACAAACACCCACAATGGTCAAATCTGATTACCATCATAAGGTTAGTTTGCCATTGCATTTACCTCCTTTCATAGGATTATGCAGTGGTTTGAGATTATAAATCTGCTTTTTGGTGTAACACAGAGATCACTTGTGCTGTGGTCTGGACTGTCAAGTTTTTTGAGGTCAAAACAAGGGCCTGGCTCATTTTCATGCCTAACTTAGGGTTACCATTCGTCCGGATTCCCCCGGACATGTCCGGCTTTTAGAGTTAAAAATAGCGTCCGGGGGGAATTTGTAAATGTCCGGACTCTCCCCACTCCCCCCCCTGCAGAGCACTCGCTGCTGACAGGGCAGCCGGATGGATGGTGCC
>NW_020664393.1:48726867-48837090 GCF_002925995.2 Terrapene triunguis | reverse complement strand
ATGGGGCGTGGGAGTCCCAGGGGTCTGTCTGGGGGTGAGGGTGTGGATAAGGGTTGGGGCAGTCAGGGGGCAGGTAGGGGGTAGGGTCCTAGGGGGCCAGTTAGGATGGGGTGAGGGTCTCAGGAGGGGGCAGTCAGGGAACAAGGAGCAGGGAGGCTTAGGTAGGGGGTGGAGTCCTGGGGGGCAGTTAGGGGCAGGGGTCCCAGGAGGGGGCAGTCAGGGGACAAGGAGCAGGGGGAGGGTTGGGGGTTCTGAGGGGGGCGGGAAGTGGGAGAGAGTGGAAGGGGCAGAGGCGGGGCTAGGGCAGGGCTGGGGCGGGGCTAGGGCAGGGCTGGGGCGGGGCTAGGGCAGGGCTGGGGCGGGGCTCCTCCCGTCCTCTTTTTTGCTTGCTGAAATATGGTAACCCTAGCCTAACTCATTTATGATTCTGTTGCACCCAGCACCACTTGTAGTTTATGGAGTTTGTACTGTGAGAGCATGACATCACAGATCATTAGAACTAATTTTGAAACCCAAACAGTTTAACCTTTGTTCTGCACCTGGCAGAACCCTATCAACAAAGTGGTAAATTCACTTAAAGAATGTTTAAGCCCACGTGGCTTTTGTTTCCCCAAGTATGTCTCACCCTTCCAATGGAAAAAGCAAGTTTGTGTTGATCCCCTGAAACCACTTATAAGGTCCACAAACTATTTTGCAAGGCAGTGAAATATAATATTTTCCTCGAATAAATTGAATAGACTTTTTGATCTATAAAATACATTACCTGCTTGTCAACCACTAAGTTTTATACAGACAGTAAGTGTTGGTCAGTGCTAGGATCAGACCCAAAACCTTGGCACTGCATAAATATACACATTGTCTCATACACACAATGCTTAACAAAAATTAAAATCTTTCACCAAAATGTTTCAATGTGTTTTCAGTTTAAAAAATGACAAGTAAAAATATCCACAATGATCCAGTTACATTAAAAACAAATTAGTTGTGGTGTTCGCAACATCCACTAAGTATGATTGAATTTAGCCTCAAGGTCCTGACCAATATCCCAATTATATGTATCACACATGCACAAATCATTAATAAATGAACACGATGCATTTTTAAACACACAAAAAGAGAAAAAAAGTTAAAACTTATAATACTTAAAAATATTTAATCTTCATTTTAACCACCTTCCTTATTCCTTCACCTGGACCCTCTCTGTTTGTAGTTTTCTTAAAAGGAAAAGCTATTCCTTGTAATTTCTGGTAGTAATACATATACTTGTTGGGGAAAAGTGTTCAATTTAGGAGATAGGTGTCAGGTTTCATTGGCAATCTCCAGTCCTACTTCTGAAGACCAAACGAGACAAATGCACACAGGGAAAGAGACAGAGGTGGAAAAAAGATAGGAAAATTCAACTTTTTCTGTAATATCTGGTTTCTGGAAACCCACAGAAACATCACACATTCTCTAACCTTTTTAGAAACATTGGGACTTGACAAACATTTTTCACAGTCAGGCTGCTAAAATAGAACTTTCAGTTCTGTCTCTTCTGAAGGGGAGAGGGAGTTGGGGATAGGTGATATTTTGTCTTAGGGTATATCTACACTGGCAAGTTTCTGTGCCACAAATTATACCACTTTTATTAAAACGCTGGAATTAAACCACTGTTGCGTGTCCACACTGTGCTCTTTGTGACGCTAGAGCGCATCCACATTAGCAGCCCTTGCAACGGCAAAGGCAGCAGTGCACTGTGGTAGCTATCCCACTGTGCAACTGGCCGCAGGGTGCTTTGGGAAGGGTTTGCAATGCCTCATGGGGCAGGCACAGTGTCACACGATGCAGGTTTCCCAATCCCATTGTTCCATGGGCATCCTACTACATTGCCAGCTGCTTTTACACACACACACACACACACACACACACACACACACACACACACCTCTGCCTCTATATTCAACAGCGTGAACATTCTACATTAACAGTTTGCTTTGTGTTCCATAGCAGATTACCACAGCACACAACGGTGCTTTGAAAGGGGAGGGGCACATGTCTCCAGGGCAGCCGAATTCAAAACAATGAGCAGAGCGGTCACTTGAGTCATTATGGGACAGCTTTGAAGGCCAATGACAGTGCAGAAAGCAATCAAGTGTCTACACTGAAAAAAGAGCGCTGGAGCCTCTGTGCAAATAGCCTTACAACTCTGGTGGAGGTAGTTTTTTTTCCCCAGCGCTGCAACTGAGGAGTTTCTGCGCACAAATTGGCTTGGCAGCGTGTACACGTCTGCGGTTTGAGTGCAAAAAGCTGCTTTACTGCACAGAAACTGCCAGTGTAGACAAGCCCCTACTCTGCAGGCCAGTTTTCCTTGGATAGCAGTCCTGCCATCAAGGGGATATCTTCACCCTTATAGGTATTATGCAGCTCTGAAAACTCTGGATATTTTCTGTCATTTAGCTCTAAAATGCTGATATCTTATTCTCCTAGTAAAGAGATAAGTGGCACAAGAAAATTGGTTGCTGCTAAGACTAAGGCCCAGATCCTACAATGTGGTCTTTTAGCACAGACCCCTGTACTTATGTGTAGTACCAAGATTGATTTAAGCAGGACCCCACCTGAGAGCAGGGGCCTGTGCTACCCAGTCACCATTGCAGGGTTAAGGCCTGTTGTTATATTATTCAGGTCCTTAAGTAATATTATATGGTTTCAACATTTAACATAAATCTCTTTTGTTGCCAGTGAAGAAAACTACAATAATTTGTAGACAACACATAGAAGTAGAAATAAAATGAATCCTCTAGAAGCCATGTTTTAGATTTTATGATGTGATAGTAAACGTTATTGCAGGAATACTGTACCTTAGCATATAGCAACAGTATGTCCATTGTCATCGGTAGGAAGGGATTAATTGCAAAAAAAAAAAAAATGATAAAAGTAACAGAAGAGTTGAAACATTTTATACTTCTATTATGTTACATGAAAGAAGAATTTGATTTGTGTTTGAGACATTTTTAATTATCTACTATGGAGACCTTCTGAGTTATCTTGATGAGTAAAGTAATATAACCTGTTTCAAGTCCAAGACAGAATATTAAATTAAAAACCTGTGTCTCTAAACTGATATTGTGATACTTGATTCATATGCAAGCAGAGCAGACTGAGTTTTTATACAGCTCAGTTCTGTTAAGAGTAATTCTTAGATTAATACACTAAAGTGTAAATGGTGTTTCCAAAGGAAGATTTTAAAGGTTATCAGAAATGGGAAATATTACAGATTTTAGTGCCTGTTTCTTTAAACTGTTGTAAATCACAAGGAATTATTACAACTCTGAACATAAAACATCACAGTAGTACCATTATTAACTAAATAGGCTGGTATTATCAAAGGAATCTCATGAATTTGGCCATACAACTCCCTTAGAGTCCTTTGAAATTCTCTGTCCTAGCAAATACTATTGTGGTTGGCAGAAACCAGTTCTCCCTCTACTGGAAAAAGTCACTGATTTTAATCTGACTTTTCAAAAAGAAGCTTTGAATTGCTATCTTTTAGTTTTTAACATATATGTTCTTCTTGAAAAATGTTACATATTACCTTTTTTGTTTGTTTGTCTTCCTACTTGTTTGCCATCTTGCAAAAGAACCTATACCTCCTCTCATAAAGTAGCATGTCTTATTCTACCAGGTAGCTAGGAAACAAAAATGATGGTCAATTACAGCTCATATGATGAGACCATTAACTTCCTCCTTAGTTTGTTTGCGTTTTGGAAGCATATGGCATAATATGGGAAGTTTGGTGTTTCTGATTCACATCCTCAAATGTTAACACCCTATTCCACCCCACGAGGATAGAATACTTTGGAGATAATTGAGATAAGACCAGAAAAGAGATTCATAGATTCTAGGACTGGAAGGGACCTCGAGAGGTCATCGAGTCCAGTCCCCTGCCCGCATGGCAGGACCAAATACTGTCTAGACCATCCCTGATAGACATTTATCTAACCTACTCTTAAATATCTCCAGAGATGGAGATTCCACAACCTCCCTAGGCAATTTATTCCAGTGTTTAACCACCCTGACAGTTAGGAACTTTTTCCTAATGTCCAACCTAGACCTCCCTTGCTGCAGTTTAAGCCCATTGCTTCTTGTTCTATCCTTAGAGGCTAAGGTGAACAAGTTTTCTCCCTCCTCCTTATGACACCCTTTTAGATACCTGAAAACTGCTATCATGTCCCCTCTCAGTCTTCTCTTTTCCAAACTAAACAAACCCAATTCTTTCAGCCTTCCTTCATAGGTCATGTTCTCTAGACCTTTAATCATTCTTGTTGCTCTTCTCTGGACCCTTTCCAATTTCTCCACATCTTTCTTGAAATGCGGTGCCCAGAACTGGACACAATACTCCAGCTGAGGCCTAACCAGAGCAGAGTAGAGCGGAAGAATGACTTCTCGTGTCTTGCTCACAACGCACCTGTTAATACATCCCAGAATCATGTTTGCTTTTTTTGCAACAGCATCACACTGTTGACTCATATTTAGCTTGTGGTCCACTATAACCCCTAGATCCCTTTCTGCCGTACTCCTTCCTAGACAGTCTCTTCCCATTCTGTATGTGTGAAACTGATTTTTTCTTCCTAAGTGGAGCACTTTGCATTTGTCTTTGTTAAACTTCATCCTGTTTAACTCAGACCATTTCTCCAATTTGTCCAGATCATTTTGAATTATGACCCTGTCCTCCAAAGCAGTTGCAATCCCTCCCAGTTTGGTATCATCTGCAAACTTAATAAACGTACTTTCTATGCCAATATCTAAGTCGTTGATGAAGATATTGAATAGAGCCGGTCCCAAAACAGACCCCTGCGATACCCCACTCGTTATGCCTTTCCAGCAGAATTGGGAACCATTAATAACAACTCTCTGAGTACGGTTATCCAGCCAGTTATGCACCCACCTTATAGTAGCCCCATCTAAATTGTATTTGCCTAGTTTATCGATAAGAATATTATGCGAGACCATATCAAATGCCTTACTAAAGTCCAGGTATACCACATCCACAGCTTCACCCTTATCCACAAGGCTCGTTATCCTATCAAAGAAAGCTATCTGTTGGTTTGACATGATTTGTTCTTTACAAATCCATGCTGGCTGTTCCCTATCACCTTACCACCTTCCAAGTGTTTGCAGATGATTTCCTTAATTACTTGCTCCATTATCTTCCCTGGCAGATCTTGTAGTTGCACGTAGGCCAACTGACCAAACATCCATATGTGCCTCCTTGCCCTACTAGAAGCAGAGATTTGTAGAGAGAAGATTTTTCAGTTTCTTTGTGTTCCAGCTTGACACCCCAGCTGTCTTCCTGAGCTTATGAGAGACCTACCAGTGCTTCCAATCTTCCTTCACACACTAGCTTTTTTATTACAACTGCACAAACAGCATCTGAAGGGTTTCTTCAGCTCCCTTAGGGCTTCTCTTTACAGCTAAAAAAATCTGTTTTTAATGCGTATGAGTGATCCTGAGCTAAACACACAGTGAAGACAAGGCCACTTTAATTTTACCACTGGCACTGAACCTCAGGAGGTGTGTATAGGGCTGATGTTGGCGAAAAGCCAAGAGATAAGATAGGAGAAAGATAGTGGGGGACAGAAAGAAACACACAAGGGAAAGGATAACAGAGCAGGATCTCACATGTATCATGCTGGGGTTCTCATGCTGGTGATGGTCAGGTGCCCCCACTAGTGCACTGAGGTCTGAAATTTGAGAGGACTGACTCACAAGGAGGGAACTGACCACCGGGGAATGGGATCTGAAGCCGGAGTTGTTTTCAGACTTCTGTGCTCCAACTCAGACTACTTGGAGAGGACTGGCTCTTGCCTTGACAGGCTGAAGTGATTATTTTCCAAATTACGAAACCATCAGGCAACAGCTGGATAGGAAAGAAAAGGGAATAATTTCAGAGCCTTCCTCCACCAAGCTGTGTTAGTCTAGGGAGCTCAAAGATCAACTGGAACAAGGCCGAGGCATAGTGGCCTCATTTTGGCTCTGTCTGTTGTGATCCTCAAAGTTAAGGATTATGACTGTAGAACTGGGTAATGTAAATGACACATCTCATGTTTAGTGACTTGAAAATGTAAAACAAAAATGAAAGATGGTTTCCTGATTGATTACTGCTGTGACTGCCCAGGGAGAATCTTGCTTCTGGCAAAGTCTGAAAATGTAGTTTTCAAATGACATGATAGAAAGTGTTGTGACCAAGAATAGTATCACTTTCAGCTGTCCTTTGTGCATAAATGATTTATGTACTTGACCTTTGGTTTTCTGTTCCTAATTTCTGAAACAAATACAGCTAATGATTCATTTTGCCTTCTCTGTCTTAATTTGTCATTTCTCACATTTCTCACATAGGATACTTATGAACATGAAGGTCCTATATAACGATACCATAGGACAAAGCTACTACACCTCTACCCCTATATAACGCGACCCGATATAACACGAATTTGGATATAACGTGGTAAAGCAGTGCTCCGGGGGGGGCGGGGCTGCGCACTCCGGTGGATCAAAGCAAGTTCGATATAACGCGGTTTCACCTATAACGCGGTAAGATTTTTTGGCTCCCGAGGACAGCGTTATATCGAGGTAGAGGTGTATTTTAAAATTCTATGCTTTCGCATTTGTCAAAAGTCTCTTAACTTTTTTTATGAATTAGAAGAAATTGAAAAAAGAGACGTGCACCTCCCCCAAAAGCCAAAACAAAGGCAAACTTGTGTTAGTGAAAGATAATCTAAGAAATCCAAACACCTGTTTTGGCTATAAGCCTTTCACAAAGAAATAGTAGTGAATCATTGGCTTTCTCACTGACAATAGGTACTCAACATTTTAAGTTTCTTTTCATATTTTTTAGTTTATTTGATCCTTTAGGAGAAATGCTTGCTCACCTTCTTGATTTAAATTAATAAAGTATCTGTTCATCTGCACTGGATTGGATTTTTAAGCTATTCTGTCGTACAAAGAATATTTCAGGTAGACTTGTACAGTTTGCGCAAAATAGAAGGAGGGAATCAAGATCTTACTTGAAACAGAAAGCTAGTTACAACTTTAAATACACATTGAATACCATCTCACCAATTGCTTTACATTTTCAAAGCACTATGGAGATATTAATGGCTCTTAAGGACATCCTCTGAGGTAGATAAGAATCCTTATTTCCTATTCCACATTTGAAGAAGCTGAGACAGAAATTTATGTGACCTATCTCAGAGGCACTGTGATATACTGATTTAGTCATGGAGTTGGGAATAGGTAGGCCTTGGTTGTAATCCTAGTTCTGCCACAGATTTGCTGTGTGATCGTGTGAAAGTTTCTTAATAGATTCATACATATTAAGGCTAGAAGGGACCATTAGATTAGTCCCAGATCAGATTGTATAATCTGACTTCTTGTTTAGCACAGAGCATAGAATTTCACCCAGTTATTCATGTATTGAGCTGAATAACTGGTGTTTCAACTAAAGCTTATCTTCTAGAAAGGCTGTCAAATTATCTGGAGTGGCTAATGAGAATGAGTGCCAACCTCAGGGCAGACTGTCAAAAAGCAGGGCAGAAACTGCAAACTGGTTGTATGTTCTATAATTATGTTTCATCAACCCAGTAAAAAGTGTGAGCTCCTAAAGCACTATAACAGTCTTACCACAGAGTTTCAGACAGTCCCCTTGGGCATTCCAGTCTATCTTGCCACCTTGGCAAGCTGAATTTATGTGATAGATGGTCACTTTACACAAAAATCTCATAAATATTCAGACCCAACGGAGCAGTCATTTACCCCAGGTCATTTGTACTTAGATCTCAATGCAGTCCTGTAATAAACTTAGTAAGGATTTATTAACTAAGAAAAGAAATAAGAGAGTTATTTACAAGGTTAAAACAGGAAACACAAATGAATTAAAGTCTTAGATTTAGAAAGGTATTTTCAACTTCTATAATAAGCAGCTCTATGTGTCCTTTAGGGCTGACCCATGCCATGCAGCATGGAGATCTCTTGCTTTATATTTAGGAATCTTTGCCCCTCAGAGTCCAGACAGCATAAAAGATCCAGTTTCTCCTTGTCAGGGATCTTTATACCTCGTTACGCCAGAATCCAAGATCATGGATGAGCTGTCCGCACATAACCTCTTCATGAGGGGTGTGGGGAGCAATTGACAAAGTCTTTGTTTCACAATGGCCCATTTGGATTTAGTAGCCTTTCCTGGTGGGCAGGAAATAACACCTCTTGAGGTAAACTTATATTTCACACTTAGTAAAGCTTCTCCCCTGACTGTAGGGAATTTACAGTCTTAACAAACATTTTTATAGTTACATAGAATCATAGAAGATTAGGGTTGGAAGAGACCTCAGGAGGTCATCTAGTCCAACCCCCAGCAGATGTCAGGGTGATTGAAGTCCCCCATGAGAACCAGGGCCTGTGATCTGGAAACTTCTGTTAGTTTTCCGAAGAAAGCCTCGTCTACTTCATCCGCCTGGTCTGGTGGTCTACAGCAGACGCCCACCACGACATCACCCTTGTTATTTCGCCTCTAAACTTAACCCAAAGACACTCAACAGGCTTTTCTCCAGTTTCATACTGGAGCTGTGAGCAATCATACTGCTCTCTTACATACAGAGCAAACATTTAAACATTACTTTATAATATGGGATACAGATATTGTAAGTAGGATTAATACATGTAGCATCCTACAAGCATTCCATAAAGTCTAAACATTATTATAACTCTGATATTTATTTTGAAAGTGCTAACAAACAGGTAAACACGACTCGTTTCCTGCTATGCATTTGTAAGTGTTCAATAAGGGAGAATCCAGGTTTTCATGATAGTTTGTTCCAATGGTTATTAATCCCTCTCACTATTCAAAATAAAGCACACATTTTTTATTTGAATTTGTCTGGTTTCAGATTCCAGCCATTGGTTCTTTTTATGTCTTTCTCCTTTAGATTAAGATCCCTTTAGTTTCTGGTATTTTATCCCTTTGAAGATGCTGGAATCAAGTCACTATTCAGTCTTTTTTTGATAAAATAGACTGAGCTTTAAGTCTGTCAGTGTAAGGCATATTCTTAGGCCCTCAAATACATTTTTGTGAATCTTTTCTGTCCCCTCTCCAATTTTTCAACATTATTTTTAAAATATGGGCACCAGAAGTGGACACAATATTCCAGTATAGATTTCACCAATGCCACATATTGAAGTAAAATCACTTTCATCCTCACTACTTCCTTGTTTATACATCCAAGGATTTAGCTCTTTTTGCTGTAACATCGCACTGGGAGATTACGCTCGGTTGTTTGTCCACTATGACCCCAAAATCCTTTTTAAAGTAATTGCTTTCCAGAATAGTGTCCCCCATTCTGTAAGCATGGCCTGAATTCTTTGTTCCTAGAGTATGACCTTGCATTTGGTTGTATTAAATCCAAATTGTTCTGTATGACTGCCCTGTCCTCATCATTATTTATCACTTCACCAATCTTTGTATCATCCACAAACTTTATCAGCAGTAATTTTTATTTACTTCCAGATCATTAATAAAATTACTGTATAGCATTGGGCCTTCAACCAATCCCTTCAGAAACCTCATTAGAAATAAATACCCCAGTCAATGATGATTCCCCATTGACAACTATTTTTTGAGATTTTCTTTTTATTAGTGTAGTGCTTAGGAGCCCTAGTCATGATCTAGGCACTGTACAAAAACAGAACAAAAAGACAGTCCCTGGCCCAAAGATCTTACAATATAGGCCTGCAAGGGACCTCCTGTGTCACTAAGTCCAGTCCCTTGGTTTCTCAGGCAACCCCATCATATAATTCCATTCATAAATTTATCAAGCTCCATCTTAAAACTAATTAGGCCGTTGGCCCCACTACTCATATTAGCAAGCCTTTCCATACCCTCACTCCTCTGATGATTAGAAACCCAATTTCCAGCCTAAATTTATTCATGGCCAGTTTGTACTCATTTGTTCTTGTGCCAACATTGTCCTTTATTTTAAAAAGCTCTTCTCCCTCCCTGGTGTGTTCTTCCCTCCTCCCCCCTTCAATATATTTCTAGAGAGCAATCAGATTCCACCTTAGCCTTTATTTTTTTAGGCTAAACAAGCCATGCTCTTTTAGTCTCCTCTCAAAGGATAGGCTCTCCATTCCCCTGATCATTCTAATAGCCCTTCTCTGCATCTGTTCCAGTTTGAATTCATCTTTCTTAAACATGGATGACCAGAATTATACACCGTATTCCAAATGAGATCTCACAAGAGTCTTGCACAATGGCATTAATATACTTCCTGTCTCTATTGCAAATACCTCACCTGATACATCCTAGGATCACATTTGCTTTTATTTTTATGGCCACATTATATTGGTGGCTCATTGTCATCCTGTGATTGATTAATAACCCCAGGTCTTTCTCCTCCATTGTCATTTCCAGCTGATGAGCCACCAGTTTATAGCATATTTTTGTTAGCCCCTAAATGCATGAACTTGCACTTAACACTATTCAATTTCATTCTGTTTCTGTTACTCAAGTCCTCTAGGTCATCCAAGTCTGTTTTTATAATATTCCAGTCCTCCTCTGTATTGATGATGCCTCCCAGCTTCGTGTCATCAGCAAATTTTATTAGCACTCTCCTACTTGGTGTCATCAGTGAAAAAAATAAGATCAACCCTAAGACTGATCCTTGAGAAACTCCACCAGTAATCTCCCTCTAGCCCAATAGTTCCCCTTTCTGCACAACCTGTTTTCATCTCCCCTTTGGCCATTTCCTTAGTCACCTTACTAATCCCCATCTTCTTCAGTTTAATTTACAAGCTTAGTGTAGGACAAGACAACAGATGGATTCAGACAGATTGGGAGTAAAAGGAAACAATGAGCTAATACTGGTAAACATGATAAGTAGTGCTTTCAGCACAGTAGCAGCCTAACCACTGTCAAGTTTTTTATTTATTTATTTATTTATTTATTTATTTTGTAGGCATCATGGAAAAGAGTTTTAAGGAGGGTTTTGAAGGAAGATGATGAGTTAGTGTTGCAGATGTTTACCAGGAGCTCCTCCCAAAGGTGAGGGGTAGTATGGAAGAAAGCATGAAGGTGCTTGTTTGAAAATTTAACAAGTAGGCTGACATCATGGGCCAAAAGTAGAGGCTGGAGTTGATGTTTCAGTAGTGAATGAGAGATGATAGGTAGGGTGGGGATAAGCTGTGAAGGGCCTTGAAAGGGGAGACACGCAGCTTACGTTTGATGCAATAGAGAAAGGGGAGCCAATGGAGAGATAGAAAAAGAGGGGTGAGATGGTGAAAATGGTGGGTTATGTAGAGCTTTAGCTGATTGCTAGATTTGAGTTTAGACAGAAGACGACAAGTCTGGAGTAGAGAGGTAGATCTGTGATTTGTCACCATAGAGATGGTAGTTGAATTTGTGTTGGCAGATGGGATTACCCAAAGAGGAAGAAGAGAAGGGGGACAAGGACTAAGATCTGTGGAACTCCCCTCCCCACAGAAAGTTGAAGTGGAAGGCTGTCTGCCTCCCAGGGATCCCCTGGTAGCCTTCAGTGGCCTGTGGTGCCCTTCCTCAACTTTTCCTCCTGGTTCCTCAGTAACTCACAAAAAGGCTTTCACGAGTCCCATAACAGCCCTTGCGGGGGTCTAGTTTTATTAACAAAACTGTTCAAAATGATATTCAGAGTAAAATTCCAAAATAAGCCCCTCCCAGCCCTTTCTGACTGGAGTCCTTCCACAGGCCTCTGCCAGCCTTGTCCAACTCTCTGCTTACAAGAGGTCAGCAGGCCAACCCCTTCTCCTGGTCCTCCCTTAGGGCAGGTCTTCACTACCCGCTGGATCGGCGGGTAGTGATCAATCTATCGGGGGTCGATTTATCGTGTCTAGTGTAGACGCGATAAAATCGATCCCCGATCGCTCTCCCCGTCGACTCCAGAACTCCAGTTCGCGAGAGGCGGAAGCGGAGTCGACGGGGGAGCGGCAGCTGTCGACTCGCCGCCGTCCTCACGGCCAGGTAAGTCGACCTAAGATACGCCGACTTCAGCTACGCTATTTGCGTAGCTGAAGTTGCGTATCTTAGGTCGACAGCCCTCCCCCCCCCTCGCTAGTGTAGACTTGGGCTTAGTTTCTCAGAGTCCCTGCAGGAGCCTTTTTTCAGAGTAGCAGCCGTGTTAGTCTGTATCCACACAAAAAACAGGAGTACTTGTGGCACCTTAGAGACTAACAAATTTATTAGAGCATAAGCTTTCGTGGGCTACAGCCCACTTCTTCGGATGCATATAGAATGGAACATATATTGAGGAGATATATATACACACATACAGAGAGCATGAACAGGTGGGAGTTGTCTTACCAACTCTGAAAGGCCAATTAAGTAAGAGAAAAAAAACTTTTGAACTGATAATCAAGATAGCTCAGTACAGACAGTTTGATAAGAAGTGTGAGAATACTTACAAGGGGAGATAGATTCAATGTTTGTAATGGCTCAGCTATTCCCAGTCCTTATTCAATCCAAAATTGATTGTATCTAGTTTGCATATCAATTCCAGCTCAGCAGTCTCTCGTTGGAGTTTTTTAAGGTTTTCTGTTGTAAAATAGCCACCCGCAGGTCTGTCATTGAATGACCAGACAGGTTAAAGTGTTCTCCCACTGGTTTTTGAGTATTATGATTCCTGATGTCAGATTTGTGTCCATTAATTCTTTTGCGTAGAGACTTGGTCCGGTTTGGCCAATGTACATGGCAGAGGGGCATTGCTGGCACATGATGGCATATATCACATTGGTAGATATGCAGGTGAATGAGCCCCTGATGGTATGGCTGATGTGATTAGGTCCTATGATGATGTCACTTGAATAGATATGTGGACAGAGTTGGCATCGGGCTTTGTTACAAGGATAGGTTCCTGGGTCAGTGTTTTTGTTCAGTGATGTGTGGTTGCTGGTGAGTATTTGCTTTAGGTTGGGGGGTTGTCTGTAAGCGAGGACAGGTCTGTCTCCCAAGATCTGTGAGAGTGAGGGATCATCTTTCAGGATAGGTTGTAGATCTTTGATGATGCGCTGGAGAGGTTTTAGTTGGGGGGCTGAAGGTGACAGCTAGTGGTGTTCTGTTATTTTCTTTGTTGGGCCTGTCTTGTAGGAGGTGACTTCTGGGTACTCATCTGGCTCTGTCAATCTGTTTTTTCACTTCAGCAGGTATTATAGTTTTAAGAATGCTTGATAGAGATCTTGTAGGTGCTTGTCTCTGTCTGAGGGATTGGAGCAAATGAGGTTATATCTTAGAGCTTGGCTGTAGACAATGGATCGTGTGGTGTGTCCTGGATGGAAGCTGGAGGCATGTAGGTAAGTGTAGCGGTCAGTAGGTTTCCGGTATAGGGTGGTATTTATGTGACCATCGCTTATTAGCACAGTAGTGTCCAGGAAATGGACCGCTTGTGTGGATTGATCTAGGCTGAGGTTGATGGTGGGATGGAAATTATTGAAATCATGGTGGAATTCCTCAAGGGCTTCTTTTCTATGGGTCCAGATGATGAAGATGTCATCAATGTAGCGCAAGTAGAGTAGGGGCGTTAGGGGACGAGAGCTAAGGAAGCGTTGTTCTAAGTCAGCCATAAAAATGTTGGCATACTGTGGGGCTGCAGGAGCCTTGCCACTCCCTGCAGCCTTCTCCAAGTTTCTCTTACTCATGAGTCAGCAGGCCAACCCCCTGTGCTGTTCTCCTGACCCTCCTCCTGTTACTCAGGGTTCTTGGAGGAGCCTTGCCCCTCCCTGAAGCCTTCTGTCTCAGACCAGCTGCAGTTTCCAGACTTCTGTCCTGCCTGGCACTCTCACTCGAGCTCCCTTCCCCAGGGACTACCCAGGAGTCTTTCCCTTCCTTCATCTTCTCTTTTCACAGGTCTCTCCCTTATCAGAGACCTGATTGAGTCACATGACCCAATTTCCACACCTGGGGAGGTGCATTGTTTGTCATAGCTGCACTGGGGCCCATCTACCTTTAGGAGGCCAGACACCCTGTGATGGGGGATGAGGAGGATTCCCCAAAGAACATGCTGAAGAAGAAGTTAGGGAGAAGAGAACAAGAAGAGAGCAGCGTCACAGAAGACAAGGGAGCACAAGATTTTAAGAAGAGCATGGCTGAGTGTGTTGAAGGAGGTCTTGGAGTATGAGGATGGAGTACTGATTCTGCACTTTGGCTAGGAAGAAGTCATTAGAGAGTGTGGCAAGAGCAGTTTCAGTGCAATACAAGGGGAAGAAGCTGGATTGGAGATGGTCTAGGATGGAATTGGAGGAGAGGAACTGCAGGAAGCAATGGTAGAAGATGCATCCAATGAGTTTACAGATTAATGGGAGAAGGGAAATAGGGTTGTAATTGAAGAGACAAATAGGATCAATGGTGGGGCTTTTAAGATAGGAGAGATGTAAACATGCTTCTATTGTGAGGAGAAAGAGTCAAAGGACAGTGAGAGGTGAAGGAGAAGATTGGAAAGGAAGAAGAAAGCCCAGTCAAGCTGGGGGGAGGGAGAAAGTTATTTTGTGAATTTTCCCTTGCAATAAATCAGCCAGGTCCTGTGCAGAGAGAGAAGTGCAGATAGGAGGAGAAACGGTTTGAGGAGTGAGTAAAAGCTGGCAAAAAGGGGATTGGGATTGTGGCCATGGGATTCAATTAAGTTGGAGTAGTGGTGTTATTTAGCAAGGAAGATGGCAGAACTCAGGGAAGAGAGAGCTAATTTGTAATAGAGGAAGTCAGCCTGGCTACAGGACTTCTGCCAAAGACTCTCCACAGTGAGGGAACAGGAATGGAGGAAGGAGATATTGGGGGGGGGGGGGGGGGTGTGGAAATGAGCCAGGACTTGGGAGTAAGAGGGCAAGGATGCAGGAGAGTGAAGCAAGGAGACCAACAACCATATAAATGGAAGAAAGGGAAGAGAGGGCAGGGAGGATAAGGCTCAGAGCATATCGGAAGTCATCAGTATTGATGGACTGGAAGTCATGGAAAGACTGAGTGACGGGGTTTAAGGAAAGGGCTAATGAGCAATTCTGACTGAGACCAGGTTATGGTTAGAGAGGGGGAACTCAGCAACAAAGAAATCAGAGAGAGCTGATGAAGATGAAGTCAAGTCAGTGGCCCTTTTGGTGAGTGGGCAAGTTGAACCAAGGCTGCAGGTTGAATTAAGAGGTGATGGCAAGGAAATCTAAGAGTTGGATGGGTTATCAACATGGAAGTTGATGTCACAGAGAGTGAGAGTGGAAGATTTTGAGGAGAAAAAGAGAGACCAGAAGTTGAAATCAGAGGAAGACTGATTGGGAGGAGTTGGGGGAATGCTAGATGACTTCAAGACCAGGTAATGCAACAAGAAGAGCAATGCATGCTGCAACAGGAGTATGTAGAGAAAAACAAAGAAATAAAGGAGTTATGTTGGAAAAGTAAGAAAGAGTGGTTTGACAAAAAAGCAAAAGAAACCAAAGAAGCATCAGTGAGAAGTGACTCTAAGGCAGGAGTTCCCAAACTTGGTTCGTGGGTTGTTCAGGGTAAGCCCCTGGCAGGCTGTGAGACACTTTGTTTACGTGAGCATCCGCAGGTACCTCCTTTTGCAGCTCCCAGTGGCCATGGTTCGCCATTCCTGGCTAATGGGAGCTGCGGGTAGTGGTGGCCTGGCCCGCGCTGCTTCTCGCAGCTCCCATTGGCCAGGAACGGCGAACCGCAGCCACTGGGAGCTGCGAGTGGCCATACCTGCGGACACTCAGGTATACAAAGCGTCTCGTGGGCTGCCAGGGGCTTATCCTGAACAAGCCACGAACCAAGTTTGGGAACCCCTGCTCTAAGGGCATGTCTTCACTATGGAGTTATATTGGTGATTCTACAATCGATGCAGCAGCATCAAATTAGCAGGTCTGGTGAAGACATGATAAATTGATGGGAGAGCGCTCTCCCATCAATTTCTGTATTCCACCTCTCGGAGAAGACTAAGATAAGTTGGTGAGAGAGTCTCTCCCGTCGACACAGTGTGTTATAGATACCGTGGTAAGTGGATCTAACTATGTTGACTTCAGTTACGTTATTCACATAACTGAAGTAGTGTAGCTTAGATCAATTTTCCACGGTAGTGTAGAGAAGGCCAAATAAACTCTTTAAGGTGTAAAAGCAATTGTCAGCATTGTCCCAGAGTTACAGTGATATTGGAAAAGAGAAAGATGGAAAATTGTTAACAACGAAAGCAGAACAAAAGAAAGAAGGGTGAGGACATTTTAATGACGTACTCAACCAACTAGAGCCAACAATTCCAATTAATGGATGAAAAGTAGGTGAAGAATTGAACATTTCACTGTTAGAAATTTCAGAAACAGAAATAGGATTCTGTTTGATTCTTTTCAAGATCATTGCTGAAATGTATAAAGCTGGTGAGGAAATGGTAGAACATGAAATACATAAACTGTAATATTGCTTGGGAGAAAGAACTCTTCCCAGAGGATTGGAAGAAAGGTGTGATCTGTAAATTACCAAAGAAATTCACCCAACTGGTGTGCAATAATTGGCAAAAAAAATATTACTTTCATGTCCCAGAAAGATGTTCTACAGCATACTGTGGAACAGAATCAAACTGGTCATAGATGTAATGAGCAAGCAGACTTTAGACCAAAAAGATCATGTGTAGATCACATCATTACCTGAGACAATTGATTGAGAAACGGCTCATATACCAGAGAAGGCCAGGGTTGGGACAAATGTCTCCAGAGGTGAGGAGGATGTGGATGTGAGATCTGGATTTGTGCTGGTGGAAGGACTGGGGAAATTGGGTTGGAGAGGAAAGAGGAGAAGGTAGAGCTTGTGGGGGCTGTAGAGTGTTGATAGTAACAAGAATGAGGGAAGGAAGAGGATGACAAACAGTATAAGGCAGAAGAGGGGTATGGTGAGAGCCATGGGAGAGTGCCAGATAGACAAGTTTACTGTCAGCCAGTACTTAATCCATCTAATATGTGCTTTATTGATATTGTATAATGTTATATTTTAATCAGAATGTTATGCAGTACTAAATCAAAGTTACTTACTATCTTAAAGGGATGTTTGTGAAGTTTAAATTAGTATTATAAAGTGCAGTCAGTGTAAAAAATTATTAGGTTCACAATATGATTCAGTGACAGAGGAGAGATTAGAATTCAAGAACCCCCATCCCTAAATTCTGTTCACTAGGCCATCATGTTTGAAGCGTTTTTTCTCTGTTTCTTTGCTTAGCAGCCTTTCACTAGTCTCTGAAATCCCAGATTTGATGCAGGCTCAATATGTGTTTTGAAGTCCATATGTTGTGAGTATGCAAAGACACATATGGCTTTAATGTCTCCTTAAACATTGTGTGTCTCAGGAAGTTCATTGGCAGCATACAAGGTTCCCAAACTGCAAGTTAGTTTTATTAATCTGCTGCCCCACACTGTCTGAAACTAATCAATGCTCATTAAGGCCAACAGAAACCAACAAATTTGGAGTTTGTAGGCCTAGCTGTTTCTAAGGGCTTGTCTTCACTACCTGCTGCTGCAATCGATGCAGCGGGTGTCGATTTAGCAGGTCTGATGAAGACCAGCTAAATCGAAGGCAGAGTAAGGTAAGTCGACTGGAGAATGTCTCCTGTCAACGCAGCCCAGTGAAGACAGCGGGGTAAGTCAACCTAAGCGACTTTGACTCCAGCTATGTTATTCACATACCTGGAGTAACGTAACTTAGGTCAACTTACCCCGGTAGTGAAGACAAGCCCTGAGACACAAAGAAAAAAAAAGGGGAGGGGGGTTCAGAAGTTTCCCCAAAAGCAAATTACACCTCAGATTTTGAACTCTGGCATCTCACAAACGACTTGTCTGGTTATCCTTAAACCTTCCAGAAAAACCTCCATTGTCATAAGATCCTGATCATGACTTTACATGGATTGGAAAGTTCTGGTATTTAGTGTGCTTGGGGTGGTGAAAATCATAATTGCATTTATATTGGGAGAAATAGCTCCTAATCACTGGCACTCTCCATAACAAAGTAGACGGCATTTAAATTTTGAAAAGCCTGATGAAGAATTACAGTTAGTAGCCACTTGTTCTTTAAATTTACTCTGAACCAATTTTATTTCAAAACCAGCAGCCTTTCTGCATTTTTTGTCAAGATCAAGTCTATTCACAGACATCACAGTGTCTGGGATAAAGCTGAAATGGTTCTCCTAGGTGATGCTACTGGGCAAATTCAGAGGGAAGACCAAATGTGCTGTGGATCTTTGAGGGCATTGTATTTTTTCCATTTACAAATACCTCTAATTACATGTACTGGTGGTGTTGATGAAGTACATTGCAAGTTTGGTATAGGCAACATTTATATTTTGAACCTTAGAGACAGTAATACTCTTTTCCCAGAAGTTCCACATTCCTGAAATTTGAAAGTAGGCTTTCTCCACAAGGGGCTAGATGACATGCTTTTTATTTCACTTGCTCCAGCATTTATTTTCTGCTCACCTAATCTATGTATGACAACTCTGGCATTGTCTTGGCAAGTCTCAGAGCCAAGTGGGAAGAGATTTAACTAGGGATCCAGCGTGCATCTATTTATTCTCATTCATCTGGTTCCACACTGTAGAAATACTTTCACTGTGACAAAGACCACTATGGGAGAGATGCAAGTGTCTCCAAATTCTGTGTTGCTGGTAGCCTCCTCACAGGACTTTAGAATTTTGATCATGAACATGGCTAAGCTCCTCTGCCTAAGTCGGTGTATCAACCAGGGATCGGCAACCTTTGGCACGTGGCCTGTCAGGGAAATCCACTGGCAGAACGGTTTGTTTACCTGCAGCATCCGGAGGTTCGTCCAATCGCAGCTCCCACTGGCCACGGTTCGCTGTTCCAGGCCAATGGAGGCTGTGGGAAGCAACAGCCAGCACATCCCTCGGCCCGCAGCCCCCATTGGCCTGGAACAGTGAACAAACTGTCCCGGCCCGTCAGCGGATTTCCCTGACGGGCCGCGTGCCAAAGGTTGCTGATCCCTGGTATAGACTTTTGCCTCCTCAAAGCAAAAAATGTCCAGGGACTGCCTGTTTTGCACCAGATTTTGTAGCATGTGATATCTGGAGTTTCACCTTGTATCCTGAGAGGGGCATGCCCTTGAGAATTTTCATCTTTACAGAACATAGTCAATTTAGCAGTGTTACTCAGAGGGTACGTCTACACTTACCGTAGGATCCGGCGGCAGGCAATCGATGTTCTGGGATCGATCCCGGAAGTGCTCGCCGTCGACGCCGGTACTCCAGCTCGGCGAGCGGAGTATGCGGCATCGATGGGGGAGCCTTCCTGCCGCATCTGGACCCACGGTAAGTTCGGACTAAGGTACTTCGAATTCAGCTACGTTATTAACGTAGCTGAATTTGCGTACCTTAGTCCGAAGCGGGGGGGTAGTGTGGACCAGGCCTGAGAGGAATGGCTTTTTCTCTCTCCATTCTGGCTCAAGAAATTTAAAATGGTGGCGTCAACTGTACTAAGTAAGATTGGTCAAAGTTGAAATGCAGATGCATTTGCATGGCAACAGGTGCAGCTTAGATGACTATTTGAGATTTAAGCATTTTTATCTGGATCAGACATGTGGTAATCACTATGGTAGAAGACCGGTTTTCTAAAGATCTTAGGGAAAAGTCCAAAATGCTTGAAAAATCCAGCATATCTCTTTCTTAAGCTGGGGGAGACACAAGCATTTTCATTAAACAGAATTGTAAATGAGAATTCATAAGATTAGGTCTGTGCAGTATTCAAAAAGAGGCTGTTAACATGATCAGGATGTACCTATGTATAGAATCAAGGATGGTAGATATTTCAGAAATGATGGGTCTGAATTTTCTCTCATGTACAATAGAATTACAGTGGTTGTAAAAAAACTAGTGATCTCAGTGTATTTACTCCTGATTAACATAAGTATGAGAATAGATGTAGGCCTACAGGTGCTATCTAAAAATTGAAACCATTCTGCCATGTACCGTAGGCATATGAACTTTATCATAGACCTTTTTCTGTCATTCCCCTCTGTTGTTGCTACTCACTGGCTACAGTTTACTGTGGAATAGGAGATGTATTGGTTACATTTTATTTTGTAAATAAATTTGTCATCTCTGTTGTATAATTTCAAGGTGCAGTAGAGCAGATGTTTTTGAAATAGGATGATGATTAGCAATAGCAATAATTCAGTGAAAGTTGAATCAAATATTTAGTATCACTACTTAATATGTTCATAAAATTATTGATATTCATAACATTAATTTGTACCTAAGTATATAGGCACTTAAATAGGACATATGCCTGTATTTGGGTAAACTGCATGTTAAATTGGGACTAAAAAGGAGAATTATGGAAAATGTAATGTTTTTAGAATAATAAATCTACTCTCAAGGAAAGGACAAATATATGTCAGAATCAAACAGAAGCACTTCAGAATGGAAGCAAAAGTGTTCACACACAAATCTATACAGTAGTATCTTCTTCCTTTTTATAGTAATATGTGGGGCAATTTATAGCAGATTATAACCTGTAAAAGCAACAAGCCAGTTCAAAGTGACTAATAGATATTTGTTTTGGAAGATCCTTTCACAGAGGGATAATGTGGCCTATCTATCATAAGCCTTAGTGACATATGTACAAATTTAGTAAACATTCAGGAGTAAACCCCCGGAAAGTACTTAGTTTTTAAAGGTTTTATCCAAGCCTGATCTATTTTTGTGGTTTCCTGGCCAGGATTGTGACATGTTTATATTTAGTTACAGGAATAATAAACATCCATCTGGTGGTCCCTCAGTATTAATTTTGTTGCTGTTAAGAACTGTATCTTAATACTAATAGTAAAGTAGGAAATCCCAGGAAACTATTTCAGAGACTCTCTTAATTTGGGATTCACTTTTACTAGGATCACAGTACACTTAGGTTGTATGCAGAAAGTCAAATCAAATAGTTTTTGGCTTATGTTGTGGTAAACTGAGCAAAAATATGTAACCATGTGGGACTCGGTCATATTGGAGCAAATATCTCATAAACCACATATAGTATTCTGAGCTAGCTGATTATAAGGTATAAAGAGATTGAGGTCAGGACATGCTAGAATTAGACAATTTGATTCATGAATGTAATGGAAAGCTTGTATTTTGTTAAATATCTGAAGTAAGGGCAGGAAGAAGGTAAAATTAAAACAGGCTTCTCTTCACCTAGGAAAGCAGTATTTAAGACTAGCTAGACTTCCCTCAGTAATACAGCTGATAGAAATTTACCCTATTCCCAAAAGCATCTCTAATCCTTTGTTACTACCCCTTGTGTATACACCCAAATGGCATTTTTAGATCCATTAAATTGCCAACTACATCAAGAAAACAGTGTTAAAGGTTTTACGTAGGCTGAGATTTTTGACATTTTTTTCTGAAATCCTAAGGAGAACTGTGGATTGTTTCATTTATCTTTGCCACAGGTGTTATAGTAATATCATCAACTTTTTCAATAAACTTTTGAGCTTTTAAAAGCTACTTTTGGTATATTTCTTCACTTTGCTTTCAACTAAATGAGACTACATTATAAAACAAATCTTATTTGTAATACTTGAAATAATTGGATTCCTGGGATGCTGTCAATGAGAGTCAATTACATTCAATTACTATGATGAAAAGATCCACAATATTTAGTAGTGATGTTACAGTAATGGAAAAAATAGATTTTAATGCTATTTTGGTGTCAGTATTGCTCTCTGAGTAATTGCTGAAGGTGACCTGAAATGCCATCTTAAAAAATACAAAAAGTTGTTGAATATCCTGGCTAATTAACTGAATGCAAATGTAGACTTAAAACCTATTTATTTGTAATTTTTAAATGAAGATTTGTATATTATAATTGAAAATTAGTGCTTCACAGAGTTCTGAACTGTGACAGTGGGCGAAATAACTGATATAGATACTGTGGTGATGAGCACGGTATAAGAGCCTATATGGAATAGAAAAAGCAAGACAAGGAATACTCTGATTAACTGTTAAAAAAAAGTCATCAGCACTGGTAGGGGAAGGAGGTTTTTAACTCCTTGAACTTAGGTCTTAGTAAGTAAATAGCTTTGTACTTAATCAATTTTATAGAATTCTATATTACAATAGAATTATTCAAACAGTTAAAGACCAGAAGAAATCACTATAATGATCTGGTCTGGCCTCCTGTATGTCACAGGCTATACATAAAAGATTATTTCAGGGGCAGTTGACCAGAAGGATTGCTGCCTCTCTATACCATGATGTGATGCTTTTACTTATTCAGCCCAAAGTCGCAGCTATACGGCACTGTGAACTCACATAAAATTTGCTCTACATTGTAGCCCCTAGGTTTCTCAGTTATTATGCTTTCCCAATTTCCTTCCCCCTACAGAATAACAATATTATGCATTAATTTTCTCTGGATGTATTAGCTTGCATTTTTCCATGTTGAATTACTGTTCATGTTTTGCCCATGTTTCTGATGTCTCTAGATACCATTGTATTATTTCTCAGTCTGGTGTTTGCAATTTCTCCCAGTTTAGTATCATGTACAAATTTAGCTAATATGCCATATATTGCCTCTTCCAAATAATTAAAGGGGATATTTAAGACAAGGTCTAGCACAGATCCCTGAAGTAGCCAACTGTACACTTCAATCAACTTGATGCCACAGGATTACGGCTAGATGCCATTTATAATTAACTTTTATGTACTGTTCTTTAACCAATTTTGAGTCCAGATAAGTGTTCCTATCCAGGTGTACTTGAATTAATCTTTCAATTAAGATTTCATAATTTACAGTATCAAATGCTTACCTACAGTACATTAAACAGAAATTAAATTGAATAAAATAGCTAGCCCTACTATTTTTACCCTCAAAAATTGGAAGTTCAGTTCAGGTTTTGGGCAAAAGTAAAGTGTTTTATTTTATCTGAACTATTTCATCCTACTGTGTATTATAATAGGATTCTTCTACAGAGACATAGCATGGAGTTTTCAGAAAGGGAGAGTGAAGGAAGCAGACAGCAAAGTTGGGACATCAATTGAGACTCATTATAAAACTGTCAGCAATTGCTACAGGATGACTATAAATTAGATATGTACTGAGAGAAAATACAGAGAGACTTATCAATGTCATCAGAAAAAAAGAGAAAATGTTGCAGATCATTTCTAAATATTTGAATTGAATTTTAAAACAGAATAATTCCCCCAGCCTGCTTTACAGCATGTCTCAAAATGAGAAAGGTACACACCAAAACTGCAGACCATCTCTTGTATTTTGTTCTAGCAGTAGCATCGTTTGCATTCATAGTCCTGAATGCAGCAAAGGCTTCTGCACCAAATTTTCAATAAAGTTGAAGCAGTTGAATGAACTATATTAGTATATTAGGGGCACACAGAAAGCCAGGGGAAGGGAGATATTGCCAGCAGCACTGTGGTGGGATGAGGCCAGAGTCATAGATCCACAAGCAAGAGGGATAAAAGAAGCCAGTATGTTACCTTATCTTCACAATTAGTATAAAGTACAGTGTAAAAGATAACAGTGTATGTTATGTATACTTTGAGTCTTTATCTGCACAAATTGGCCAGTGATACCAATGTGTCACAGATCTATTACTAGCAAGTCTTTTGATAATCCTCATTCTGCTCCATCTTTCAAATAATACATTATGAACAGTTATATGATGCCAGTCTAAGAACCAGAGGCAATTACTGTGAGCTCTGAATCTTCTATCCAAAAATTTGGTTAGATTAACACCTAAAACATCAAAAATCATTTAAACAAAGGCTTGTGACAAAACCTAAACAATATTGGAATTTTTTAACATAAAAGATCACCTAGGCCCAAATGCATCTATTTATTTATTTGTTTGTGTTTTCATAGATTGCCATGCTCAAGGGCACTGTTGGATTGTCTAGTCTGACCTCCTGTTTAACACAGGCCATAGAACTTCCTCAGAATAATTCCTGTTTCAGACTGGAAATAAGGCGTAACTTTTTAATGGGGGAGATTAATTAACCATTGGAACAATTTACCAAGGGTTGTGGTGAATTTTCCATCTCTGACCATTTTTAAATCAAGATTGTATGTTTTTTCTAAAAGATAAGCACTAGGAATTATTTTGGGAAAATTCTGTGGCCTGTGCTATACAGGTCAGACTACATGATCACAATGGTTCTTCTTTGAGTGCTTGCTCATGTCCATTCCATATTAGGTGTATGTGCTCGCCACATGCACCGGTACCAGAAGTTTTTCCCTCAGCAGTATCCTTAGGGGACTGGCTCTGGTGCCCTCTGGAGCAGCACGCACATGTCGTGGTATAAGGGGCGCCTCCGGCTCCCCCAACTCTCAGTTCCTTCTTGCCACCAGTGACGGTGCTGGAACGTCTGCTGCTTCGGCTAACATTGTTTTGTTCGCCGTTCTTGTGAACTTTATAAAACCTGTAATATAGTTGTATATAGTTAGTAGTTGAATTAGTTACCCTTAGTAGTAGTTCGTAAAGGCTTTGTTAGTCCTGAACGGGACTCAGCCGGGGGATGGGGCATGCCCCAGTCCCCAGGCTTTAAACCCTGCGATCGTTGCAAACGGCCTATGCCCATGAGTGATTCACATAGTAGCTCCTCAGGTGCTTCGGCGAAGGGCACATAAGCAACAGGTGTCATATTTGTAAGTCCTTCAACCCAGGATGAAAAAGGAGAGGGACAACTGCCTTAAAGCGCTCCTGATGGAGTCGGCACTCACTCCGGCACTGGAGCAACAGTCTGACTAGGCACTGATCTCCACAGTGTCGGTGTGCAGTGCTCAGCCGGGGCCGTCCACGAGCCGACACCAATCCCCCTCCATGGCTCTGGCCAAGAAGCTGAAGAATACAGTGAGGGAAAGATCTCCTACTTCCCGCAAGAGAAAGGAGAGGGCTGGTGGCGAGCCAAGACCAGCGCCGGGCAGCTCAGTGCCTCCTTCTTTTATTTTTTTAAAGATTTGAAACAGAAATCATGACTTTAGGTGGAGAAAAAGTAGTATTTGAGTTAGTCTCTAGCACTAAAAGAAATGAGGAAAATATATGACAAGGAAAGCTGTGTGAAACTCAGAGTTTTTGGTACACAGGTCTCTGTGCAAATATTTTCTTTGTACTGATTAAAATGAGTTTTGACTTTCAGGCTTATGTGAACCAAATACATGGTTCTTGGTTGCATGGGGTTCTATAAATAATAAATAATGGAGATATCCTATCTCCTAGAACTGGAAGGGACCTTGAAAGGTCATCGAGTCCAGCCCCCTGCCTTCACTAGCAGGACCAAGTACTGATTTTGCCCCAGATCCCTAAGTGGCCCCCTCAAGGATTGAACTCACAACCCTGGGTTTAGCAGGCCAATGCTCAAACCACTGAGCTATGTATCTGCATAGGCCTTAAGTCTTTACTGAAGGTAGTCTCCTGCTCATTCACAGTGCCTTCCAGTCTTTCCTTTCTTTTACAGTTAAAAATAAGCTGAATCTTGTGGATTTTTTTCTTCCATTGGTATAGGACCTTATATTAACCTAAAGAACTCCGAATTTAAAAAGTGAACTGTTGGGATAGTATATGCATTGAAATAGTCTAATTAAAATAGAGAGTTTTTGTAATATAATTAGCCATTATTTCATCTGCAAGCTTCAATGTATTAGATCCAAAAGTCTCAATGATCTAGACATCCTATGCTGAATGTAGCACTGTAGCACCATCTTGTGTAAGCTGGAAATTTGATGTTTCAAGAAATGCATCCCTGTTTCAAAGGTTTTCAAGTATTAAGAAATCTTCATTTTTCCACTATAAAATGAACAGTGTTAACTTTGACAGTAAACTTTAGAATATTTTATTACAATTGAGTCTGTGAAATATAAAACATATGTTCTCCACTGTAGTATATCAGTGTTTTATGTCTATATCATATTGAGCAAATTAATATACAGTGCAGTAGATATTCCAACCATATTCTGTCCAATGGAAATGAAGAGGAAAAACAAGTTTAAGATTTTTCTTATTTTACCTCACAGTTTACATCATCATATATAGCACTTCTTAAAATGCACAGAACTTAAAAATGGTTCAACACAATGTTTAGGCAAGAGTTGTAGGTAATCTTGATGATATACATTTGAATTATTTCAGTTTTGTGCTGTTAAAACAAATGAGGACAGAGAAGTAAGGCAAAGAGCGAGATTAGAGACTTATCAAAAAATAAAATGAAATTAAGAACTAGGAAAATGCAAGCTCAGGGGAAATAAATTATTTAAGAATAATTCTGCATTAAATGTATGAGAGAGAGTTAGAAAGTAATAAAGCTGCAAAAGGCTTAGGAGAGATAGCAGATAACAAATAGTCTATGAGTTTGCAATGCAGTATGGGTAATAATCCAAATGCAGTAGTACTTTGGGGATCTGAGTGTGGGGAAGAATGCCCATATAGAGAAGTTTAAAAAAAAGTGCGGGGGGTGAAAGGCATATCTTGCCTTCACTCTCTGGAGGAAAGGATAAATGGAGTTATAATTAATGGAAGGTACAGATTCCCCACAAACATGCATTCATTACTCTTTCCCTCTGCCCTCTGGATTGGTCAGGTGTCTTGAACTAGAGCTGAGGCAGCAGTGGCGAAACACCATGCTTCCAGGTATCCATGAGATACTTCTGCCTCAGGTCCCAGGCACACTAGGAACACTAAAGGAGATAGAATTTTGTCTGTATTATTTGAAGTACTGGTATGGATGAGTCTAGGCCTGCCCAGGGCCGGCTCCAGCTTTTTTGCCGCCCCAAGCGGCAAAGAAAAAAAAAAAGATAAAGCCACGATCGACGGCACTTAGGCGGCAGCTCTACCGCACCGCTTCATTCTTTGGCGGCAATTCGGCAGCCGGTCCTTCCCTCTGAGAGGGACTGAGAGACCCGCCTCCGAAGACCTGGATGTGCCGCCCCTTTCCATTGGCCGCCCCAAGCACCTGCTTCCTGCGCTGGTGCCTGGAGCCGGCCCTGGGCCTGCCCAAAATTAAATGCCCTGCCCCTCAGCTAAGGGAGAGGAACCACTAAGTCCAAGCTCCAATTGATTATGAGGGACAACAAAGGAGAAAACAGGAAGGGCGTGAGGTCAAAGGTTAAAAAACAGAAGGGGACACAGAGCAGAAACCCCCCGACAGTGCCTACTGCTCCTCAAAGGCATTTAGAGGCATGATTGGGTAAGGGACCAGAGCACCCCCCAACCCCTGTCCAACTTCCTCCTCCTGATATGATGGATGGCCAGCGCCGGAAGTAGGTTGATGAGGAGATCCCAATACTTTGTGGGGCCACGGATGTGGTATGCATAAGTGGAGCCAGATGAGGTACTGCAACCGAATGCATTCTACATAGATGTGCTCCAGGGTCTCCCTCTCATCACAAAAGGGACAGCTGTTGGTGGAGTTCATAAACCACACCAGGTACACACTTGTGCTCATGGCTCCGAGGAGGAACTGTCATCTAATTTCCCTGGTGGGCCATGGAACCACAGTGGAGTACAAGCTGGCCCATTGGGGTTCCTTGCCCTCAGTAAGTGGCAACAGGTCCCATCACGTGGTATCAGGGCAGGACATAAGGGTGAGGAAGTGGATGGTATGAGGCATGAGTACATACGGACATTCTCTGGGTGCAGTTTGGAGTTAGACCAACTGGATATCATGCAGCCAGCTCAAGTGGTATGTCAGGGACAGCCAGGGAGGGTTGTGAGGCAAACGCCCAATGAAAAGTTCTGAAGGGCCAGAGGTAAGGGATGGTTTTATCTGTAAGAGTTGAGGTAGTGGTGCATATATACTGGGTCCCCTCTACCTTCCAGAGTACCTCTTCCCCCACATAAACTCCAGCCCATCTTGCACAGCATAGCTCTCACATTTTAGCTTCCTTCCACTCCTCCTGTTCTCTCCCCTCACAGCCCTGCTCAGCCCTTGTGCTCCCTTAAAGGCCCAGTTTACATCCCCTGCTGCTCAGCCTGTCTCCCTTTGCTCTGTGAGAGTGGGTCTGGTGAGGCAGGCTGGGAGCAAAACCAGAAATAGCTGACAGAATTTGACAGTTCTGGCTGATGGCAGTGGTGATCAGCTAGGTTGTGATGGGTATGGAGAATAAGGCTGTATTTAATTAGTCAGTTTCAAAAGTGGCCTATGTGTACATGAAGTTTGAGTTTGGGCACTGTGGTGGTGTAGGGATGAGAACCTAAAAGTGGGGACTGCCAAGGAGCATTTTAAAATGTTTTCTTTACAAAAGTAAATATTTTTCTTTAAAAATACATGGAAAATCTCATGGTCTTCTAAAGTGAGATTGATTTTGGCCCTGAATTTGGTACAGTCAGTAAAGTCTGAAACAGGGATGTTAGTCCTTTTAAATGCAGACTTCAGTAGAGCCTTGTGCAGATACAAATTTATATCCGCGGGTGTGGATATCCACAGATATAAATCGGCATCCACGGAACTGTTTCTCCTGGGAACCGCAGTGGTGAAAGGAGCAGAATGTGGAGCTTCCACTCCCAGGAGCCAGTGCCCCACGCTGGCAGCTCCTCCGGCACAGCTGTATTGCCTCTAGCCCTGCCCCGTCCCTTCCATTCAGCTGTCGACTCCCACTGCCTGTTGATCCAGCGAGTAATATAGACAAGCCCTAAGAAATCAGTATTGCTCCCACTGAAGTCAGTGGCAAGACTTCCCATCAACTTCAGTGAAAGTAGGATGTGGCCTTGAACTTCCTCCCTAAGTGCTTATGTTCTTTAACATAATGCATCATGCATCCGACAAAGTGGGCATTCACCCACGAAAGCTTATGCTCCAAAACATCTGTTAGTCTTAAAGGTGCCACAGAACTCTCTGTTGCTATGTTCTTTAAGATTTTGTTGCCAATTATCATGTCTTCCCAACCCTGTTGTCATTGGTTGGTCAATGTTTATTTAATCTTTCCTCTTCAATCAGTCCACCCATCCAAACTTCTGATAATTTCCCTTGCTCTTCTCTGAACTCCCTGAGATAAACTTAATTGATATGAGCCAGTTGTGTATTGATTTAGGTGTGTTCACACAGAGGGTTTGCACTTGTTTCGTTAATTCAATTTAAAAACTGATTTTAGTTAAACCAGTGCAACTATTTTGTGTAAAGATGCCGAGAGTCAGAGCTCAGGGAGTTAAAAGAAGAGCAACAAAAATCATTAGGAGGTTGGAAGGATTAATTTATGAGGAAAGATTAAAAGTACTAAAATATTTATACATTGGTTAAACAATGACAACAGGGCTGGGGAGACATGATAATTATCCACAAGTATTTAGATGATGTAAACGGCAAGTAGGGAGAAAACCTATGGCCTAATCCTGTTCCTACTGACGTCAATAGGAGTCTTGCCATTGACTACACTGGGAGCAGGATTATACAAATGATATTAAGGGGCCCAGTGGAGGCCACATAGGGGTTAACCATTCCCTTTGAGGTGTCTCCTTTTACCCAATAGCATCACCTGTCTCCATTAGCAGATTCTGAATGGGCTATTCAGTGGCCAAAGACACGTTTAACTGTAAACTGTAAAGACCGAACAGGGAAATGGGAGGAAATTATTAAATATATAGCAAATGAGACATGACACCGTGTTTGCAGAAAGAGCTCAGAGCATGATTTCTACATTTATAAGAGTAGATCATATAAGCAATGCTTAATGTTTGTGTTGTTATTACATTTAATAGACAAAATTAGACATTTACATTTGAACTGCCTTTCAAAAGAAGTTATGACTTCAAAATGTAATTTGTTAGGTGACACTTGCATTTATATTTTTCCCCCTCTGAGATATTTTACTTACTTTTTTTCTTCAATGTTTTAAACCACCATAACTTTCAGGAATGTGAAGCCTCTAAAGTAAAAAAATACATAAGAATATCATTTTATTGGGGTTTGAGTCATTTCAGTAGCAGAATGTTGACTGAAAAAGTTGGTGAGTTTCTCTCAGAACAGAATTGTAAATGTGCTTTTGTTGATTACCAGTGCAAACACGTACTACATGAGAAAGCAATCGGGCATTTTAAAGCTGAAAACATTCTTTAAGAGATGTGTACTAAAATGTATTGTGGTAGCTGTTTAATTAAAGCTGTCTTGCTTTCCATCAAAAACCCAATTTTGACTTACTTGGCATCCTCTCAAGCCGCCAGTAAAGATCAGACCATAAAAGGCCAGAATGTGATACCCTACTCACATTGAATAGTACGATACTTGGTGTGAAAACCATTGACGTCATTTGGACTATTTGCAGAGTAAGGTACTACCAAATGTGTGTAAGGGTATCACAGTTAGGGTCAAGCAAATTGAATAACGTCTCATAGCCTTTATCCTTCCTTACAAAGTTAGAAATAGTATTAGCAGATATTTTAAAATATCCTGGGGACTTCTAAAGGGACAGTTAGAAATAGTAAACTATGTATAGGGAGAAATTCCATGTTGATTGTAGCCACCATTTCTAACCATGAAATTTTCAGTGTATTCGATTTTGCCAAGATTTTATTAATTTATTAATTTGTGATATCACTTTTTATAATTTATCAAAGTTCATTAGAATATTTATTCCTCAGAGTTGCACAAAATGAGGCACGCATTTCAATTTATGAGATCTTATGTGATTTTACTTTTTCTGTGTAATATTAGTGGTCACTAGGGCTGTCAAGCGATTAAAAAAATTAATCGTGATTAATCACGTGATTAATTGCACTGTTAAACAATAATAGAATACAATATAATTTAAATATTTGGGATGTTTTCTACATTTTCAAATATATTGATTACAATTACAACACAGAATACAAATTGTACAGTGTTCATTTAATATTTATTTTTGATTACAAATATTTTCACTGTAAAAAACACAAGAAATAGTATTTTTCAATTCACCTAATACAAGTACTGTAGTGCAATCTCTTTATCATAAAAGTTGAACTAACAAATGTAAATTATGTACAAAAACACCTGCATTCAAAAATAAAACAATGTAAAACTTTAGAGCCTACAAGTCCACTCAGTCTTACTTCTTATTCAGCCAATCCCTTAAACAAACAAGTTTGTTTACATTTGCAGCTGCCTGCTTCTTGTTTACAGTGTCATCTGAAAGTGAGAACAGGCGTTCGCATGGCACTGTTGTAGCAAGCGTCACAAGATATTTACGTGCCAGATGCGCTAAAGATTCATATGTCCCTTCATGCTTCAACCACCATTCCAGAGGACATGCGTCCATGCTGATGAGGGATTCTGCTTGATAACAACCCAAAGCAGTGCGGACCGATGCATGTTCATTTTCATCATCTGAGTAAGATGCCACCAGCAGAAGGTTGATTTTCTTTTTTGGTGGTTTGGGTAGCTATCTTTAGAAATCTCACATTGGTACCTTCTTTGCATTTTATCAAATCTGTTCTTAAAATGAACAACATGTGCTGAGTCATCATCCGAGACTACTCTAACATGAAATATATGGCAGAATGCTGGTAAAACAGAGCTGGAGACATACATTTCTCCCCCAAAGAGTTCAGTCACAAATTTAATTAACGCATTATTTATTTAATGAGCATCATCAGCATGGAAGCACGTCCTCTGGAATGGTGGCCGAAGCATGAAGGGGCATACGAATGTTTAGCATATCTGGAAAATACCTTTCAGTGCCGGCTACAAAAGTCCCATGCGAACTCCTTTTCTCATTTTCTGGTGACATTGTAAATAAGAAGTGGGCAGCATTATCTCCTGTAAATGTAAACAAACTTGTTTGTCTTAACGATTGGCTGAACAAGAAGTAGGACTGAGTGGACTTGTAGGCTCTAAAGTTTTGTATTGTTTAATTTTTTTGAGTTAATTGCGTGAGTTAACGGCGATTAATCGACAGCCCTACTGGCCACAATTTCTGATTTTATGTAATTTACTTTAAAACTGGACCCTTTCAAACCTTCAGTTTCTTTTTATTTTGTCAAAGATTTTCAGGTAAGATAATATTCATATAATATGGTCTGCATACAAAATAATTTTTTGGTGTTACTATTTTGTTTTAATTCTTTTAATTGCTGGATTGTTCCTTATTTTAGATACATATTATTCCATTGCCAGGTTCACCTACGTAGAGGGAATAGCTCTTATGTACATCTTCTTACACATACTCCTGTCTTATTTTATAGATGGATTTGATTGTATAATAATGACCCAGTATCATGGGAATGAGAGCCATTTATTATTTGGGAGATGGGGTGCTACTAGGCTATGATTGGAGTCAGGGCTTGAAAATATGTACCTGACACTTATTGTTATTCCATAATAGCTCTTAAGATTTTGCACACTGTGTTCAGCACAGCCGGCTCCAGGGTTTTCGCTGCCCCAAGCGTCAAAAAAAAAAAGCCGCAATCGCGATCGGTGGCAGCTCCACCACACCGCTTTCTAATTTGGCGGCAGGTCCTTCCCTCCAAGAGGGACTGAGGGACCCGCCGCCGAAGAGCCCAACATGCCGCCCCTTCCCCTTGGCCGCCCCAAGCACCTGCTTGCTGAGCTGGTGCCTGGAGCCTGCCCTGGTGTTCAGTTATGTCTTAGAGAATGCTGATTCTTCAACACCCTGGGGCTTTGTCCTGCTCCCATTCACTTTATGGTGCAGGATTGACCCCCTGAAGAGGAAGACCAGCAATCTGTGTATTGAGGTTCTGTTTTCACTGTGCTCATGGTGTCATGACATATTTATTATAAAAACGGCCATATTGGGTCAGACCAAAGGTCCATCGAGCCTAGTGTCCTGTCTTCTGACAATGCCCAATGCCAGATGCTTCAGAGGGAATGAACAGAACAGGTAATCATCAAGTGATCCATCCCCTGTTGCCTATTCTCAGCTTCTGGCAAACAGAGGCTAGGGACACCATCCCTATGATAGACCAGTCTGAGAATGTATTGAAAATGAGCTTCATTACATCTGCAGTTAGAGAGAAAGAGAGTATGTGTGTATAAAACTATAATGCACTGAATTTGTTACCCTTATTAGTGATTCTTTCCATCTTTTAGGGATACTGAATTTGAGAATATACTGTACATGAAATTCAACATGTTAATAAAATCTTTTTAAAATAAAATAAGACTTCAATTGATCTTTCTTTTTAGGGAATTGGAGTAAACCTATGGAAGTGACAGCACTTTATTCATTTGAAGGACAGCAACCAGGTGACTTGAATTTCAAAGCTGGAGAGAAAATCATTGTCAAAACCAAAACAAATTCACAGTTCGACTGGTGGGAAGGAAGCATCGGAGGACAAACTGGCATCTTCCCAGCCAATTACGTTACCACGAACTGTAACTAAAATGCATTCAATGGCCTTAATGTTTTTTTTTTCTAAACTTCTTTTCTGAAATATCCACTGGATGGT
The DNA here is from genome assembly GCF_002925995.2 of Terrapene triunguis. Lineage (NCBI taxonomy): Eukaryota > Metazoa > Chordata > Testudines > Emydidae > Terrapene > Terrapene triunguis. The sequence goes on along the minus strand of NW_020664393.1, from coordinate 48,803,693 downwards.
GTACAATCAATTTACAATTTGTATTTTTAACAAATTGTCCTATAAAAATGTTTTTATTCTGCTTCCAATTACAACACATTTTTTAGAGTTGATTTTTGTATGGAAAAAAATTATAAATATAAAAAGATATATTAGAAGAGTATTTTGATTTTTAATAAGTTATTTTGTCTCTAATGTTCTCTTTCCTTAATCCATAATAAATATTCTCTAATAAACTCTATTCAAGCTACCTATCCGTTGTAGTTTTGCTTACTCTCAGAAAATGTGTGAGCATTTATTTCAGGGGAGATTGTGGAAAAAGGAATATATGATAGAAGAAATTTCCTTTTTTCTTAAGTATTATTTTGGACATTATTTTTTAAGAATGATTTTAGTTACATATCTCTAATACATTCATCACAAGGTGTACTGGTTAGGTAAATAATTTTTTTACAAATCTAATATCAATATATTTAGTTATAGGACAAGTAATTCTATACAGATTCTTATATAGCCCTAATCATTGCAGTATCCAAGTACTTTCCAGTAGTGTATACAAATAAGTGACTATCATCTGTTGTATGTGATTCTTTCTTTCTCTGATCCTCTTCCTAGAGGGAGAACTGTGTGCACTGTAGTGTTTTGTTTGGTAAGTGTTTTTTAAATTGTGTGTTTTTATATTAGAGAAGAGGCAAGGTTGAAGAAGTGCAGCTTGTATTTGAAGCAGAATGTGGTGGGGGTTCTGATAATAATTAATGGAGATATCCTATCTCCTAGAGCTGGAAGGGACCTTGACAGGTCATCGAGTCCAGCCCCCTGCCTTCACTAGCAGGACCAAGTACTGATTTTGCCCCAGATCCCTAAGTGGCCCCCTCAAGGATTGAGCTCACAACCCTGGGTTTAGCAGGCCAATGCTCAAACCACTGAGCTATCCCTGATGGTCCTCAGTTCCCTGAAAAATCTCTGTCTTCTGCACAGATAAGCTTTACACTTGCGTTAAAATGTAAGGTTAGCAAAAAAGTTCAAATTGTACAGTTATCCTCCTTTTTCTTTAGAAAAATTTGTATACACTTAGTCTTAAAGGAAAGGACAACTTGGGGAAAATAAAAGAGAAGACAGGATTAATATGAATGAATAGAAGAAACATTATTTGATGGTGTATGAGTAATGTTGTTAAATATCAATGCTTAGCATCTCCATACCACTTTTCATCCATAGATCTTCACTTAATTTACAAAGGTAGGTAAGTAAAATAATTCCCATTGTATAGATGCAGGAAATTTTGTTCACAGAGAGATTGTGATTTGCCCAAGGCAATATGGCAAGTCAGTGGCAGAGATGGAAATAGAATTCAGGTCTTCTGACTAACAATTCAGCATTCTATCCATTGGGCCATGCTGAATTAACATTATTTAATTTCTGGCATAGTATCATAGAAGTGTAGGACTGAAACGGACCTCAATAGGTCATCTAGTTCAGTCCCATGCACTCAAGGCAGGACTCTGGAATAACTAGACCATTCCTGACAGGTGTTTGTCTAACCTGGTCTTTAAAACTCCAATGACAGAGATTCTGCAAGCTCCGTAGGCAATTTTTTCCAGTGCTTTAATCACCCTGACAGTAAGTTTTTCATAATGCATAAAAGGAAAAAATAAAACTTCCTTATAGGTTGTTTTTAAACAAAAAAAAAAAAAAAAAATGCATTAAGGAGAGATCATTCCCCCATCCTTAGGACTTTTGTTTTATTTCAATCATGCCTGCAAAGGTTGCTATAATCCTTTCTCTCTACCGGGTTTACTGATTCTGACAATGGGTTTTGCTATTTTGGAAGCAGAGGTAAATATGTGGGTTCTGGTTGTCAATTTAGCTTCTTCCACTGAAAAGCTCTCCAGTTCTCTATCTCCAGAGCTGCAAAAAAGATCTAGAAATGCCCTCTGCAGTGCTCAAGACTTGACCCCAATATTTGAAAAACTGGGACTCAAATATCCTCGCAATATTTCACGCAGCATTTACAGAAACTACTGCCTTCATAAGGATTGCTTTACCATCCAGCAATAGGTAGAAAGAGAGCCTCCAAATTCTCTATTGTTAGATGGTACATATTAGAAGCTTATTAAGGAGGGGAAAAAATCACAGTCATCCCTGTATGCAGTATGTGCCACATGATGAGTTAGCCTGTCCCTACAGTTCATTTTAGCATTCATTATTTCAATCTTTCCTTCCACCGAAGTCAAACAAAGATTGATTTTCTAGTCTGGAGAAGATTTCTTCAAATGTCACCCTTGTGATTTGTTCAGACAGCACCACGCTCAATTTCAGTGTTGAATCTGCATGTGTTTTGCTTTTCCTTATTTTTTTGGAGGGCACAAAGTACTTCCTCCAAAGAGTAACGGTTTGAGTAAATAGACAGGATAGTGTGATCTGGTAAACAGAATTGACAATCTGTGGCCCCTCAGTCCCACACTGAGGTCTTGCCATGTTTAACTGGGAGCTTTAGAAATACTTGAAATGAAATGATGGAGATAACCTATCTCCTAGAGCTGGAAGGGACCTTGAAAGGTCATCGAGTCCAGCCCCCTGCCTTCACTAGCAGGACCAAGTACTGATTTTGCCCCAGATCCCTAAGTGGTCTCCTCAAGCAGTGAGCTCACAACCCTGGGTTTAGCAGGCCAATGCTCAAACCACTGAGCTATCCCTCCCCCCCTTACATTACCCAACTGTAGTATTGTTAGTTAAATGTTCAGGGAGACGGGGGAAAGGCTGTTAGTCATAGTCACAAGGAGTAAAGTCCTTTGCCTTTGATAATAGTTAAGGCTGTGAGTTTGTCACAGAGGTCACGGAAGTTGTAGGGATATTAAAGAAGGTACTAACAGTGATTCCCCCAAGTGACAGTGACACCCTCATAATTTGTCCCCCACACTTTAAAATCTAACAGTTTCACCAAGTACAAAAATCTCTTGGGTCTTCTGTTAAAACTTGTAAGCTACTGTCTGTAGAAACCATTGATTGTATCTATCCTGTGAAAGATACTTTATTACTATGTAAAACTTACAAACAAGTTAATTGACTTTGTTCTTGAAGTAATTGATACAACGTAAACAAACACTATAAGCCGTTAAGTGACTTTCACTTCATTGTAATAGCAACGGCTCCTAGGACAGACCCCCATCCTCTGTGATTAAAGGGCCGGGAGTCTCAAATGAATTAGCACACACCCCAAAAGTGGTGGAAACAGTAAATTAAAATATGGTTAAAATATGGAATGTATGCTGATAAATGCTTGATATACATGAATGGTTAGGGAGGTGCCAGCCTAGAAAGGGAGTATCCATCGGCCGAAGAATGTGTCAAGTGAATGACCAGACAACCCCCGGAGGGTAAACTGGGATCCACCCCATCACCTGGAAAAATGAGAAACACAAACTTTGGACAGTGTGGAGCCACCAGGAATGTGTCCAGGAATGTGCCATCTGCTGATTGAGTCAGCAACAGCAGAATGAAACAGCTCCCATACACTAACATAGGAATTAATTCCTATAAGAATGGACTCTCAAGACTGATGACTTTGAGACTCTGGTTCTCCTGCCAACCTCCAGGAGCATCAGGTGCACCTGACACAGACTCGGCTCCATCCTCATGACCAAGATACCTGGCCAGTAACTTGGCATGAGCAACTTCTAGGCTGGTAACTATAACACCTATACAGAACTTAAATAAATAATTGTGTGAATAAATCTCTCTCTCTCTCTCTCTCTATATATATATGTGTGTATATATATAAAATAAGTAGTCAAACAACGTTGTTTACTTTTATCTTTTGCTTTACCATTATATTTACAATAAATGTGGCATCTTTGCCTTATCCCTCTTAATAAGATCCTGCTGGTTTTTATTCTATTGGTATAACAAAGTCACAGATTCCATGACTTTCCGTGGCCTCCAGGACTTCTGCAGTGGCCGATGTGCCTGGCCTGGGGACAGCTCAGGCAGCCCCTGCACCAGTCGCACTGCCCACTGCTGGGGCAGTCTCAGGCCACCGCGCCCCCCAGCAACAGCAGGAGTTTGGGTGTGGGAGGGGGCAGGGCATTGGGGCATGGTGGGCTCTGGGTGGCGCTTACCTCAGGGGGCTCCCCAGAAGTGGCGACATCCCCCTCACTCAGTTCCTAGGCAGAGGCTTGGCCAGGCAGCGCTGCGCACTGCCTCCACCTGCAGGCACCACCCCCGCAGCTCCCATTGGCCATAGTTCTCAGCCAATGGGAGCTGTGAAGCCTGCATTTGGGATGGGGGCGGGCAGAGCTGCCTGGTCACGCCTCCGCCTAGGAGCTGAGCAAGGGGGATGTGCCTGCTTTCGGGGAGGCACGGAGCCAAGTAGGGAGCCTGCCACCCCCTCCCCCATCACCAGCAGGTGTCCTGGGCCGCACACCACCACCTGCCCCCCCCCAGCACCCATGGCACCCCCAGACTGCCACCCGCAGCACCTCCGGGCCACCTCTCCTCCAAGATTTAGTCAGGGGTATATAGTAGAATCCATGGACAGGTCACAGGCCCTGAATTTTTGTTTATTGCCTGTGACCTGTCCATGACTTTTACTAAAAATACCCATAGACTAAAATGTAGCCTTAATAATAATATATAAATAATTAGTAACACATTTGAAAGTGCGCACACATTTTAAAGCGTAGAGGTTAAACTCTTCTTTGCAATGTATGTTAATTACATAGAGTTGTCCTCAGTGAGTTGTAGCATTGTCATTTTTTGGATATTAGTTTTAAATCCTAAACCAACATAAAAATTGCATAACTTCTGATCAGATTTTGCCTTTTCATAACCTTGATGATAACAAATCCTTCCTTATATACAGGCTTAAATTTCCACGAGGTTAACATCTGCTGCATTTCAGCAACAAATTAGTAAATAATCCCATCCATGACTTTCATGCCAAGGCAAGCATTCCATCTATTGGAATTTACACAAAAATATTGCTCTCGGATCTACGTTTCCTAATTATTCTTCATATAAATAATTATTTAAGAATTGTGTTTTAATAGAGGTTTGCTCAAACCTACTTAACCTTCCTTTAAATAACATCCTGACTGTCTATTTCCCCAGGAATAGGATGTTGGAGAGGGGAAAATACTTGGCAAGATCTTCAGTGCTGAGTGTTGGCTTGTTGGGGAATGGGCAATCGATTGCATTTTTTCAAGCAGATTGGTAGGTGTTGCTGTACCATATCCATAATTAAATTTGTACAAATCTCAAACCCAAGGTTTTAAAAAATGTGCCCTATGTTAAACTCCTCAATCCATATTCTAGGCACATAAATAAGTTGTCTGATCTCCAAAAGAGCTGCGTATCCAGCAGCTTCCATTTACTTTAATTGAAGTCATGGGTGCTCAGCACTTTAGAAAATCACAACACCTATTTATGATGCCTAAAGTTAGATGTGGGAGCCTAACCATAGGCATCTATTTTTGAAACTCTTGGCCAAAATGACCTTATAAACCAGTGGTTCTCAAACTTTTGTACTGGTGACCCCTTTCACATAGCAAGCCTCTGAGTGCAACCCCCCTTATAAATAAAAAACACTTTTTTATTTATTGAACACCATTATAAATGCTGGATGCAAAGCAGGGTTTGGGGTGGAGGCTGATGGCTCATAACCCCCCATGTAATAACCTTGTGACCCCCTGAGGGGTCCCAACCCCCAGTTTGAGAACCCCTGTTATAAACAGGTTGGTTGAGCTTACTAGAAACATGTCAGTCTGAAAATTTCATGGGAATAGGTGTGGCTGTGAGATTTCCATTGGTTCTTGGTCTTGGTTGAGTTCAAAATATTACAAAGAAAGATTCTTAGTGTTTTTAACTCATTGGGTTTTTTCCCCCATGCCTTAAGTGTAAGCAAAAAAATTAACCTGCTTCATCCTTTACCAATTTTGGTTGGAATTCTGTGGAAATATTGGGTCTAAATGTTATTGAGAACACACCAATTAATCTACCTCTAATCCTAATACTGAATAGATTTTATTCATTTTTTATAGCTACAGTATATAGCACAAATGAAGGAGTGGTGCAGCTGTAAATACAGTGTAACTTCATGGACTGCACTGGAGTTACTTCATAATTACATCTGCATCAGTGAAAGCAGTATTTAGATCTGACTTTTCAGCAACTAAAAGGCATTGTAGGTTGTATAACTGCTTAGTTCAGTGATTCTCAACCTTTTACCTACCAGGATCTTTCTTTATCTAGCTGGGCCCCTTCTTTCATTTAGCCATATGGAAATGTCAGGATTGTCCCTGCCCACTGACACATTTGCAACACCAAGGTTGAGAATCTCTATCTTGTTCAAAATACAAATACCTATAATAAGTGCAAAAGGAATGCAGAAAATTACAGGCAGAGTTTGATTTTAGTATGCAGTTATATATTTTACACCAATAAAAGTTTTGGCTGAGTAAAGATCCAGGCTTCATGGTAGAGAATCGCTTGATTGCAGAGTTTGAGGATGATGCGAGTCTGATGTCACCTCTGTGATGTGGGTCTGAAAGACAATTTAGGCTTATGAAATTTTGCTATAAGCTATATAAATAACACAAGCTGAATACTGTAACTTCATCCATATATTAGTTTATCCATTATTACAGCTACTGATTGGCTAAGAAATTTACACACAGCTAGTCTGTGCTTAAACATCCTATTGTTTTTGTTATCCTGTGTTCTCTTTTACCCACTTGCTATCTCATCCATCTGTTATGTTTGATCTTGTAGACTGTGTAAGCATTTTGGGGCAGAGGCTCTTAGATACTGCATGTTGGCATAGTGCCTAGCACAATGGGGTCCCAATCTTATTGAGGCCTCCAGTATAAATGTTAAACACTACTCCTCTTTCCCCTCTCAGCAGTGAATAGGTAATTTGTACTCATTGGAGTGGCTAAGTTCTCCTGAAAAGTTTGGTTAAATAAACAAATTCTTACTAATGGTAAGAAGTACATAGGTTATCTGTAGACGCTAACTGTGGCCTTTTAAAACCAAGTAATCCATTGGGCGCATAAACAATAAGATTATAGGGCTCTGTAAATTTATTTTCTCCATGATATTTGCAGTGTCTGCTTATACTTTGAAATATTCTCCTCTTCATTATCCAGTGATATGGTGGTTTTCATCCTCAAACTTCAAATCACTTTATATTCTAATTGTTGGTTAAGTAATTAATAACATGAGTTAAATCTCAGAAAATATCTGGGCAATACTGTTGAGCATCATAAGAGGAAATATATAGATACAAATGTATTTTTACTATTGACAGCCTCAGTTCATACACCTTTCTGGGGGATATTTTGGGTTTACAAAGTATCACATATACATGAGTACCATTGTTTTCATTAACTATAAGTTTTAGCCAAAACAAATTTCCCTTTAAACAGAAATGCAGTCTTTTTGAGGCTTGATCTTGATTTAAGTTATAGTGAGACTTTCTTCAGTCTTCATTTTCTGTGAAACATAGACCTGCCAATTACACTTTAAACTTTGATTCGCATTATTAGTTGCACTCAGTCTGGCATTTCCTTCAATGTGTCCTTTGTATTTTAATGTTCCTAATTTCCTTCCTTCATATTTAATTCCAAAATTAAGGCCACATTTCAGCCATAAACCCAAAGCAGCATTCTCACTAGTTGTCAGCAATTAGATTCTGACAAACATGTATAAAAACAAAACCCTTTATAAATCATAGCAGCCATAAAATGTATCTGATATGTTTTGGGTCACTTCTTTTGCATATCTGATTTAATTCTTTTCAAACGTGGATCTTAAGTTTCCTTGTAGCAAAACTAAAATAACTAACAGCATGGATGTAATCCAGCTCTGCTGGAATCAATGGGATTCTTTCCATTGACTTCATGGGCTTTGGAACAAACCCTCTATCATTTGAAATCTATGATTATTTCTGTTGTTTTCAATGGGAGCAGGATCCTGTTCAAGTAAATACAATATAGAGAAGATTATTGATATCTGTTTACATAATTTTGAGGACCCATCCAATCAGAATACTTTTTAGAGCCAGCAAATTCACTCGCCTAGTGTACTAATTTAGTTTTCCAATATCTCATATGGAGCAGCAGACAAGATATTTATTTTTCCTCACTACATGTTTACATTCTAGCCTTTATCTGAATGGTTATAACCACCATATTGACAAATTGTTACTTATTCTCTAGGCTGGAACTTGCATCACCAAAGAATAAATTCTGTCCATCTCATTGAAATGTTTGAATGTACCCAGCTTGATATTTATCCTCTGCAGTTAAATATTTATCAGCTGCATGAAGAACTTGAAGATCTGTCAAAAATACTGACTAGTTTCATTCCACTCTGCAGCTGCCCTCTGAGCAAGAAAGTGTTTTCTTTGTCTTCACCATAAAGGGCTGGGGGAAAACGATCAAGGTACCATTTTCCTCCACACTTTGTCAGATAAAGGGTTTGCTTTATGATAGTGAGTATCCAAAAGGCTGCTTTTAGTTTGGTGTACTGCTGAGTGCTCTCATACCTGAGAAAGCCTTTCAAGAATTGCAATAAATGTAATTCAGTTTTGTTCATGCTATGAAGTATAAGCATCATAAGAGCACTTCTGCTACATGAAACATGCAGTGTCAAAGCCTATAATACTGAAGATGACTTGCCCTTCTAGACTGTCATTTCTTCATCCAGTTAAGAGATCAATCTACATGATAAGTGCCATACACAAATGTTCTTTCAGTTCAGATAGAGGTTGCATGTCCATCCTTTCCTCTTCACACGACCCACTAAGTTGCTCAAGGCGACCTCATTTCAAACTCCTAGTAAGTTCCAAAGCTGGATCATACATCAAACTGATACCAGTGCAAACCTGAGTGAAGAATGGAAAAAAAAAAAATCAGTGGAGGGGAAAGATATTGGGAAAAATAATTTCATATCTATTTTAGTAACAGAAAATGATACAGGATACTGGCAATTATTAATTCCTGTTGCTTGTTTTGACACATTAAAGTTTTTGTTGTTGTTGTTCTGTTTTGTTTGTTACTAAGGTGGAAGCTGAATGGAAAAAATATAACCCCTGGCTCTTTATGTTCAGAAGAACTGTGTCCAAGCCTTTCATTCTGATTGCTAAAATACCCAGCAGGTTATTGTTCACTTAACATTTCTGAACTGATTGGCAAAAGGGATAAACAATATAAAATAAAGGGAGAAGTTCTTCATTGGTACAGATCACATCAAAGCATCTTTCTTATTTAAGTAGTTGTAAACGTACTGTGCTGCTGAATGGATGGTCTTAACCCAGGGTTACTTAATTTAAAACTGCTAATTTTCTACAATATATTCAGAAATGTGCTCTCCAAATCCTAGGGATTCATGTACCTTGGAATCCCTTTCTGTTACAAATTATTACATTAATAAATACATTTCTTTGGCTCTCTAGAGGAGGAATATGAAATAAATCAGAATGTAGGTATTTCATGCTCTTACATAAAAACCTCCACAATTATTTTCTATAATGTGAAGAGGTTTCCATAGATTCCAAGATCTAAGTGAACAAAATGTTTAACAGGAGACTCAACAACTTCACATTAATAGCTCTCAGCTGACAGTGTAAAATTTTGAAATTACTGATTACAATTCAAATGTGATATACTAACTTTAATACAGCATGCAAGCAACATGTGCAGGCAAGCCAGATGCAAAATGTAAACATTATCTAAACAGAGCTGATTTCAAATGTAAATAAAACACTGGGTGGTCCTTCAGACTGTCAGCAATCATTATTTCCTCCAACATAAACAAGGCTGTCAAACAGGATTTTTGTCACAACTATAAAAAGTCATTCTTCACTAGTAAATCCTAGGCTGTTTCTTCTTTTAAAAAAATAAAGTTCTTTACCTTTAGAATAGATGAGTTCCTTTCCAGATTTGTATGAAATAATTTTGCAAGTTAGTTCCTAAAAACAACAGTAGATGTTGGAACAAAATTAGAGTAGGAAAAAATAAATGTAGTAGGCTTAGTAAAGAGGTGGCCCTTAAGATTTTACCATTTGTCTTCAATAACTACATAACTGTTTTCACCTACATAACCTCAGTGTTTGAGGTGTTTTCTATATGCTATACTTCACTAAGAAAATGTTTCTAAAGGCCACCATTTGGATTGAAAGAATACTAAATTATTAGTTGAAAGTGAACCAAAATATTAGTATGGATGAAGTCCTTATACAGTAAGTCACTAGGTCCCTACATATTTGATGAAGTATACACTGTATTATCATCCATGTTACCAGTTAGATAGATCCTCACCCTATACCAACTGAAGTCAAAAGGAGCTTTGCCATGGGCTTCAATGTGGGTGGGATAGGTTGTTAGAGAACAGAACACAAAAATGTTCAATTCTTTCACTAATTTATTAATATATATGAAAGACTAACTCTTACATAGTGTTAATGGAAAACAATCAATTTTTCAGGCTCTCTTTGCTGCTTGGTTCAGGTTTCCATATGGGAAATGGCCCTCTAGGTATGTGTCCTGAGATTCACAAGGGAATCTGGTTTCCCTCACACAAGATGTTGGATCGCTACTGAGACGCGCCTGCTCCCTGTTTCTCCTGGCAGGGAGCCATGGAGAAACATGACCATGGTACCATTGGTTCACCTTCTTTGCAGGAAGTAGAGCCTGCAGTTCAGAAGGGGGAGATAATGTTACAAGCAGCAGCAATAACTTCCTGGAGCAGTTCCACTGTGAAATACACCAGTTTTTGAAGAGAACATGCTATGATGAAGTGAGTATCTTTGTGCTTGCAGGGATGCGAGTGCATCTCACACATGTTCCTCTTCCTCCCCTCCTTTTCTTTTCAGTCTGTATTTCACTCTTTCGCTCTTAGCCCTGCGTAGTGGAAAGGAGCTTAGGGCTCCCCAGACTATCAAGAATTCGATTAAATATCACAGACTTTCCTTGGCAGAGAGAGTCCGGAATGTTCCCTATGGCAATCAGCAGCAGCAGAAGGGAATTAATACTTCCTGTCCTCTATGTCAGGTGGAAAGGTCCTGAAAGTCCATGGAACCAGCATGCATTTAATTTTTTACATGAAAATTATGGAGAGCTTTTCAAAGCCACCTGTCATGGTGACAGGGCCAGCTGAACTTGGGCCTTTTGCAGACCCTCTTGAGTGCACCTTTCACGGAACCGGTTTTGCTACCTTTAACTGTCTGTGCATAGAACCCTGTGACTCTATCACTTAGTTTGGATCCCTGGGTTGCAGCCCCCTTGTCCCCGCCTCTGATAGCATGACAGGCCCAACTGTATTTGGTATCTGCAAGAAACTTCCCCCTAGGAGCTTATGATCAGTTGCTGATTAAAGTGACTAAGAACAGTTCCTTCAAAACAAACTTATCGTTTATTCACCCAAATGTATGTAGCAAGCAGAGAAAGAGTTAAAACAACAAAAGTCTGTTTACATCTTATCTTACCTGAACCTTATCCTTTCCTTGCAAGTTTTGGTAAGTTCCACTTAGCCCAGATACCACCTTCTCTGGGTTGGGAGAGACTTCCTTGCTGCAGCTTCTCTCTCTCCCCTACATCCTCAGTAGCTGCTGACCACTCAATTCCCACCCCCCACTTTTAACCTCCCCCCCTCCCCCGTCCTACTCTCTTCAGGGAGGTGCTTTTAACTGCTTATGATCTTTATGATCTCTAGGCTCTGGCCTTGGCAAAACAGCAGTGTAACTGTCCTGGCACCTGAAAACACCATCTTCCCAATTAATGGTTCTGCCATTGTCATCTTAATTCCTGTGAAATTGTTTACCCCACATGCCTTATCTCTACCGTTGTTTCCTTTCCTGCTTGCTATTCCTAACAGACCATTTTTTATTCAACTCTGTGTAGTCAGACAGAATAATGTCAAGCAAGTAAACTGAGTTACATACTATTCCTTAAAAAAAAAAAAATAGTACTAATAGCTCCCTTATTCTCCACACCATCAAGGTGATTTAGATGCCCAATTCACTTTAATTTTAATGTGCACATCCACATCCCGTAGGTAATTTTGAAAATTTCAGCTTTAAAGGCACAATTTTTTTGGAAGTAACTGGTAGTTAAAAACTCTCAGCACCTTGTAGAAAGGGGCCCTTTGTTCCTTCCTTGTAAACCCACTCTGAGACTATAAAATGTTAATAGTGACATGGACTATTACCACATGTTTTTGAGTTGATTTTAAATTTAACTTTCATCAAAGTGACAATGTGTTTTAAACAAATCTTTCACACATATGTTAAAAGGTTTGGGCAAGTGTTTGATTGGAAGGAAGCTATAAATGGAGCAGCTTAATCCCAGACTGGACTGGCCATGGTGATGAAATATAAAAAAAAGAGGGCCTGAACTGAAGAGGGAAATAAAGCTGTTGGATGCTGAGATATAACAGCAATGGGGCTATAGAAGCACCTAGACAGATAGATCAAAAGAAGCCTGTTGCAGGATGTGAGATTGTTGATTCGAATGACAAGCAGGCCTTTAATAAAATATTGAGTACTCCAGAATTGTAGTGACATCCCTGTCTCTGGACTAACTTGAATGTAATTAATGAAATGGTTGTGAATTGCTTCCTTGGTGTGGGTGGTTTGTTTTGGCTTGGTTTTTAATTTTTTATTTTTTTGGTCTGTGCATCTATTACTCACTAATTTTTATTAATACACGTATCTTATTCAGTATATGCATATTGACATAGTCCAGGAAGTGTGACAAAGTTAGAAAAGCAACATCCTAGTAGGCATTCATATAGACCAAATATTGATTTTCTCCAATTATCTTTCTACCCCAAGCTATACTCCCTCAACAAAATTATTTTATTTCCTTTATTCACTTAAATGGTTTGGTTTATTAATGGACTATTTTCTCTAAGGGTTGACAAACTGCATTCTTCAGCATTATGGAAGGGTTTGATCCCAAGGCTACTGAAATCAATAGAAGTCTTTCCATGGAGCTCATCTGGCTTTGGATCAGGCCCTAACTGCCCACAGTCAATATTCTGGAGTTTTATTTCATTGATCACTACAAAGGAAGGCAAACTGTTTAATACAGTAATAGACCAACCTTGTGAGATATCAAATACATTGATATTCTAATGATTGTAGAGAGTTGAAGCCACTAAACTCTGTCCAATCTTGCTTTTAATAGTGTGGTTTTATTTTACCTCTATGTACGGTATATACATTATTTATCACAAATTTTTAGAATTGTTTGATTCATGTCAGATTGTTTAATTTAGGTCAAATAGGACAGATGTTTGGTTAACGAATCTTTCTGTGTGAATCCAGATTTAGGTGCAGGATACTAGTTATTGTCCTCTGTAAAGTTTTGGCCCTGAATTATGCGGCGGGGGGCAGTGTGACAAAGTCTTAATGATATTGTTAAATAAAAGATGCTTAGTTAGATTTCTGTCACCATGTTTGCTTTGCACTAAACTTTCTGCTTAGTAAGAAGAGAGACAGGAACCTATCTTGTCTAAATGTGATGTGGGTGGTATGGAAAGCAGAGTTTTGACTACATTCTTTCAACACTCTCTGCTGGAGGAATTGTGGATCACTTTCCGTAGAACCATCAGTAAGGATTTCTTATTTTTTAAAACACAATCTACAGAAATGGTCCAACACCTTATACCTTGCAATAGTGTTAGTATTTTGTTTGGGACCATTACTGAAGACCCGGGGGGCTTGGATCAGCATTCACATCGCACTCCCCGTCAGTACCTGGCCCAAGCCAGGGAAATTAATAATACAACCAGCAGACCAAATTCGGTGATGAATCCTGGTCACGTGACACATGAGGCAGTTTGTGCATATGCTAAGAAGACTGAAGACCCAATTGATAAAGGGAATGCGTCTTCTGCTCTCCCACCAAAAAGTAATAATTAGCACTAGGCAAAGGGAATCCAGGGGAAAAGGCAAAAGAATCATTGTCCCTAAGATGAAGTAAGGAGAATGTTGTATTTGGGTAATACCTGCTAGCAAGAAGGGTTTTATTTCTTAATTCTATCAGGGGTCTGAGGTGAGGAAGCATGACAGAGGAAAGGACCAGTAAAAAAAAAAGGGGGGGGGAACCTCATCATGTACTTTACACAAACATGAAAAATATTTTATTTTTAGTTTGAAGAGCATTATAAAGGCAAATAGAACATTGTGGGGCAGGGCAAAATATGACGACCTCACAAATATATTTTGCCACTGATTACTCATTTCTCTTAATTACTTTAGAAATTCTATCATAGAGGAGCTACAACTGTATCAGACGTGGAGGGTAGTGCGTACTATGGGTTGGGCTATAAATTGAAAAAAGTATAGTCTAGAATGAAGAAAGCAGAAATGCAGGGCGCCGTACCCACATATATATTAAGAGGTCTGAGGCGGATGGAATCCCAACATTTTGGGGCCTCTTGAGACAATGTGGGATCCTTTTGGAAACAAAGCACTTGAAGTGTTCTTTCTAACCTTATCCTTCCACTGAGTGCTATGGACTTTGCAAATGGAAGAACTCGTGCATGAATTTCACAAAGCACTCTGCCAGTGTCTAAATATTTACTAAGCTACCATCCAGGATGTTACGGAGTGTTTCTTGGGGAGCAGATCTGAGAGTGGTGAGTTAAACTCTAAAGGGAACTGACAACTCATCCAAAGAATTGGCTAGGACCACTAGTGTATGGAAGTCTTCAGTTGTTTTAATTGGGTTATAAGCATCTATAAATCCTAAAACAGAGAGAGCACGGTAGGTGGGATGCAGATCATTAAATCACTGAGAAGTTAAACCAAACTGGGTGAAACTCTGCAGGCTAGGTTCAGAGAAATCTTTTCTTTGGTTTTGATTCAAGCAGATGCATACCATGTTCACTTAGAATGCAAGCCTGTGTTCTGCATTTTGTCTACTATCCTTTCACTTTATGCTCCTCATGGGGGACGCCACAAGAAGGCAAGTGAACACATCCCCCATTTGATTTAGCCCAATTTTCACTGTGTGACAGCAATGCAGATGGTCAAATGTGGTTGAAAAGTGCACCATTAGAAGATTTGAGGGTGGATTCTGCCCTCGATGATGCAGCAGTTAGATAGCTGAACAATGTAGATATCGACTTGTGATGCATACAAGAGAAGGCCTTGTTCATTTTTGCTTTAAATGTGTATTTCAAAGAAACCTCAAAACAAAATTCCAACAAAACTGTAGATTACGACATGGTTTTGCATCCAAATAATGGAAAACTAAAAAAAATCTCAGATGGGCTTGAATGTAAAAACATAAATCTACCCCGATTAACTTTGAATTGGATCTGGGATCACTTGAAAAGTTCACAAACCTTAATGAATATCATGACAAGCCTGGACAAAGCTTTGAATTTTTAATGTCACCAGAAAGCAGGTGGGTTTCACATAGTTTCATTTTGTTTTGAAAGCTTACCTCACAGTTTGGTACAGTATGAAAAGTTCAGCAATTTCAGAACTGTGAGATCTGCTATTTGCATAAAATAAGGTTTTTAACCAAAAACTGAAAATATTTTGGTTTTCAGCAACTTAAAAATGTTTGATATTTTGTTTTTTGACAAACCCAAAAATTTTGGTTTCTCTCTTTTTTAAATTCATTTTTTCCCCATTTTTGTTGAAAATTTTTCCCAGATGCCCCCTCTCCTTTCCTCCTCTCCCAGCTCTACTTCACAGGCTTTAGTGCACTGAGACCTTTTCTTATAGTTTAAAAACAAAACAAAAAAAACCACACCTTTAATTTGTTCATTTTAGGTTTCGTTTTTCACCTGAAAACCTGAGTTGTTTAAATAGTTTTGGGTGTTTTTTTTTTTTTTTTTTGCATGATGTAAGTACTTTCACTGAGCACTGTACAATGAGTCTCATGCATAAAAGCTGTGGGGTTTATTTTTGCTACAAGTTGTGTCTTTATGCATTTCTGGATTTGTGTAGAGTACAAGTCAAAAAACCATAGTCAAAGGAAAAGTGAATGAAGTTTCTAGATTAGGTATTTGCTTCAGAGACTTGGTTATAAATAAACTGCTGCTGATCATGTTCCCCTTCTCCCTTTCCTGTCTAACTCAAAATAGTCTTTTCTCCTTTCCCTGCCCACACAGAATTGCATCCCCCCCACCCGCTCACCACAGCCATCAGAGAATGAATAAGAGCTGCTGACTCAGTTTCTCATGCCCCAGGTGACCTCCTCACCGCTGGTATACTCAGTGGGCTTTACACCTGTCAATCACACTAGGAGACAGAAGTTGGCAGCCTCACTTTCAGCCAGCAAGAAATCAGCTAATACTATTCCCTCTCTCCTCCCTTTTCGGCTGACATGTGCAGAGACTGCAGGTAGGAGACCCTCAAAGGTGAAATGGAGGAGTATATGGCACTGCAGCAGAGCTCCCAATGAATGACGTTAGGAGAGCATACGCAGCTAGAAGGAAATATATTCCGTGTAGTCCAAAACAAAATATAAAAAGTACATGAAAAATACAATCAAGCTCACAAGGTATTAAAGCGGGATTTAGTTTTACACATTTCTTGCAATATAATGCCATTAGCCTCTTTAGTTATTAATGTTTATTTATTGAGCATCAATGGTATGCTGAAGACTGAACAAACAGAGGAAGTTGCCTACTGTCTTGATTGTGAGCTAGCTCAGACACACCACAGTTCAAGTCTATACGATCAATATAGCATATGAAAGTCAATTGGAGTTGTGTTTGCTGAACAGTAAAGTCCTTCAAACTACACTCTTTAATTGCTTTTTATAAATACTTATTGTATTTGTTAATTTAATGTCAAAACACTCTGCTGCAGGGGTACGTAGTAAGGAGGGATTTCAAGTGGGAAAAAGGTGGATTTTGTGTGGCACTTTAATTGTGTGTGATATTTTGTAAAGAGGCAATGCCAGAATGAATATCCTTGGCTGTTTGTATTGTATTTGGCTCATATTAGGAACTAATGTTTACTTTGTTTCATAATTGTATTTCTACTACAATGACAGTGTAAACAAAAGCCTGTTTTAAAGTACAATGTTGTAATATGCGGGGGATGTTCTTTAGTAATGGGATAAGAGAAGAATGGATGAGTTGAGTTAAGGTTGGGGATTGTATGGCTAAAAGTCATCAAAATTCTATAGGCCTCATCACAGAAACTTTAATCACATGTCCTTACTCACACAAGTAGTTCCACTGATTTACTTGCATGATTAAGGGTTCAGCTTTAACTTACAGTGTCAGATGCTTGGAAAGTCAGCAAGAGACTTTGACTCATGTAAAAAAGTAGACCACAAAAGACAATCTTATGGTGGGATTCTTGCGCCCCTTCATTTGGAATGTTAAATGACCCAGGCTAGGTCTACACTACCCGCCTGAATCGGCGGGCAGAAATCGACCTCTCGGGGATCGATTTATTGCGTCCCGTCAGGACGCGACAATCGATCCCCAAATCAACGCTCTTACTCCACCAGCGAAGGTGGGAGTAAGAGCCGTCGACGGGAAGCCGCGGAGGTCGATTTTGCCGCCGTCCTCACAGCGGGGTAAATCGGCTGCGATACGTCGAATTCAGCTACGCTATTCGCGTAGCTGAATTTGCGTATCTTAAATCGACCCCCCCCCTGTAGTGTAGACATAGCCCCAGTTTAAACATTTGAGCATGGCTCTAAACACCAATGATGGTTGCCTTGAAAAAGTGTATAGTAATAATATCAATACATTTTGAATCCTTATCATAGACTCATAGGACTGGAAGGGACCTTGAGAGGTCATCTAGGTGAGCTCCCTGCACTCATAGCAGGACTAAGTATTATCTAGACCATCCCTGACAGGTGTTTGTCTAACCTGCTCTTAAACATCTCCAGTGATGGAGATTCCACTTTTCCCTAGGCAATTTATTCTAGTGCTTAACCACCCTGACAGTTAGGAAGTTTTTCCTAATGTCCAACCTAAACCACCCTTGCTGCAATTTAAATCCATTGCTTCTTATCCTATCCTCAGAGGTTAAGAACAATAATTTTTCTCCTTCCTCCTGGTAACACCCTTTTATGTACTTGAAAACTGTTAACATATCTCCTCTCCGTCTTCCCTTTTCCAGACTAAACAAACCCAATTATTTCAATCTTACCTCATAGATCATGTTTTCTAGACCTTTAATCATTTTTGTTGCCCTTCTCTGGACTTTCTCCAGTTTGTCCACATCTTTCCTGAAATGTGGCACCCAGAACTAGACACAATACTCAAGTTGAGGCCTAATCAGCACGGAGTAGAACAGGAGAATTACTTTTCGTGTCTTACTTACAAGACTCCTGCTAATACATCCCAGAATGAGGTTTGCTTTTTTTTTGGCAACAGTGTTACTCTATTGACTCATATTTAGCCTGTGGTCCATGATGGCCCCCAGATCCCTTTCTACAGTACTCCTTCCTAGGCAGTCCTTTCCCCATTTTGTGTGTGTGCGCACAACTGATTTGTTCCTTCCGAAGTGGAGTACTTTGCATTTGTCCTTACTGAATTTCATCCTACTTAGTTCAGACCATTTCTCCAGTTTGTCAAGATCATTTTGAATTTTAATCCCATCCTCCAAAGCATTTGCTACACCTCCCAGCTTGGTATCGTCTGCAAACTTTATAAGTGTACTCTCTATGCCATTATCTAAATAATTGATGAAGATATTGAACAGAACCGGACCCAGAACTGATCCTTGTGGGACCCCATTTGATATACCCTTCCAGCTTGACAGTGAACCATTGATAACTACTCTCTGGGAATGGTTTTCCAACTAGTTATGGACCCACCTTATAGTAGTTCCATCTAGGTTGTATGTCCCTAGTTTGTTTATGACAAGGTCATGTGACACAGTATCAAAAGCCTTTATTTTTATTTTCAATGTCTACAGGCACTTTTCATGACTCTCAGAATACTTTTCCATCTGTCAAGTACATCTCAGAACACAGCCCTCTTGCGTCAGTTCATGTCGTGATGGTATTTATGCTAAAGCCTGCAACAATCTGGTCAATTGGCCATGTAGTCCAAACAGTCAAGAGTTTCTCTCCCACTAAGATGAAAGTGACCAAAGAAACCTTGCAAAGGGACCATTCCAGTTAGAGATCAATCTGGGTGACACTTGATCTTCAAGACAGTTCTATCCCTTTGGGATTTGCCATGATAATGATCTCAGGATGCTGATATGTTGTGGGCTTATTCTGCCTTCAGATTTATGGGCACAACTCCTTTCTGAGAGTCACTTGTGTATGCGAGGACAGAACTGGACCAATGATTTTTGATTGCCATTCTCAAGAATCCATTTCATTACCTATATACTTTAACCAAACATGAAACATCCTTCCAAATTAGCACTGTGGTAGCCATCTCAGCAGTGACATCAAGGATTGAATGGATATGGAGAATGAACTTCTCATTTATCCATACAGGTATCCATCTCATTTATCCATCTAGGTAAGAGTAATGACTCATATTGCCCCTAATAAAGTTATATCAGATCTATACATAAATAGAAGACTTATTTTTCCAGGCCTGACAGCCCGGCTCCTTTCACAATACAAAATCTAAACAAATGTTTTTCCACCTATTGGGGGGTTAAATGGTGGTGTGAGTTAATGCATTATTTTGCATATCTGAATACTTTGGGGTCTTATCCTGCCTTGGCCACAAGTGGAAATAAATTGGGAACTGCTGTCTTAGTCTCCAGGGGAAATGAATCTACATCACCAAAACACAGTGCAGTTGGCTATGATATAATCTCTGCTCAAGAGATCTAGGAGTGAAATACCAGAGTGCTTGTGGATCAGTGACATGGTTAGAGAAAGGGGCTGGACATTGTGTTCAGCTTCTGACTGCTACCTATGAGACGTGTGATGTCGACCAAGTCATTTAACCTTTGTGTGCCTCAGTTTCCTCATGTGTAAAATGAGGAAAATAATACTGATTCATGTTTGTAAAGCACTTTGAGAACTAAGATGAAAATTGCTATGTGCAATGCATTACTGCTATTTCATCATTTCATTCTGTCTATTTGTAATGAACCATTATTGTATTTTACTGTGTAGATGACCGAGCAAAGTTGCACGATTTGCCAAGTTTGCACAGTACCTCTCTACACAATCCCTGATTAGTCTGTTATTAGGGTCCAGTCCTATAAAGTGCTGAGTTCCCTAAGCACTGATGTCGTCAATAAGAGTTAAGGACATTCATCATCTTATAGGATCAGACTTCATGGGCAGTCAGTCTATTGTGCTGTACATCTAAACTTGATGCCCAATTTATGAAATGCAAAGAGACATACTAGGTACTGTACAAAACTCCACTCCTTCCCTGCAATGACTAATCACATGTTTGCAGACCTAAATTTCACAGGACATTTTCTACATTACAGAATTTGCAGCATTACTACATTCCCACACTATCAACAAAACCATATCCTCAAATAGAATTGCAATCTCATGCAAACTCCAGCTGTCCTAAACACCCATCACTCCAAAAGCAACCCTTTGGCCCCTTTTTATTTTCATAATTATATGTATATTATCAAAAAGAAACAAGAACATGGGAAAGGAAAATAAATTTAAAATAAGCATCAAAAACTGTGGGAACCTGCAGGGGAAAAAAGGAAAGAAAAGAAAGTGAATGTAATAATTCTCCTTTGCAACAATATAAAAAAAAAAAATCTACAAAAAGTCCAGTCATGTATGTATTTATAGGTGAACTCATTGCCTGAAAACTTGTCTGCTTTACACTAAATAAAACAAACCTCTTCATAAATAGCTCTTTTTAAAAGACTATAAAAATCTCCATTCCCTGATACTGAAATGGTCCAACAGCCAATGGGAGGCCTGACTAAAGAGCTGCATCTTACATTGCACCTTACAGCTTGCCAACGTTGGGGTCTGGCAGCCTGCAAGAGAAAGCGATTTCCAGAGAGATGGACCCTCTGCTATGAGCACCCTGTTTTAGTATGGAAAGATCTACCCTAAAACTACTGACATCAGGAAATCGCTGTATTCCATAACTGCTGTAACATCATGAACCCAGAAAAAACGAGTTTCCACTGCTATTGAGTATTCAGGCAGGGATGAGCTCTCAAATGGATGGGACCCTCCGCCTGCCACTGAGGGCTTTACAGATCCTAAACAAAGCCTTGAACGGCACAGTCAGAATCAGGGAAAACGGATGTCATATGTTTATAGGACTTGATCCAACACCCATTGAAGTCAGTGGTGGTGTTTTCATGGATTTCAGTGGGCTTGGGATCAAATGCTAATGATATGCTCCACTTAAGAAATGAGCCACTACATTAAGCACTAGGTGGAAATTTTGGGGAACATTTAAAAATAAAGCACTTTAATCTGGCATTTTAGTTTACAAAGCTGTAGGTTCATAGATTCCAAGACCAAAAGGGACCATTATGATCATCTAGTCTGACCTGTATAACACAGGCCAAAGAACTTCCCCAAAATAATGCCTACAGCATAGCTTTTAGTCAAACATCCAATCCAATAGCCAGTAATGGAGAATCAACACAACCCTTTGGTAAATTGTTCCAATGGTTAATTACCCTCACTGTAACAAATTTATGCCTCATTTCCAGTCTGAATTTGTCTAATTTCAATTTCCAGCCATTGGATTGTGTTATACATTTGTCTACTAGATGGTAGACCCCCATTATTAAATATTTGTTACCCATGTAGGTATTTTACAGACTTTGATCTTTACCTCCATAACCTTCTTTTTGTTAAGATAAATAGATTATTAAACTAAACAGAATAGGTCATTGTGATGAGATCCTAATACAAGGAATGGTCACAGCCCCAGGCAAACCACAGATGGTAAAAGTCCATCAATGTTGTGAAGAACAGCGATGGATTCAATAGTATCTAAAATTGTGGTGGTGTATGCACACTCTATCTCCTGCCAGGATGGATAGCGAGTGCGTGGAGACTGCGATTACTGTCTACCCAATTGTCTCAGACCCCACCACACTGAGGTCCAAGGGTCAGAGCGAAAGCAGCAGCCCTGGTGTTTGGGGCAGCATGGCCTAGCTGCCAGAGTCAATACAGCAGCTCTCCAATATGGGGCAGTGTGGCCTAGTGGCCAATACCCAAGGGGCTGAAACTGAGCGTGAGGGGGTTGGCAGCCCCAGTAGGGGGGCACAGGCCCACATGACTCCACCAAGCCCTGACCCAGGGGCCTGCCTCTGGGTCAGCAGGGAATCCCACCAAAACATGCTGATCTCACACAGGTGGGAGATACCACTCGCTCACTCTCCCTGGGTCACTTCCTACCATGCTTCCTGAAGCTGCAGTCCATGGGGTATCAGGATCATTGGGCTCCTCAATGCAGGTAATTCCCTGGGGCTCCATTGACCACAGATCTCCAGTTTAGTTCTCAAGCTCCCACAAGCAAGGGCTGTTGACAGCTCCTCAATTGGAGACTCCACCAAAGAAGCCAAGCCACTCTCTTTTATACTAGCATAGCACTTGGAGCATGCCCAGTATGGTCTGAGGGGTGGGACTTCCTCCGCCCATAGTGTGGTGTTAACCCTTTCTGGCCCAGTGTGGGGTATGCACACCCTGTCACACAGGTGTATGGACTGTATTGGCACAGATCAGGCACATGCCTCTGCAGGAAGAACAGTCCTAGTCCATACTGCTAGGGGTTTTCCTTTGCTTACCAGCATCTCTACCATTTTACCTAAGTTTAAATTAGTTTAATCATCTCCATCTCTCCACTTCCATAAGACATGGGGAAAACATCTGGGCTGCATGAGAAGCAGATCAGATGTAGATCTCAGTGTAATGCATATATGATACTACAAAACATCTGACTGTTTCCTCTCATACATTGCACAGGAGGAGTCAGAAGACAAAGCTCTGTAGGACTCTGCACATAAAACCCCTTATGGACAGGGTCCTATTAACCAAAAGGGACACGATGACTGGGCATAGGGTATAGCAAATGTGAAAGGTGGAGCACTAGTGTTTGAAGTATTGTGAAGATTTTCATTTCTCTTCACTTTGTTTAATTTGGGGGCAAAGAGGAGGAGTAAAATCAATGCTAGCAGGGAACTTCCTGAAGTAGATGTCCAGATAAATAGGGTGAGGTATTTTGGAGGAGATTGTTGCAGGCAAAGAGAGAGGTGTGACAGGTCAGAATGGGGTGGAGTGGGGATATGGAAGGGGATGGAGAAGAAGAGTAAGGTGTGGCAGTAGCAGCAGTTTGTGCAGCCAGATGGGCAGGTAGACTAATAAGCATCTGGCCAGCGGACAGGGATTTATCAGCTGGCCTTAATAAGAAGCAGCAGCTGTGTCCCAGCCATGGCCATCAGAAGAGTGGTGTGCCAGCTGGTGAGGGGTGGGAAAATGAAGAGCTGGAGCTGGAGGCGAGGAGGAGATACAAGTTCGTGGGAGCGGCTGCAGACCTGTCAAAGGATAGCAGGGATGAATTTGGCCCAGTGTTTTTTAACTTGCATGGAAATCTCATTTGCTTCATTTTGGGATTCATTCTCCATTACTGGGGTGGGGTTGGATTGATTAAAAATAGGGTCACATTCCTTCCATATATTAATAATTAAGCAGGGAAAGACCCCTGTTGGTCTATACAGGACTTGGATCCTATAAAACTCCCTTCTTTTCCTGCCCATCCTCATTTCATAAACACAGAAAGTCAGAGGCCCTCTGAAGAGAAATAATGTCTCAGCTAGAACTGTTAGTAATTTTCAATAGCAAAGCATTGCCTTCTGTTGATTATTAATAGCTGCCATGAGCTTTAGCTAAAGTAAGCATGCCAGCTATAATGGAATGAATAGTAAACAGAAAGCATTCAGCTGTGATCGAACATGCTAGTAAGAAAACGTACAGATCGCAGTGAAGAAATTATCCTCTTGGTCTTCATATACGTATCCCCAAATCTGTGATTTCCCAAGGCATGAGATCTAAATATAAAATTCCTGTTGTCAAACTTGGCATTCCCTGAATAATTCCTTATTGCGCACAACACACCTGCTTGCTTCCTCAAAGAAAAACACCCTTTTAAGCTAATCACACAATTTATCTTCCAGACTAGAGAGAAGGCTTGTTATTTCTATTCTGAAATACTTGTGAGACACTAAGGCACAGATCCTCAAAGGCACTTAGGCGCTCATCTGCCTTTTTAGGTGCCATTGACATTTCCAAAGCCAGCAGTCAGCTGCTGCCTAGCCCTGTAGGGGCCTAAGTCCCCTGGGCACCTATGTTTCCACCAGGCCCTCTCAGAGGTCCAGAGAGGCCCAGGCCATAATCAACATAATAGATGACACACGGTCTAATTTTGTGCCATCAGAACCGATATATTTTTATTAATATTTATGAACATTTTTAACTCTTTAATATGACAAAATCTATATCAGTTAACAAAAAAATTATGTCTTTTACCAAATCATATCCCTTGTTGGCTTAAATGTGCAGCTCTAAGCTGAGTGAGTGTGTCACATTTTGGTCCGATAGGGATGCGCATAAAAACAAGTTGCGAAACTTA
Organism: Terrapene triunguis; assembly: GCF_002925995.2. Classification (NCBI taxonomy): domain Eukaryota; kingdom Metazoa; phylum Chordata; order Testudines; family Emydidae; genus Terrapene; species Terrapene triunguis. Next base: position 48,779,171 of record NW_020664393.1, on the reverse strand, counting down.
TCAAAGGCCAAAAAGTTAACAAGGGTCTAAATTTGAGGCCCCCTTTGAGCTTGAGGCCCAGGCCAAATGGCTCTCCTGCCCCCCCCCCCTTCCTCTGATTGGCCCTGGTTTCCACCAGTCAGCAGTACAAAGCTGTCTAAGCACTGATGCCATGCCACAGCTTAGAGGTAGGCATGGGTGGGGCCTTGGAGGAAGGGGTGGAGTTGGGGCAGGACCTGGGGCAGAGCCAGGCATCGAGCACCCCCCCGGCACTTTGGAAAGTCAACACCTCTGCTGGGTGCTGATAGCTGCAAACTTTTCCTGAAGCAGGAACTCCATCTTAGCTCCTTCCTCTGTGGATGCTTCCACTGCCCTCTTGGCCCCAAGTGCAAGGCAAACAGGGAAAGAAGTGAAAGGAGAATGGGGGGCCAAGGGACATGTAATGGTAGGGGGTTTCCTTCTTGTACATGGTTTCACTGTTTGCACTTGCTTATGCCCTTTTTTGTTTTGTTTTTAAAAGGTTCTGTTGTTACTGGTGTTTTGGTGATGCAGTGGTAGCTGGCCTTCCTGGCAATGGGTGAATGCTGTACTTTTCTAATACATGTTTATGAATAAAGCTTTTTATGTCACCAAGCAAGTATATTGGTATCAGGGCATCTCATCAGACAATGTCTATTTGCAGTAATAAAGGTAAACACATGATCAGGGACAATTAGGAGTGAGCAAGCAAATATTACTCCTCTACACAGTTATGTACTTCAATCACTTCCTTAGATGAATCCAAACTGTGAATCAGCCCCATCCCCCATTTCATAAGTGGTCATATCATTCATAAATATATTTCATGGCAATCAAGCCCTACCCCTCCTCAAGCACTGAACCCCCCCCCCCCAAAATCAATTAACCTCATCCCCACCCCCGACAAACAAATTTATAGATGATCTATTCCCCTTCTTCCATTGGGCCATGCAAGTCCATAATGTGGGAGCACAAAGCAGCCCTCACTTCTGTTGCCCAGGTGCATCCCACTGCAGCAATGGCAGGTGCACTTTATGGCAGAGTGTGCCGATTCAGTAGCCTCTCACTGTCATAGTTCTATTCAGGGAGAAATGGCTCCCCTCTGGCTTCACAAAGATTGTGAAAAGCACAGCAAGCCACAGTAATGCAGAAGCATTGATGACACTGGCATGCAAACGGGTCTGTAGACATATCTAACGGGATTTCAATCTGTCAAAAGCACATTCAACAACCATGCTACACCTGCAGAGAGTGTAATTAAACTGTCTTTTGCCAGGATATCTAAAATCAGGCAAAAGGGGGTATGCAGGTCCCCTGGAATAATGGTGGGGACAGTAACTCCATTTATAACAATGTCATTTAGTGGGAATAGTGTCCCAGTCTATCCATCAATGTAGCTTCCCGATTAGCAAAAAACTCTGGCATCATGAACTTTCCCAGTGCAGCCAGCATTGAGATTCCTGTGGTCCATGAGGGCCTGCATAACAATTAAGTAGTACTCTTTTGCAGTTTTTGTACTCATGTCCTCCTTGAGGAGGGCAAACTATGGAGTCCCATCAATGGCACTGGCACAATTTGGAAATGCCATTCTCTCAAAGCCAGCAGTTACTTCAGGAATATCTATTATACCCGCCACATTGGGGTAAACCACATGCCTGATTACCTCAGAAACCTCCACCACAACTTTACCAGCAGCTGACTTTCCAACACCAAACTGGTTGACAATGGACCTATAGCAGTCTGGGGTAGCCGACTCCCAGATGGCCATAGCAATCCACTTCTGGGCTGGCAAGGGTGGCGTCATGCGTGTATTTTTACTCTGGAGGGTTGGGGCAGGCTGCTGACAAAGCTCCAGAAAGGTAGCTCTCTTCATGTGAAAGTTCTGGTCCCAATGCTGGTTATCCCAGGTCTGCATGATGATGTGATCCCACCAGTCTGTGCTTGTGGCCCTGTCCCAGAAGCACCAGTCTACATAGGGAGCATCAGTGGCTATATGGAGTATCATGAGCAGCATCAACCTGTTCAAGTCTGCCATGCCTGGGTTCTTCTCTCCTGCTCCATCATAAATTCTGTCAGGTGCCTTTGGTTGGTCAGAAAACACCACCAAAATGTCCACCAGTGCCTCTCAGAAGCTCTACCCTGTATGAAGTGAAAGTGCAAGCAAGAGAAGTTCTTAAAAGGTGCCTCCACCATGTTGTTTGGTGGGCTGTTCAGACTTCCTCTAGCAGGCAGGGTGGATAGTAAAGTTTTTCCACTGTATACCACAGTCAAAGAGCTAGAGTGGCCACATTTTGGGAGGGGAATCTGGGATGTGGCTGGTTTGACTCAGGTCTAAATGCTACAGTAGGAATACCAGAGCCCCATGTTCGAGCCCAGATTAGAAAATTTTTAATGTAGGGTTAACAATCAGTGTAGATCCTCAAGGCTTGGGGGGTCTCTAACCCAGTGTCAGCTGACTCAAGTCCCACTAACCCTGGGTTTACATTGCAGTGTAGACATACTCTTAGGGGTTAGGCTGAGTGGAGGTAATGCCTAAGTACCTTTACAGATCTGGGCCTGAGTACTACGGCGATTGGAGCCATATGATTACTCTCTATAAATACATCAGAGAGATAAATACCAAGGAGGGAGCAGAGTTATTTAAATGAAGTGCCAAATTGGGCACAAGAACAAATGTCTATAAACTGGCCATCAACAAGTTTAGGCTTGAAATTAGGTAAAGGTTTCTATCCATCAGAGGAGTGAAGTTCTGGAGCAACCTTCCAAGGGGAGCAGTGGGCACAACAAAATTAACTGGCTTCAAGACTGAACTTGATGAGTTTATGCAGGGGATGATATGATGGGACTGCCTACGATGGCATGTGGCCCATCAGCGACTGCCAGTAGCAAAAATCCCCAATGACTGGAGACGGGACACTAGATGGGAAGGGCTATGAGTTACTACACAGAATTCTTTCCGAGGTGTCTGGCTGCTGGGTCTTGCCCACATGCTCAGGGTCTAACTGATTGCCATATTTGGGGTCAGGAAGGAATTTTCCTCTGGGTCAGATTGGCAGAGACCTTGGGGTTTTTTTTTGCCTTCTTCTGCAGCATGGGGCACAGGTCACTTGCAGGGTTAAACTAGCGTTAATGGTGAATTCTTTGTAACGTGAAGACTTTAACCATTATTTGAGGACTTCAGTAACTCAGACAGAGGTTAGAGGTCTATTTCAGGAGTGGGTAGGTGTGGTTCTGTGGCCTACAATGTGCAGGAGGTCAGCCTAGATAATCATGATGGTCCCATCTGACCTTAGAGTCTATGAGTCTATATATGTATCTGGAGCTGTGTTCCCTGTAAGCTGTGTGCTTGGGTGGCAGTACAGGAGAGATTTAAGTGCCACCCAGCTGATTAGCTGAGCCCACAGCCAGCAACATGCGTTCAGGTGCCACTCCCCCCACATTGCTCTGTCCTGCAGCTGCTCCCAGGACCCTCCTGCTGGCTGTGCAGAGCGGGGGCAGTGGGGTGGGGGGAGGGAGAAGGGTGCTGATGTCAGGTGTCCCCCATCTCTGCAGAGCAGGGCAGAGGGGACAGCCTGGCTCAGGAGAACTTGGAGCTGCTGCCGTCTGAGGTCTGAATGGTGAGTGGCTGAATGCCTTTCTTAAAGAGACAATGCACTCGTTTTGAGATTTCCCCAGCAGTCAGCTCACACAGTCTCTCTCCCTCTTCCCCCCCCCTCCCTCCCGCTCCCTCTCTCTCCCTGCCCATGTACCCCATCTCTGCAGAGCGGGGGAGGGGAGACAACAGGGCTTAGGACAGAGCAGGAGTTTTCCGAGTCTTAAAGAGACAGCACACGGCTTTCCCCAGCAGCCAGCACACACACTGTCTCAGTGTCACACATGCACACACACATACACAGAGTCTGTCACACACACAGTCTCTGTGTCACACACACAAACACACACACACACACACACACACTCTGTGTCACACTCACCTCCCAACACATACTTGTATTATTGTTGTTGGTACTTGTTGGTACTTTCTGCAATGCACATATATTCTCTGTAATTTTATTCTTTAAAAGTGTGTTATTTTAATTTTTATTTGTCTTACACTTATATTTAATTCTTTGAGTAGTGAGATCTAAAATGCCTAACCTGTCCTGGCTGGAGTAATTATCCCTATGGTAACTTTTTAAAAATATATATTATATCTAGGTTTTTTGTTTCTACTGGTGGCACACAGAGGCACATACCTCGGTGCACATCATAAAATTTATTCTGCACATGGATGGAAAAAAATTAGCGTGAACATTGATTTAGAGACATAGATTTTCAGAAACAGAAACCTGAAGAGCATATTAGCATTTTACATTATCTTAAAATTACTCAAAATTGAAGATAACTGTTTTACACTGACCATTTTTGGCATCACAGCCTTTCTGGTAACTCGATATGTTGTCAATAAGCTGAGCTTAATATGAATTTCATAGATTCATGAAGAAGAGCTCTGGGTAGCTTGAAAGCTTGTCACCAAAAGAAGTTGGTCCAATGAAAGATATTATCTCACCCGCCTTGTCTCCCTATAGATTCATTAATTTCATAATACTCTACATTGTTTACATGCCCTAGTGAACTTTTGAATGAAAAATGCCTGTACTTCAAATTCTGAAATAACAGGATCTACTAAGGAAAAAGTATATGGAATGGGCAAAGCTTTCAGAATAAAAGTAAATTTTGATTATAATTTGGCTGACATTCAAAAATGTAAAAATTCTAATGGTTCAATTCATTTTAGTGGGATTCTTGTTATGAAGCAGTCTAAACTTTCTGATCTGTCAGTGGCAGCTAACATGGGGTGGCCAAGTTATCTCACAGTAAATGGATTCTCTCCTTATCCATTCTGATAGATAAACAGTTTTGAAAGCTTTTTTATCCACTGTAACTCTGACGAAAACTTTGCACTAATGAATCAGACTGAAAGTCTGAATCTGAAAGGAAGGTTTTACAGCTTCAATGTGTTTGAAGATGCTATATCCATACACTGCACTTACAATGGGATATTATTTAATTGGGGGGAAAAACTGTCATTTTTTTACTTAAATTTGTACCTAAAATTTATAAATGTACTATGTTTTTAAAGGCTAATAAAATGCAGAGTCTCTGAATTGCTCTTTTATCACAAAGGCAAATACGTGCTAAGATTCAGACAGAAGATAAGTGGTGGGACCCACTTCTGTTAAGTTTTTTTTTAATTTTAACATTCCTCATGTGGTATTATATTCTATAAGTTTTTTTTCTTCCTCAAGAGATGAGTTCCAGACACCAACATGTAGCATATTGAACAATTATTAAATGGATAGATGCTGTTCCCCACTAAAGTACAAGATGGTAGTCCTTTTGACTTCAATAGGAGAAGGATCAATGCAAAGTGAGGGATATTGGCACATGGAAGTACTAGTGTTAATAACTATGGCCCTGATTCAGAAAATCTCATAAGCACATTAAAGTCCATCACTATACAGAAATCCATATATGCATGTGCTTATGTGGGACGTAAGCATGTGCTTAAAGTTCAGCATGTGCTTAAGTGCTTTGTTGAATTGGAGTTTATAGGAACTAGCACTAAATAGAAAAGTGTTTGTCTCTCTAAAAGCACATACATCAAAAAGGGAAAGAGTTTCAAACAGGTAAAAAAAAATTGAAAAAGACAAAGAAAAATTTTAAAATGGCGACTAGGAAACCGTTAACCTATTTTCAGTTTTGTTTAAATGGTTACAAAGAAAACCACTTGAAAATAGGAAGCATAAAATCAATTAAACCAACGGAAAAGGACTACAAACAAACTGACTGTCAAAAAGCAAATGAGCATAAAAGGCAAAGGCTAATAAAAATAAATGGACCAAATGAGCAAGAAAAGAAAAATGGAAAACAGGACTGGAAAAGGGCTAAAAATCAATTCATGTGTTGCATCCCATTTCCATTATGGGACCAACTCAGATGAGGTGCTAACTGCTCTCCCCTCTTATTAATTCCCATTGAGCACGTACTCTGAATGGGACCCTGACCAAAGTCAGTCTGAGCACTCAGCATGGTAAGTTTTAAGTGTTTGCATGATCCGGTCCTAGAAGCATTACAAGCAGAAGGAGTAAATCAGGGGTTCTCAAACTGGGGGTCGGGACCCCTCAGGGGGTCGCAAGGCTATTATATGGGGGGTCACGAACTGTCAGCCTCCACCCCAAACCCCGCTTTGCCTTCAACATTTATAATGGTGTTAAATATATAAAAAGGTGTTTTTAATGTTTAAGGGGGGTTGCACTCAGAGGCTTGCTGTGTGAAAGGGGTCACCAGTACAAAAGTCTGAGAACCCCTGGAGTAAATAGACATTTATAGTACATTAGCTTGATTTTCCTAGGTGCTGTGTTTCCGCAATTCCAGTAGAAGTCCAGGGGAGTTCTCAGATCATAGAATCATAGAATATCTCACCCACAGAATAACCCAACTGTGGCAACCATTCTTTTTGTTCCCCTGATCAAAGGGGGTAACAGAGGCACCATTTAGGGAGGGCGGGGGAGCATCTGTCCTCCCTGGGTTTCATGTCACCCCCCCAGGGCTCCCACTGTCAGCCCCATGCATCTGCTGGAGCCCCGCTGACAGCTGAAGCCCCAGTCACCTGGGGCTAACACGAAACTTGGGGGAGCAGGTCCCCCTCCGCCCTTCCTAAGTGGCACCCTTGAATGGGAGCTCCGCGAGGTGTGGGGCTGACAGCTGGACTTTGACAATACCTTGAGCAAGAAGTTTGGACTGTGACAAAAAATAATGGACTACCCCTGCACCCACCCTGCAAATCTATTTATGCAGCACTGCTGTGTGGACTTCTGCTGCAAAATGGGAATTATGGAGGAGCGTTCACTGATTACATAGTCCTGCAATTGCTTTCACTGTTATTGAAATAATTTAAAAACATGCTTCCATAGTGAAAACATATAATCTCTGCATATTATTTAATTGCACTGTAGAGAAACTGTGCAGCAAAGGGAGAAAGGTAGCATGCAGAGTTCTCGGGATTGGCGCCACCTCCTCTAGCAAACTTCTACCAGTTCTACCCCCACCTCCCAAAGACTACTGTAGTCAGCCTGTTGTGTCCCCCTGGCGCTGAGAGAGAGGCAGGTCATTCATTCTTGCTGTTGTCTTGAATTACAAAGGATCTCCATCTTTCTGCCTCATGCTCTGTCCTTTCAAGGGTATCAGCCTAGGAATAGGTTTAGGAAAGCCACTGATCTCCACTTATGGAGGAAACAGAGAAATATACAGAAACGGAAGAGACGGGCAAAATGGAATGTGGACATACCGAGGAGCAGGATGGTGGCTGAAAAGTGACCAAGTCTATAATAATACTGAGGTCTCATATAGCACTTTTCCATCAGTAGATCTCAAAGCACTTCACAGCAGGTCAGTATTGCTATCCCAATTTTACAGATGGGGAAACTGAGGCACAGAGCGGCAAAGTGACTTGCCCAAGGCAATCCAGTCTGCTAGTGGCATAAACAGGAACAGGACACAGCGTTCCGGAGTCCCAGCCCAGTGCTCTACCCACAAATCCACATTGCTTCCCTCAGTGCATGCACACACGCAGAAAAAGATATATGGGGTCATCTTGACAAGTAGGTAAATGATGTGACCCTTTGATTTCTATACAGGGCCCTGCGCATAGGTTTTCCAGGCACTGAGAAGTCTCCACAGTTTTATCTTTCAAAGGCGGGATTTCTGGAATGCATTCATAGCTTCCTACTCTCCAATGAGATACCGTTAGTCCACAGGAGGGATAAAATGGGAGGAAATTGTGGGCATTTTCAGGGCTTTTTCTTATGAGTAGAAAGGCACCATCAAGGAAAAATATGACTTTGTGCTTATGTTGACTCCCTTTGTCTCATTTAGTTCTATAAAATTCCTTTTTTAGGAGAAAGGATGGCGGATGTGTTGCCTAATACAGATTTCATCAAAACCTTCCTTACATGGGTGGGGCTAATGGATAGTGGAAAAGTAGAGACTCTGTATCTTTTAAATTTAAATGAAAAAGCAGTGTAACAATCCCCACTTGTGTGGCTAGAATTAAGTCACTCTGTGTTCGCATTATAAACCTGTATTTCCAGGAGTTTGTTAATCAGACGCCAGGATCTGATCCAGTCAGAAACTTGGCTTTCAAGTTCTTTGCTCAGGAAAGATCTTTTTTTACTAACTTTGACAAAAATAGGTTTGATCATTTGTAAGTCACACTGCAGGAATGCAGTCGATGAATAACATATAAAAGAGACAGTAGTCTCAGCTGTTTTCACTGTTCTAACTCAAATGACATTTAAAAAAATATATAGTTTTTACAGGCATTGAGCTTGATCCTGTATTCCTTTTGACCTCAATGCATGTGAGGAATGCGGGATTGGGCATAAAATAAACAAAGATCCATGTATAATGAAATTACAGAAGTTTAGAAAAACACTAGTGAATCTGTGTATGAGAGATTTTGCACCAAATATTCCCGAAGATCTGAATACTGTGCCCTTCCTCCATGAGTGCAGAGGGCTCGCATGGCAGTGGAACCAATGGGATTATTGTATTCATTAACGACTTAGATATTGGCATAGAAAGTACGATTATTAAGTTTGCAGATGATACCAAACTGGGAGGGATTGCAACTGCTTTGGAGGACAGGATCATAATTCAAAAAGATCTGGACAAATTGGAGAAATGTCTGAGGTAAACAGGATGAAGTTTAACAAAGACAAATGCAAAGTGCTCCACTTAGGAAGGAAAAATCAGTTTCACACATACAGAATGGGAAGAGACTGTCTAGGAAGGAGTACGGCAGAAAGGGATCTAGGGGTTATAGTGGACCACAAGCTAAATATGAGTCAACAGTGTGATGCTGTTGCAAAAAAAGCAAACATGATTCTGGGATGTATTAACAGGTGTGTTGTGAGCAAGACACGAGAAGTCACTCTTCCGCTCTACTCTGCGCTGGTTAGGCCTCAACTGGAGTATTGTGTCCAGTTCTGGGCACCGCATTTCAAGAAAGATGTGGAGAAATTGGAGAGGGTCCAGAGAAGAACAACAAGAATGATTAAAGGTCTTGAGAACATGACCTATGAAGGAAGGCTGAAAGAATTGGGTTTGTTTAGTTTGGAAAAGAGAAGACTGAGAGGGGACATGATAGCAGTTTTCAGGTATCTAAAAGGGTGTCATAAGGAGGAGGGAGAAAACTTGTTCACCTTAGCCTCCAAGGATAGAACGAGAAGCAATGGGCTTAAACTGCAGCAAGGGAGGTTTAGGTTGGACATTAGGAAAAAGTTCCTAACTGTCAGGGTGGTTAAACACTGGAATAAATTGCCTAGGAAGGTTGTGGAATCTCCATCTCTGGAGATATTTAAGAGTAAGTTAGATAAATGTCTATCAGGGATGGTCTAGACAGTAATTGGTCCTGCCATGAGGGCAGGGGACTGGACTCAATGACCCCTCGAGGTCCCTTCCAGTCCTAGAATCTATGAATCTATGAATAGGGAGGCAGAATTCTGGGCATCTGAGCAGGGAGTGCAGAGCACCAGCATCTTGGGATGTAGAGTTCCTTGAGGCTCTATAGCTACTTTGTTCTCAGTGTGCTTTAGAGGTTGGGGCAAGATGCAGAGGGGTGGGAAAGGAGACAGTCGACCTGCCATTATAACTATCCTCCAGTCATTCCCCCTTTCAATCACATGGCTGCATCACAGCCATGGAATGGATTTACGGCTGCTCCACTGCTTGTGGGAGGATCCCTCTCCTCCCAGCCCCTCCAGGAGTTCCCAGGTTCTCCCTTGCACCACAGCCCAGCTACTTAGGCAGTGAATTGGGAGCAGCTTTTGGCTCTGAGAAGTGTTACTACGAGGACATAAAATTTCATAGGGATTCTGCCTGAGTAAGGGCTGCAGTTTTTGAATGTTGATGTGCAAGTGCATTCGCGGCTCTAACACAAAAGTCTCTAAGATCCAGATGTGACGGGTTGGATCACAGAAACCCCCTTGGGAGCTGCCACCCAATGTGCAAAGACTACCTCTGCTCCTGTTTTCCCTGCCAGCTCAGGACTCCAGCACCCTGTCTTGCTGAACGAGACACTCCCGTCTGGCTCCAGACACAAACCAAGGGTCTGAATCACTTGTCCCAAAGCTGCAAGTTAACCTGAAAACAGCTCATAGAAGTGTGCTTGTCTTTAGCACTCAGATGCTCAACTCCCAATGGGGTCTAAACCCAAATAAATCCGTTTTACCCTGCATAAAGCTTATGCAGGGCAAACTCATAAATTGTTCGCCCTCTATAACACTGATAGAGACATATGCACAGCTGTTTGCTCCCCCAGGTATTAATACATACTCTGAGTAAATTGCTAAATAAAAAGTGATTTTATTAAATACAGACAGTAGGATTTAAGTGGTTCCAAGTAGTAACAGACAGAACAAAGTAAGTCACAAGCAAAATAAAATAAAATGCGCAAATCTATGCCTAATCAAACTAAATACAGATAATCTCACCCTCAGAGATGCTTCAGTAAGTTTTTCTCAGACTGGACACCTTCCAGGCCTGGGCACAATTCTTTCCCCTGGTACAGCTCTTGTTCCAGCTTAGGTGTTAGCTAGGGGATTCTCCATGATGGCTCCTCTCTCTTTCTCTTCTGTTCCACCCCTTTATATATCTTCTGCATAAGGCGGGAACCCTTTGTCCCTCTGGGTTTCCACCCCCCCTCACTGGAAAAACACCAGGTTAAAGATGGATTCCAGTTCAGGTGACATGATCACATGTCACTGCAAGACTTCATTACTCACTTGCCAGCACACACATATACAGGGAGACTCACAGGTAAACAGCCATCTGCAGACAATGGGAGTCATCAAGATTCCAAACCATCATTAATGGCCCACACTTTACATAATTACAATAGGCCCTCAGAGTTACATTTTATATTTCTAGTTTTAGATACAAGAGTGGTACATTTATACAAATCAGATGATCATACTCAGTAGATTATAAGCTTTGTATACCTTACAAGAGACCTTTTGCATGAAGCATATCCCAGTTACATTACATTCACTTATTACCGTATTCTCTAAAACTATCCCAGTTACATTATATTGACTTATTATCAAGTTTTTATAAAACCATATAGACTGCACAACCTCACACCAGATCTCACTTTAAATCTCTCCTGAATGCACATTGACACAAAAGATCACTCCAGTGAACTGACAAGTGGGACTTTTTAAACTTCTCCATTTACAGTGTAAGGAGCATGACACCGAATTATTTAATAATTACATTATATGGTGTTCAAAACTCTTTGGATAGAGAAATGCCTCAGGGCAGATCCTTGCTCCCACTAATTCCCCTTTGTGATGCTCTGATGATGGAAGGGGGCGTTCCCAGCTTGGGAGCATAGAAAGGACATGGTCTGAAGCTACTATAATTTGCATTCAGGACCAAAACAGCGACCAGAACCAGGAGGAAAGGGGGAGAGGCACACCGGATGATCTAGCCTGTAATATCCTAAACATCTACATATTACTGTGAGATCTTTGGCAAGTAATTTAATTTCCGTGGACCTCAATATAATTGATCTATAAAATGAGTATTATAATAACATCTATTCTGTGCAAAGTTTAATTACGGCCTGCAAAATGCTTTGAGTTCTGCATAAAAAGGTGCTACAAAAGTGCAAATGAATTATGATGTTAAACAGCAGCTATTAAAAGTAGACATTTTTAAATCAGCAGGCCTGGATAACTTACATGTGAGAGTTTTAAAAGAGCTGGCCAGGGAGCTTGCTGGTCTAGTAATATTGATTTTCAATAATTCTTGTAACACTCTGGACGTTCCAGAAGACTGAAAGGAAGCTTATGTTGTGCCAATGTTAAAAAAGGGTGAAAAGGATGACATGAATAGTTATAGGCCTGTCAGACTTTTCTCATGCTAATGACCAGCCTATTCATCTGCTTATGAATAAGATGGCCTGTCAGACTCATCGATTCTGGCCAAAGTAATGGAATGGCTGAGATGGGACTGGATTAATAAAGAATTAAAGGAGGGTAATATAATTAATGTCAATCAACATGGGTTTATGGAAAATAGATCCCCTCTAACTTGATATCTTTTTTGATTACTAGTTTGGTTGATAAAGGTAATAGGGTTGACATAATAATCGTAGACTTTTGTAAGGCATTTGGTACCACATGACATTTTGATTAAAAATCTAAAAAGATACAAAATTAGCATGGTACACATTAAATCAATTAAAAACTGGCTACCTGACAGCTCTCAAAATGTAATTGTAAATGGGAAATCATCATTGTGCTGATGTGGGGTCTTGCATGTGGGATCAAATTGGTTCTTGACCCTACGCTATTTAACATTTTTGTCAATGACCTGGAAGAAAACATAAAATCTGATAAATTCTGCAGATCACATAGAGTTCGGGGGGTGATCAATAATAAAGAGGACAGGATCTGGATATCGTGGTAAGCTGGGTGCAAGCAAACAATAAGTATTTTAATGTGACCCTCTGTATTTGGCACTGGTGCAACCAATAGTAGAATATTGCGCCCAGTTCTGGTGTCCACAACTTAAGAAGGATATTGATAAATTGGAAAGGGTTTAGAGAAGAGCCACAAGAATGAGAAAAGGATTAGAGACCATGTCATATAGAGAAAGACTCCAGAAGCTCAATCTGTTTAGTTTAATAAAGACTAGGTTAAGGGGTGACTTGATCACAGTTTTTAAGTACCTACACAGGGAACAAAAATTTGTTAATGGGCTCATCTATCTAGCAAAGGTTTAATACAATCCAATGGCTTGAAGTTGAAGCTAGACAAATTCAGAGTGGAAATAAGAAGTAAATTGTTAACAGTGAGGATAATTTACCAAGTGTTGTGATGGATTCTCCATCATTAGCACTTTTAAAGTCACAATTGCATGTTTTTCTAAAAGAAAAGCCCTAGTTCAACCACAGCTATAGGGCTTCAAGCAGGAATTAATTCAGAAATGCTCTATTGCTTGTGTTCTGTAGGAGGTTGGATTAGATCAGTGATTCTCAACCCGCAGCCTGCAGGCCCAATCAGCTTGACAGCCTGAGGGCCATACATGTAGTATATATATTGTGTGGATGTGGCCCACATAACACTTAGAGAGCTGCATATGCAGCCCACAATGGTAAATAGATTGAGATCCACTGGACTAAATGATCATAATAGTTCCTTTTAGCCTTGTAATCTATTAATTATTTATGCATTTAACAAAGAGCTGAAATAGCCCTTAAATTCTCAGTCTGTGCAGTAAATAATGTTTTTTTTAAACTTCCCAAATATGGACTGCAAAATCTTTTAAATGTTTTTACTATAGACAGGTTCACAAGAAGTTGCCTCCATTTTCATACACTGATGAACATTATTCTCTTAATAATTTTTAAAACAAATTTTCTGGCTATTTTATTTAAACAAATATGAAATAAAATCCATAGAAAATAGTTTGTTAAAATAATGTAAACACAATTTCCCTTTCAATGAATTTATTATATTATACATTATATCAGATTAATGTCCTGGTAGCACCAGTAACCCCAGTCAGGAGCTAGGGCCCCACTGAGCTAGTCCCTTTATACACAAAGGTTGAAATCCTGGCCGTATTGAAGTCATAGCTTAAGGCCATTGAAGTCATTAGGAGTTTTGTCATTGACTTCAATAGGGCCAGGTGTTCACCCGTAGAAAACAGCCTATTATCTAAATAGACAAAGACAGGCAAACAGATATATAAATAACTTGTCAACAGCACAGAACATGTAAATAACTAATTATCTCAACTTTTCCCCTCCCCAAGCCACCTCCCCAATCTCCCCACTATTGGACCTCCACAGCCACCTCCAAAAGGTGCCAACCTCCTACAGGAAAACACTCAGTTATGTACTATCTGCTAATAATGGGATATGCAGTGTTGTAGCTGTGCTGGTCCCAGGATATTAGGTAGACAAGGTGGATTAGGTAATATCTTCTATTGGAGCATCTTCTGTTGGTGAGAGAGACGGGTTTACAGAGCTCTTCTTCAGGTCTGGGAAACTGTCCCTTGAAATATGTGTTAGCTACTTATGCTAAACAATCTGTTCAAATTTTGCACTGAGCAGAATAAGAGCTCCGTGTAAGCCTCAAAGCATGCCTCTCTCACCAACAGAAATTAGTCCAATAAAAGATATTACCTTATCCACCTGGTCTCTCTAATAACAATGGGAGTTGAGGAGAAAATATAGCCTACCAATTCTGTTTTAAATTGCAAAATAAGCCAGAAAATTCCTGATTTAGGCAGCCACTTTGGTTTAAGTTTGCATATTGCAACAGCTAATGTGTACCTTTAGCAAAGAAGTCAGACTAGGAGGTGATCTCATACACCTCTCTAGCGGCAATACCATGTCACAGGTGTGAAATAAGAAGAGAAGTTTGGGGTCTGTACAGAAAGTGCTTGTTTTTGACATCTTTAAGACAAACCATTAACATTATTAAATCATATTTTTACTGTGTGTGTGTTTACAAAATACCACTCAACTGGTCTCTTCACATTTGTCTTATTTTACAGAGAACTCACATTTTTTTAAAATGGAATTTTGAAAGCATAACATAAAACAGACTTTTAAAAAATATAGAGCAAACTGAACAATGTTGATGAAAGTTTCTATAAATATTTAATTTCTTGAATACAACCTTTTTGTGTTCAAAAGAAAAAAAAGAATCTGAAATTAACTGGAAGGGAACTCATTTTTGCCAATTTCTTTTTAAATTTCATTGAGATAACAGCATTCACCTGAGATTAACCTGTTTATATTGTACCAAAATCTCCTGTATGCCCAGAGCTCTGTGCTATTTTTGACACAACTGTTAGACTAGGGACTGAAATAAAGTTAGTTTTTATTCATGATAATGTAAGAGCATCAATTTGTCTCTTAGGGATTAAGAAGTTCTCTATTATGAGTTGTCAAGTCAAAAGGGAAAAATATGGGAATCCAATTGTAAACAGAACTGCAATTGAGTAAACAAAGTCAGTGATGTTTTATGTTTAAGACAGCCCAATAGTACTTTGCCTTTGAAGTTGCTAAAGAAAATCTCTTGCACATCTTATCATTGATGTTCGGAGATCTGGGTGCACCGCACGGTAAGTGAAACAATTCATCACGTTCTCTTTTCTGGTATTTTTTCCAGCGGATACAATCTTTGATCAGCTGACTGGTATTTATAAATTGTCAGTGCTGGCAAAAATACCCTAACTATTATTATCCAGGAGCCTGCTCCATCGTGGTTGGTGGTGGGTGTCTTTGGAGGGGATCAGTTAGCTAAGAAATATATGTAACTGCTATAGAGTGGCTTGCGTTTAGCAATCATTTGTGTTCTCTGAGAGAAGGAATTCTCAAAAAGTTATTCCAGAGAGTAGGTGCACAGTGACTGTAAAGCAGACCATCAAAAAGATAAGATAGGTAGACTAAACTGCAATAGTCTAGAGTTTGTTCATTGCTTTGTTATTACAGTGGTGGTGGGACAATTCTTTGCACTGAGACTGGGCAAAGGTTTCTTTCTGAGGGAACCTTGGACTGCGAGCATTCAGTGAAGGGGTAAAAGCCATCTTATTCATAAGCAGATGAATAGGCTGGTCATTAGCATGAGAAAAGACTGTTTGAAGCTGCCAGTAGGAGGGAGAAGAGCCAGAAACTCAAGTCAAAGGGTACGTCTACACTACGAGATTAATTCGAATTTAGATAATTCGAATTTGGGAAACAGATTGTATAAATTTGATTGTGCGCGGCCACACTAAGCACATTAATTCGGTTTTTAACCACATTAATTCGGTGGTGTGCGGCCACACTACCCCATTAATTTTAACCACATTAATTCGGTGGTGTGCGGCCACACTACCCCTAATTCGAATTTACAAAATCGATTTTGGTGCTACTCCGCTCGTCGGGGTGGAGTACAGAAATCGATTTTAAGCACCCTTTAATTCGAAGTAACTGGCTCCGTTGTGTGGACGGGTTAAGGATTAATTCGGATTAATGCAGCTAAATCCGAATTAAAGTCGTAGTGTAGACCAGGCCTTAGTGACCTCCAAAGAATGGGAAGTAGCAATCTAGATGCTTTTATAGTCCCATTATGAGAGAATCTAAGTGCTTCCCACTCCCAAATGTATTTAGATTCACAATATCCCTGTGAGGTAGGGAAGTGCTATTATCCCCCTTTTACAAATGGAAACTGAGGTCCAGACAGATTAAGTGACATGCCCAAGGTCACACAGTAAGTCTGTGGTAGAGCAGGGAATTGACCTGAGGTCTGCTGAGTTCCAGGCTAGTGTTCTAACCACTGGACAATCCTTCCCCTCCATATAGAGGAAATAAATGAACTATGCCAAATTCTTCAAGAAATAGACATAAATGGTTGACGTAGGTCACTGAAACGAAGTCTTAGACGCTTCTATGAGGTACTCAGGACTGAACCAGATTTCTTGGAATATTAGCAAAAGTGAGCCACTTAATTTTCAGTGATGAGACACTCTATATGGAGCATCTTAGACGAGGACAGAACTCCAATTGCTGAGCTTCAGAGCAGGACAGACATGTGGCATTGTTACTGGGGGGGGGGGGATCCACAATGGGAAACAAAAATGCAAAATTAGATTAACATTTTCTTTAAAAATAATTGTAAAGCAGCAACCTAACAGTAACATTTAAACTTTTTTATCCCTGGTCAATACTTTTTTTTAAAAAAATAACAAAGAACATTAAATCCAGTCATCAATAGGGAGGTTTTTAATATTTTTCTCTGTTGGTAGATGCTCCAGTTGCTAGCGAGTGTCATTTAATGCCTGAAATTCTTAGATTAAGACTGAAGCAATTGGCAGTCATCTGAAGATAGGTTTGGAACTATCCAATCACAGCCTGGTCACTTAAACTGGATATATCATTTTTTTCTGGAAGCAGTAAGTCTGTGCGTCATCAGCAAAGCTAGAATGGTATAAATCAAAGGCAGTAATCAATTCCAAAATGTACCTTCTTGGTACAAAAAAGAATAGTTTCAATCTGAGCCTTGAGTAACTTACTTTAATATGGGATTACTGGAGTACAAATGGCAGTGCAGTGATCAGTTTGCATCTGACTAATAAAAATGCATCTCTAAAAATCTGGAATACTAAATTCAAAATGAACAGGATTAATTCATCAGCCATACATAGATAACAGGAAAATATGGGTGCACTGTAATGCAAGGGTGCAACAAGTGGTTTCCAAAGAGCATCCTCAAGTTTGCAGTTGTTCCCTATGCATTGGAGATGTAAGGGATTACAGACCTCAGACCTCATCCCACGGGACCACAGGCCACAGCCACCACCCAGCAGCTCACCTGAATAATTAGGGAAGGGTTAGCTCATGGAGGGCCCCACCCCCAAGCTTCCGATTGGGGGGAAAAAATCCAGCCCCCCAATTGGCTCAGGAGTGCTATATAAACCAATACCAACAGGAAGTTTTCTAAGCAACTAGTGGAAAGCTTGTGTGGTCTCCTGCTTACCCGAGCCCTCCATTCCTGCCTGATCCTGGTTCCTGTCTTCCTATCCCAGACTCCCATCTCCCTGCTCCTCTGCCTTACCCCTGACATTGTTTCCAGCTCTGATCCCTGGTTTGGCACCTGATTTTGTTTCTGGCTCTGATGCCTGGGTTGGCACCTGACACTGTCTACAGCAATGCTTCTCAACCAGGGATACACATACCCCAGAGGGTATGCAGAAGTCTTCCAGGGGTACATCAACTCACCTAGATATTTGCCTAGTTTTACAACAGGCTAGATTAAAAGCACTAGCAAAGTCAGTACAAACTAAAATTTCATACAGACAATGACTTGTTTATACTGCTCTATATACTATACACTGAAATGTAAGTACAATATGTATATTCCAATTGATTTATTTTATAATTATATGGTAAAAGTGAGAGAGTAATCAATTTTTCAATCATAGTATTCTGTGTCATGTTTGTATTTTTATATCTGATTTTTGTAAGCAAGTAGTTTTTAAGTGAGGTGTAGAAGACAAATCAGACTACTGAAAGGGGTACAGTAGTTTGGAAAGATTGGGAGCCAATGGTCTATGGCTCTGAACTTTGGCGTGATACCTGATGCTGTCTTTGGTTTTAACCCTCTGCTCTGACCACTAGGCCTCACTGCCCATGCCCCCGACATTGCAGTATACTGTTACGGAAGGCATTCAGAAAATGAGCGGAACATAAGAACACCTCTACTGGGTCTGACCAATGGTCCATCTAGCCCAGTATTCTGTCTCCAATGGTGGCCAATACCAGAGCTAAAGGGGGAGTGTACAAAACAGGGCAAATTTGAAGATATTCACCCCTGTCTTCCACTTCTGGCTTCTGGCAGTCAGAAATTTAGGGTCATCCCAAGCATGGAATTACATTCCCTGATCACCTTGGCTAATAAGCCATTGATGGACCTATCCTACATGTTCATTTTTGAACCCAGTTAATACTTTTGGCCATCACATCCCATGGCAATGAGTTCCACAGATTAATTGTGCACTGTGTGAAAAAATATTTCCTTTTGTTGGCATTAAACCTGCTGCCTATTAATTTCAGTGGGTGACTCCTGGTTTTTATATTTGGGGAAAGAGTAAATAACCCTTCTCTATTCACTTTTTCCACACCATTAATGATTTTATAGACCTCTATCATATCCCCCCTTAGTTTTCTCTTTTCTAAGCTGAACAGTCCTAATCTTTTTAGTCTCTCCACATACTTAAGCTGTTCCATACCCTTGATCCTCTTTGTTGCCCCTCTCTGAACCTTTTCCAGATCCACTATATCCTTTTTGAGATGAGGCAACCAGAACTAGACACATTATTCAAGATATGGGTAGACCATGGATTTATATGGTGGCATTATGATTTTTTCCTTTTCTTTCCTAATAGTTCCTAACACTGTTAGCCTTGTTGACTGCTGCTGCGCATTGAGCTGAAGTTTTCATAGACCTATCTACAGTGACTCCACAATCTCTTTCTTGAGTGGTAAAAGCTGTTTCATTGCTGTGTAGATGTCTGGGCTCGGGATGGAGCCTGGGCTCTGGGACTCTGGTGGGAGGGTCCCAAAGTGCGGGCTCCAGACTGAGCCCGGAAGTCTACACAGCAATGAAACAACACCATATCCTGAGCCCTGAGAGCCTGAGTCAACTGGGATTTTCTCTTTGCTTTGTAGACATACCCTTAGTTTCCTTAAGAGTCTTTTGTGAAGGACTTTGCAAAGGCTTTCTAAAAATCCAGGTATACTATATCGACTGGATTAACCTTATCCACACGCTTGTTGACACCCTCAAAGAATTCTGTTTAATTTTAAACACAAAATATATCATCCCCTGCCCAGAAAACAAAAAACACTTCACTGAAAACTCAAGAGGCAGCCTGGTCTAGTGGCTAGTGCACTGGACTAAGTCTCAGAACTGGCTTCTATTGCTGGCTCTGTCACTGACCTGCTGTGTGACCTTGGACAAGTCACTTCACCTTTCCATGCCTCCATTTTTCCTTTGTCTGTGGCTTTATTTAGAATCGTCACTGGCCTGAAGAGTTTACTATCTCTTATTATGTGTCTGTCTAGTGCATAGTAAAATGGGGCCCAGATCTCAGTTGGGGCCTATAGATGTGATACAAATAATTATTGTTCTGATCATGCATTGTCCCTTGGAAACATCTGTGGTTCACCCCTCTGTTTAATAAATTCTTGGTAATCCTACAAGCACAACAAACTACAGATCCCAGCTTTGAACACACCAACATTTTCACTTATAGGCCAAGTGGCTTCCTAGAAAGATATTCCTGATTTTAAAGAAAACTTGTCACATGGTAAAGATTTCCCATGTGAGTGCTGCTTCAAAAAGATTTCCCCAGATCCTTGCATCGTTTTTTAATTTATTTAACTGAAAAACATTTCTGGTGGGGGTCTTGTAGAAGCTAAACATTTAGAACTCCATTATAGCTCTTGGAAGCCTGTGCCATACTGTCCGGGAAGGTAAGAACACTGCTCAAGTGTCTGTTTCTGCAGAAATTATGTCTGTGCAAGGCCTAATGTTCCCAGGAGTCTGGGAGGCACAACACCTGCTACACTTGTATGACAGGTGTAGCCTGTGGGACCTTCAGTGTAACTATTCTGATGCTTGGGTGCAGGGCCGGCTCCAGGCACCAGCCAACCAAGCACGTGCTTGGGGCAGCACCTCGGAAAGGGTGGCCAATCTTGGGGTGGCGGTGGGCGCGCGGGGTTTTGGGGGTTTTTTTTTCAGCGGCGTGGCACGGGGGTAGCGGGGGCTGGCGTGGTGCGCGGGGGGGCTGGGGCTTTGGCGGCACGGCGCTGGGGGCGGGGCAGGGGTTGGCGCGGCGCTCGGGGGTTTGGGCGGCCCGGCGCGGCGCTCGGGGGAGCGAGGGTTTCGGCGGCACGGCCTGGCGCGGGGCTGGGGGGGACAGGGGTTTCGGTAGCCCGGCGCAGTGCGCTGCTCGGGACAGGGGGCGGGGGTTTCGGTGGCCTGGCGCGGGGCTGGGGGGGGGGGGGGGTTTCGGCGGGGGGGCGGGGGGGGGGGGGGGGGTTACAGCGGGCGGCGCTCTTTTTTTTTTGCCTGGGGCGGCAAAAAAGTTAGAGCCGGCCCTGCTTGGGTGTGAGCAGATATTCCCTCAGTCTTGCCTTGCCCAGAAATGCCTGTTCTCAGCCGATTAGCATTAATGGCAGCTCTAGCCTTCAGGCTACAATCTTAGGCACCAAATTATGCAGCAGTTGGGGATAAATTGGTACTCGATGCCCATTGAGCTTCCCCATTCTCAGAGTCAGATACCAGCTGACTTCTGCAGCTAGGCTCTAGGGAGAGAATAGCACCCCCTACCCAAGCAGTACACCCACACAGGAAAGGTAGCTACTATTTTCATTGTCCCAGCTGAGTGGTGTGATGGGGAAAATGAGACAAATAACAGTGAAAAGAAAATTAGACATATTTTTTATGTTTAATAATTCAAGGTAGTTGTAGGACCACAACTAAGAGAATGTGTATGCACACACACTCATATATGCTTCTTACTTAAACACTAACACTTAGCACATATAGTATTTATTCAAAACACTATACGGTATAACCATAAGTAACCCTGATCTCAACCCTGTGAGGTAGGAAATGAATTATTACTAGTTCCATTTTACGGATGAGGAAACTGTTTAAACAAACACTGATACAGTGGGCTATATTCTTCTCTTAATCACACTGTTCAACCTCCCTGGCTTCAATTTATTTTCATCAGGGTAATTAAGAACAGAATTTGACCAAAGAGATTAAATGACTTCCTTACGGCCACACTGCAAATCATTGAGATTAGCTCTCAGCATTAACTGGCTCTTAGCTCTGTGTTCAGCCCAAAAGGGAGTTCTCGCCTTCTCTAAAATATGTTTTTAACATAACAGTGTCTCTCTAAACTATGGAGGATTAAAATAGATTGAATAATCTTCACAATCTATGAGTCAGTATGTATGAATGTGGTGGCTGCCTAAGTAGTAACAATATTTTTAGGTTGTTTGATATCTAATTCAAATAATAAAATAAAGTTGGTCCATACTCATAAGCATAAAGGTTGTTCATATTTTAAGATCCTGAAGCATAGAAATCTTGTTTCTTTGAACTAAAAGTGAAATGCTTTTCATAGTCAACTACAATGGACATGTATGGTGTCTTTCATAGTGCATCCTAGTGAGTCTGTACTCTGATGCATTTTTTTTACCTAACATATATATGCAATTCAGAATTCCCTGGACAGCTGTTTTAGCTTTGTAAGAAAATGCTGATTGGTCACAGAAGTTTAGAATTGTATGGGGAAGTATTTATTTCTTCTGTTCAATAGACTTAAGGGGGAAAACAACACATTCTCCACTGCAAATATTTAATAAATGTAAATAGCTTGGTCAGACTATAGGATGACTAGTTGCAATGTTGTTGTAGCTGGGTTGGGCCCCAATATGAGAGAGACAAGGTCGGTGCAGTAATATTTTTTAATAAACCAACTTCTGTTGGTGGAAAAGACAAGCTTTCAAGCTCCACACAGCTCTTCTTCAGGTTGAAAGCTTGTGTCTTCGACCAACAGAAGTGGATCAATTAAAAGGCATTATCTCACCCACCTTGTCTCTAGGATTACTATGACATTTCTTTAAAAGTAACCCGCAAGTGGAATATGGCATGTAATTTCATAGAAGAAAAAATGTTTAGTCAAAGTCGCAGGGAAATTTCCTGTTGCAGTCATAAATTTCAGGATGTAAATAACTCAGAAGTCTTAATTTCAGATATAATGTAATGTTTGAGCATTTATTTATTCCCAAGGGCGATCAACTATTTTATTTCTCAATCATCATAAAGATGGAAATGTCTATCTGCAGACTACATGTGTCCACAGCCACAGTTGGATGTGGTGATCTAGGTAGGGTGACCAGATGTCCCGTTTTTAAAGGGACAATCCTGTTTTTTGGGACTTTTTCTTATATAGGTGCCTATTATCCCCCCACCCCCATCCCGTTTTTTCACAGTTGCTATCTGGTAACCCTAGATCTAGGTTTCAAATCTTTGACTGCTGTCTGTAGGTACATACTAATGTTTGATACCAAAGTTTCAGAAAGTGTAGTATTAAAGTTAGTCCCTAGATGTCACTAAATACCATGGATGGTTTAAAAATGAAACAACAAAGTTCTGCACCAATGTCACCCTTCACATTTTTCAAATATAGATCATTCCTAGTTGTCAGATTCAGTTTTTTAAAAATCATTAATGAAATAAATACAAATGGAAAATATGCAAATATAAATATAATAAGTAGTACAAGCAGCAATCTTGTAAGGAAGGATTATAAAACACAAAAAATCATTGCATACATATATTTGGGTTCTGTCATAGTCTGTGTGACTTTCGGCAGTCACTCTGGGCCTGAGTCAACAGTCTTTCAAGACAATGTTCAAATCCCATTGACTCCATGGGACAGAATTAGTTGGGTACTTCTGTCAATCTATCCTTCAATTTTCTGTTTTGGTTTATGGTAGCAGTGATCTCTTTTGGCTTGCCTATGCCAAGCTGACAGCTCAGGCATCTGCTTCCCAAAAGGAGGAGAAATATATATATTTAGAGCCAAATTCTCCAGCCCAAGACGGGCTGTGAAAAGCCCTGGAAACCACAGAACTGGTGTTTCTGTTCTCTGTCACAGACTGATGAGACTTCTTCCATGCATTGGGTATGCCCCCTTCCACTTCTCCAAATCTGTGCTCCGGGGGGGCTCCCTGTGGCGTAGCATATGGAGGCTGGGTTGGGTTTGAGAAGGACTGCGGTGTTACAAGTGGAGCTGCCAGTCAACCTTCTCCACCTACAAAAAGGGATGTAGCAACTGCAAAGTTTATTATAGCCCTGAGGAGTCTGGCTCCTCACAGATCCCAGGGAATCCCCTCTCACACATCCCATTTACTTGAGCTACATGCAGGGATCAGGACCTTGAGGCACAGAAAATCAGTAGGCTCTGCTGGGTTTTGCCTGACTTTCTGTTACATGTTTCATTTCACCTCCTTTTTCCTTGTCTGCCATCTTCAGTTGTAAATTTATCAAACTCAACCTCCAGGAGGGAAACAGACAAATGTTATAGCCACTTATGGAAACCTGGAAAATATTATATGAAGCCAAGGGAATCAATCTTCACAGTGACAGTCAAGTGCCAAAAAAAAACAATTGGGGTAGGGGACAGCAGATCTGAGAAAAGAGAGCCCATTAACTTATTGTCCTTGGCCATCATGTTGCCTCCCAAGTCCAAGATGACATCTTGAATAGCCATGCTCAAGTTATATGGCCCAGAGTCAAAGGGCTCCGGCCTGCAGTGGCAATGTTTTTGTAAAGCTATCTGGATACTGCTTCAGAAAGTGCCAATTTAAAGTGGAAAAAAGTCTGCTGTGCTTTGTGCTTACAGAGAGGTGAATGCGAAGCACCAGGATGCTCTAAAGGAACATCAAGATGGATTTGGCTGTTACTGCTGCAGACTCTCAGTTTCTCAAACAGCTGCTTCTCACTGACAGGGGGGAAAAATGGCTCTTTAGATTTATTTGGAGGATAAGGTCATCTTGTAATTTTTTTTGTGGCATATCATATCTTTCCTGAAGCTATACTGTCTTCTCTTGGGAAGTACTTTGTTCAGTATGTTCTGATGGTGGGAGTTTAGATCTATATACAAACTTTTCTTCTCCATCCCTCACTGCTAATTCAATTGTCTCGTATTGTGTTTATTTGGCACCCCTGGAGCAGTACTGTTAGTCTGTCTTTGTCAGGACTATGTCTACAGAGACAAGGTTAGAGCAATTTAATGTAGCTCTTATATTGCTTCTATCGCCTTGGAAAGAAAAGAATAAAACAAATCATTGTCGGGGAAAGCAGGTAGCAGGGGGTGTGTCCCAGGTGATTGGAAGCTCCTTTGACTCAGAGCACTGGCAGTCAGTGAGTAATAAGGTACACAACTGTGAGCTTTGAGTGTATCTACACTGCTTGGACTAAAACCCAAAGTCCTGCCCCGCCATTCCCTAGACTCAATGTGTTTATTTTATTGCTGTGCTGCCCAGGAGCCCCACTCCTGGACCAGCACCCCATTGTGCTAGGCACTGTACAAACACAGAACAAAATATATAGACTGCATATATAATGTAGTCACCTAATAGCTTACAATTGAAGTATAAGACAAGAGACCATAGGTGGACACAGACAGAGAGGGGAGCACAAGGTGCCAATATTGGTGAGCATGATAAGCAGGGATCTCAGCACACCAGTGGCCTAATCGTTGTCAAGTTTTTTATAGGCATCATGGAAAGGAGGGTTTTAAAGGAGGGATTTGAAGGAGGACAATGACTTAGCTTTGTAGAGGTTTGTGCAAGGGGCAGCATGGGACAAAATGCAAGAGTGCTTGTTTGAAAATTTAACAAGTGGACAATAAAGGTTGGCATCTTTGGCAGAGTGTGTGTGGGCAAGAATTGCCATCTCAATAGTGTATGAAAAACGAATGGTAGGATGCAGATAGGCCATGAAGGGCCTTGAAATTGAACACAGCTAGCTTATGTTTGATGTGATGGAGAAAGAAGAGCCAGTGGATGGCTGCAAAGAGAGGGGTGCCATTCTGAAAACAAGAGGGTGCAGAAATGATCTTTGCAGTGGTATTTGAATGGACATGAGCAGGGCAAGATTCCATTTGTCAAGGTCAGAGAAGAGGACTGTAGTCTATACTATTATTTTTCTATTTCAAGTTCTTATACTGTGCTCATCATGTAGTATCAGAGCTGCCCGAGGGGGGGGGGGGAAGTGGGGCAATTTGCCCCAGGCCCCAGGCCCTGCAGGGGCCCCGCGAGCCCTGGCTGAGAATCCCTTTCCTCACCCGGTGGCGGTCCGGGTCTTCGGTGGCATTTCGGCGGCAGGGGGCCCTTCGGTCGCTTCGGGTCTTTGGCGGCATTTCGGCGGCGGGTCCCTCAGTGCTGCCGAAGATGTGGAGTGACTGAAGGGCCCCTTGCAGACGAAATGCTGCCGCCGCAGACTTGGAGCGCCGCCCGGTGAGTACAAGCTCCCCCACTTTGCCCCAGGCCCCCTGAATCCTCTGGGCGGCCCTGTGTAGTATCTGTCATGTGTTTGTTCTTTCATCCTCTCCCCAAGATGAATGCAATAGAGTGTCTTCTTTTGACAGAATTTCAGCTTTTTTTAAAAAAATAAATCAATCTTGGTTTGTATTTCTGTTAGAGAAGGCCAGGTCAAAGGACTGCACCTTGCTCTTGAAGTAGACAGTGGTGATGTCTGTGATGGTCCTCAATTCCTGGGGGAGTTCAGTCCACAGTATCAGCCCAACTCCCAACAAAGTTCTGTCTCCTGCACAGATGAGAATTACCCTTATTGTAAAGAATTCCCTTGGGCCAGAGGAGCAAAGCGGTCAACCAGTCTTCAGCCTGGAGCGTTAGGAAATCTATTAGATATCCTGGGCCCATGTTATGGGGCATTTTGGCAAGAAACACAATTTCCACTCAAAGAAAATGCATCACAGTAGAGAGAATTTCATGACTATAGTTTGCCTGTTACCAGGTTAGCAGTATTTTCCTTTCATCTTCTGGATCTTTACATATTGCTGAGGTCTTATTAAATCCTCACTATGAAAAACTGTTCATTTTAAATCTAGGATTTATTGTAGTCCCTATAAATATTTTCATATTTGCAAGACCAAAATTCCCCATTCTTTTCAGAATTATAACTAGTTTGTCATTGTTTTTCCCTTTTACTCTCAGGGATCCTCAGTGCTCTAAGGATCTTCCCATACTGTTCAGTTTATATAATTCCAGCGCTTAGGCCAGCAAATCATAACTGATAATCTTTCCAGCCAATGTGGGCCTGATGCCTTTTCATGATGAGAACATTAATGCAACATTAACACACAGTGGGCTGAGCATGTTGCTTCAACAATACTGATGCTCTGGGATCAAAAGCTTAGCAGGATTTGTACTTTAATTTAAAAATTCATTTGCGCCAAGTATAGCAGAATAGTACAAATTTCACTGGTAAAATTGGCCTCAAATTTTCTCCATCTTACCAGATACAATAGAAAAGATAATTCAGAAGAAAACAAATGCATGTGCAGATTAAAATAAGGCACAAAACCATTTGAAAAGATTCATAGATGCGAAGGCCAGAAGGGACTACTGTGGTCTTCTAGTCTGATCTCCTATATAACACAGACCATAGAACATCCCCAAAATAATTCTTGTTTGAACTAGAGTGTATCTTGATTTAAAAATTGCTAGTGATGGAAAGTCCACCACGACCCTTGGTAAATTATTCCAGTGGTTAATTAACCCTCCCTGCTAAAAATTAATTATTTCCAGTCTGAATTTGTCTAGCTTCAGCTTCCAGCCATTGGATCTTGTTATACCTTTCTCTGCTAGATTGCAGAGCCCATTATCAAAAATTTGTTCCCCTGGAGAACAGAAGAACTGGTTTGCAGAGGTGCTACGAACCACAGCTCCCAGGGCCTTCTATTGAGGGTGTCCAGCATTTCTGAAAATCAGGCCTAGAGTTATTGAAAGAAGGAGAGGCCAAATTCTACACTAAGTGACATCAGTTTCAATTACAGTAATCCTCCTGATGCTGAGCCCCTAGATTCTAGTTTGTGCAGGCCCTGCACCTGTTAATTTAAAGGGAAATAGTACTGGAGTATTGACAAAACCCTGAAGGAGTAAGGAACAAAGCTCTTGTCTTTCACTTTGGGAGACATTTTAACATAAAACAGAATATCACTTAGTTTTTTCCATTAGTAATATCAACAATGCAAGGCATCTTATAAATCGTATTGACCTATTCAGTCCTTTCATAGAAACACAGCTCACTCATAGTCAAACAGGCAGCACAGTACATTTGACATCCATATCTGCAATCCTCTGAACTGTTGTAACATAAAACTGATTGCAATAAATGATTAGATTTGGCAAACTCCACTATAGTGGAGGGCTTTGAAAACCTTTGTTGAAAAGATTTCTCAAACTCCATCTATTCCGTGATGCATATTAGCTATAATGAGGGTACCACACTCTGAGATTTAGGTTTATTTTTCATCCTTTTTCTTCCAATGCTCTTTTAATGTAAGTTACACTGACTTATTCCTCCTTACTGATTTGTAAATTAAAATTCTTAATTTTTATGTATTTGTATCACAGTAGTACCTATTGTTGTGTTTTTTAAATTTATTTTCAGTTTTTCTTCCATATCATCTCAAACACACGTGCAAAGAGAACAGGACTAATTCTGCCTTGGAAGCAGCTCTGGTAAGAAGCAAAACTATGAACTGTGATATAGTGAAAGAAACTTTTCTTCAAAGTATCCCCTTAAAATGAGCTCCAATTTGGGCATGTAGGCCAATATCTTCTGCTCTGGTCCAGGCTTGATTCTAGTAGCAGATAGTAATTTTTCAGGAGAGCTAAGAAGCCTGTATTTAGCCTTTTCATATTTTCAGTTTTAAAAGTTGTTTCATTTTGGTGTATCTGTTTTATTGAAGTCCCATATGCATTGTTACCAAAGATTTGTATTTCCTAAACCTGTAGGAATTATATAAAGTGCCAATCTAGAGGTCCTAAGCACTGGAGTTACATCAAGCTTATAAGGTTTAAGCTTTTAATTTCAAACTGCTAATGTAATAGCATACAAGCAACAACAACAACAAAAATCACATTTGAGTTTGAAACATATGATATTCAAATGCTGCTTATTCTTCACACAAAAAAGAATAAAAGTCACATACCAAGAGAACTTGTAAATCACATAAAGCCTATTTAAGAAAAAATGTTTTACAAGAATCCTTAATGCAAAGTATCACAAATCACCCTAGACGCCATCATTCACTAAAAAAGTAATTGGGCTGGTTTCAAAAGTGTTAGAGGTTATTTCTAGCACATTGGCCAGTGCCCGAGCTTGTTATAATGATCTTATCTACATCCTGAGAGCATTTAAATTTACTCTGTGGTTCTGGCTTAATTTACACACAGAACAAGGTTGGAAGGGAGTCCACTGAGGTGCATCTGTAGAAGATCATAGCTCCTAGTCACTTTTCAATCACCTCAGTGAGGGTTGCGGGTGCTTAGTGCTCTGATGATTTAAATATTTTACTTAGAGCAGATGGGGAGTTAGGCCTAGAACCTCAAAAGATATTTAGGTGCCTGAGTCCTATGAACTAAATGGGACTTAGGCACCTAAATATTCTTGATGATCTGGGCCTTAGTTATGCAATCAATGGGCTAAATTCACTCCCTTTTTGTAACTTGCCATCATGCCTCTCATCTCTAGAGCACATCCCTATGCCTGAGTGCAGTGTCGCAGGGCTTTCTGGTCTAGCACTCCCTGTAGTCCTTTTGGTGTCACAGTGGTCTGTCACTGTACATGGCCTAGCCCTTCGGCCAGATCACCACTCATTCCATTCCCCCTTCCAGGGATTAACAGAAAAATCCAGCAAACAGAAAACTCAAAATCTAATGGCCTTCAAGCTTGTCTCCCTGTCTGACATTTGCTGCTCTTGGCTTCTTTTATTCTTGACACCTCTGCTTTCCCTCTTGGTCTGGGGAAAGGACGGGGAACCCAGGGCCGCCCTCTCCTCTGGGTTCCAGCCAGGGGGCCCTGTTTAGGCAGCTAAGGACTGTTCCTTCAATCCCTTCACATTTTCCCTGGGCTTCTCCTACCTTTACCTTGCTCAATGGCATCTTCATGAGATCTGTAGGCAAGGCTCTGCTCCCCCTCCCCCCCGCCACTTGACTTTGGTGGTTCCTCACAGCTTCTCCTGGGGCCAACAGAGGCATTACCTAAAAGCCAGTCTCAGCAATTCCTGCAGCAGGATTGTCCTGCTAGCTACTCTGCCTTAGAGTAGTCAATGTTACCTTCCTTCTAACAGCCCTCAGCCCTCTCTGTGGAGCTGGTGTTTGTGTCTCAGGCCTCTTGCTTTAGCTTAGTCAGTTCCAAGGCTTTTGCCAGCTCCCTTCAGATGAACACCCTTCCCAATTAGCCTTCCAATCTAGAGGGTCCAGGAGACAAGCCTTTTCTTTTCAGTGTCCGTCTACTGTGAGGGAGGAGGCAGCCTTAAAGCTGCTGCCCTCCTCCCAACTCTTTCACAAAGTCACTGCTTTCCAGTAATGCAGTCCCTCATCCTGTACGTATAGCCTGCGTTCCTTGCTCCTATGCGTATAACTCTGCATTTGGCTGTATTAAAAGAGTTTGTTTGAATGGGCACAGTTTACCAAGCCTTATAGATCATTCTCTACGACTAAATCAAATATTTAGTCTCCTCACTTCTTCAAAATGTGGATTGGTGCAGCTTTGTCTCTAAAATCTTTTCAAAACATTCTTTAATTTCCTTTTTTTCATAGATTCTAAGGTCAGAAGGGAACACTGTGATCATCTAGTCTGCCTTCCAGCATCACACAGGCCATAGAATTTCACTAAGTGGTCCCCACCTCAAGCCCCTAACTTTTGGTTGACCTAGAGCAGTCTTTCCCCGGTCACAACTGCCAAGGTGAGGGGCACTCACAAAAGGCAATTGGGGGATGGGGGTCATGAGTGTTGACAATTTTATTATAATCGAAAGCTAAGAAAAATCTCACTTTCTCACTCTCCGCACCCTTAAGGGTCAAGTATTCTCTCAAAACCTCTCAAAGAGGCCCAAATACATTTTATAGGCTTATCATTGATACATTTTTTATTCTTACTATTATAGTAAATGCAAGGGGATGTGAATTTTTTTTCCACATCAAATAAGGGTGTGTCAGCAGAAAAGTTGAGAAACCCTGAGAAAAGTTGAGAAACCCTGGTTTTGAAATATTGAACAAGAACTGAAATGTGCTATTAATGGTCTATAAAGTTCAAAGGCACCTTTAGCTCAACATAATATGGAACTAGGTGTATTTGCAGAGATTATTAACCTCTTCTGCATATTCCCATGTTTGAGCAATCTGTAGATGTCTATTCTTCAGTAGTTCTGATCTGCGGTATTATTTTCAGGAAATCTTTTTTTTTTTGCAGCCCTACTTCTCAAATCTTTCTTGGTTTAATTACTCCCTCAAAAATATGAAGACAAAAAATCAATTACCATTGTGTATCAAGTCTGAGCCCACAACATATTTTTTCAACATTTTAAAAAGCCTTATTAATAGATTTATAATGGCACCACTGATAGAATTTTCAATATCGTAGTGTTAGAAAAGGCTGCTACTGTATAATACATATAAAATGTTCCTCGGATAAATAAAAGATTAACTTCCCTGCTTGGGACTCTGTAGAATACAGATAAATGCAGTAATGAATTGGAATGAGCTGAACCTGAAACATTTTTATGCCTCTGACTTTCCTGATACAGGGAAAACAGAAAAGATCAAAAGAAATGGGAATCAATTGGATTAGTTTCAAGAACACTGCAGTGTTCTCCTTATAATTCACCCAAATAAATTCTTAATTCCATACTCCCTTGCAACTAATCTTCCCCTATGTCTTTGGTGCCACTAATCTACAATTAGATATTGAGCCAAATCTTGATTGTCTTACTCATATGAGTACTCCAAGAAAGTTTCAAATTAAGTCCCAAGGGACTCTCTGAATAATTGTCCAACAGAAGTCAGTGAATGGTTGACTAGGTGAGGTAACATTACTTCATTAATTCACTTCCAGCTGCAATGTCAGACACTGGCCAAATTAGATAACAGAAAACTGAATCCAGTATGAAATGCCAGTTTTGTGTGACATAAAAGCCCTTTTCCCTCCCCGGTAATCCATGAACCATATCAGCCCTGCAACAAAGCAGAAACTTGTCAGCTCTAAAACTGAGGCAAAGGCTCTAGGAAACCGAACTATACTGCAATGGCAATCACATATTGCCCTATGTTAAGTTGCCACAAGAATCGGGCTACAGAGTGGGTGACAAGAAAAAGTATAGGGAGGTTGGAAGCCAATGCAGGAGCTCAAGAAGAGGAGTATGTGATATTGTCAGAGAAGCAGAGGAAGGTAATTATTTTTGTGGCAGCATGTTGAGTAAGCCTGAGATGTGCAATACAAGAATTTGAGACCAGTGAGGAGGAGGTTTCTGAAGTCAAGGCACAAGATGTCCACAACATGGACTGTGATTTTTGTGATAGAGATAAACAGAAAGGGACAAATTGTTGAAGCTACTGTTGAGGAAAAACCAGCAAGATTTCACAAAAGCCTTGATGCGGGGGGGGGGGGGGCTACATATTACTGAACATGGCCCTTCTACTCCCCACAGAGACTTTTGGAAAGAGCACGTGTAGCAAATCTATGCATAATTTCCTAAAATCCATTTAAAAATCTATTAAATTGAAAGAAAAAAAATGAGCTCAGCTAGATTAAGGTAGAAACTCTGCCACCTAACAAAATGAACATCCATTCAGTCATCTTCCTGTGTGTATAAAACAGGGCTGAGGTGGTAGTCTTCCAAAACTGATTACATTTGGCAAGTAACATAGTGAGATCAGTGAATGCATCACCAAAACTTGTATCATACCAAGGAACAAAGCAACGACACACTAAGAAGGACTGAGTAGCAACGGTGATATATTTAGGAGATGATAAGCTCTATGTACTCAAAAGGGTGGATGAGTACATATAGCCCATTCCTATAATTGCCTGCATGCAGGCAGCCCTCCACACTTACTCAGAGGCCGATTGACTTCAGCAGGGCTCCACATGTGCACAGAGGTTCACCTGTGTGAGCTTAGGTGCAGGATCAGACTCTAAGGGATTAATTTAACATGATCATTAATGACTCTCAGTCCTTTTTCTACTAATAAAATTTTAGCTAACAATTTATCAGGCAAATGTAAATGTCAGATAGGAAGCATTAGATTGATTTGTCAACAATCTTTTATTTAAACAGGTGCTTAATATACCTACGCAGCTTGGCTTAGATGAGTAAGCCAAGCAATTAAATATGAGCCAAATGAAATTGCTCTCTGCTTTGCTCTGAACTAGCACCCCCAGGAAGTTCTCTACAGTACAGGAAAGATTTTCATAATGATGGACATTGATAAGTAATAGGTTTATTCAGTCTAGCACATGCCATGCATACTTAATAAAGAAATATATTACATATGATTATTCATTTAAGCGCTCGAGGAAAAAGCCTAACACTAGGTCAAATTCTGTTGTCAGAACTGCACAAGTGTACATCCAGAGGAACTCTAGAGAAATCAGTAGAATAACTCTAGAGTCATACTATTGTAAATGAGAAGAGAATTTGACAGGAGGTCTAATCATGAACACCAACCTAGCTTTGAGATACTAATATGCATACACATTACAAGAAAACTTGACATTTATCAGCCTAGAAATCCGAAGTTCAAAACAGAAGAAGCTCTTCCCATGATAAATAGACTGAAATATATTTAAAAATATAAGGCCAGATGCTCTGCTGGTGTAAATAGATTTATGCCAGACGAGGAGCTGACCCATAACGTATCATGTAAATTTGAAATCTGAACATGCTCTTTGTGGTTGGTGTCACAGGGTGCAGCCCTCCTCACCAGACTGGCATCTCCTCCTGGTTGTTCTGGGGTTTAGCTCAAGGCCAACACCCTAATCTGCAATCTGCATGCCCTCTGTCTCTGCTCCCGCCTACGGCTCCTCTCTCAGCTCCCAGAACCACAGCGCCCTTTTTGTCCCTCAGCCCTCCAGCTAGGTCATCATCTATGTTCCCCCTTCCAGAGGTGGGGTACCTCTGTCCAACAGTCCAGCCATTTCCGCAGTGGTGAGTGGGGGGGACCCAGGCCCATTCACTTCTCCAGGCCCCTGCCCAGGGACCCTGCAAATAGCAGCCTCCTGCTGCTCCTCTGTTTCCCTGGGCCACTTCCCCATGGTCCCAGCACCCTCTTCCTCCTCACCTGCAGGCACTTAACTGCGCAGTCCCAGCAGCCAGCCACTGCTCTGTCCAAGGTGATCCCAGTTCCCTCAGCCCTCCAGGGACACCGTCCTTACTCCCTGGGCTTCCAACAGCCACTGACCCTACTCTGCCCTGCAGCTCCCTTTTATCTGAGGCCTGGTCTACACTACGGGATTAATTCGGATTTAGCAGCGTTAATCCGAATTAACCCTTCACCCGTCCACACTACAGAGCCAGTTAATTCGAATTAAAGGGCCCTTTAAATGGATTTCTGTACTCCACCTCGACGAACGGAGTAGAGCCTAAATCGATTTTGTTAATTCGAATTAGGGTTAGTGTGGCCGCACACCACCGAATTACTGTGTTTAAATTAATGGGGTAGTGTGGCCGCACACCACCGAATTAATGTGGTTAAAAACCGAATTAAGGTGCTTAGTGTGGCCGCGCACAATCGAATTTATACAACCTGTTTCCCAAATTCGAATTATCTAAATTCGGATTAATCCTGTAGTGTAGACATACCCTGAGCCTGCTGGGCCAGGTTTGATTGTTCCCTGCAATTCTCTGGGCCACTCCGTGCTTCTGAGGCACAGCATGACTAACCCCTTCTATGCTGTGGGGATAGGAACCACATCACAGTAGGCCTCTTCCTAAGATGTGACATTCTTTGTGGTAATAAACAAGGGGACACTGGAACCTTTTCTACTGCCTTTTCTACTTTTCTACTGTCAGGATGCCTAGGATAATTTTACTTCTGCAGTGCTGTTGTTCTAGAACAAACAGCTTTAGGTGTCTTTCAGATGCCAACATGTTTTTGGTTAAAACTTCTAATATTTATGCCAGTATGAGTTCTTCCTACACAGAGGGATTTGGTCCAAGCTGTCCTCAATATCTTCAGCTCTTCTCCCCCCTCTCTCTCCCCGCATTATTCCTAATAACCCTGCCCAGCTTTAGAATGTAGTCTTTAATTACATGATCACATACATGGGTTTTCCACAGGACCCATCCTTGACATAGTGACAGAATGGACAGTGCTTTGGGAATGAATCGTGGTTATGTAGTTAATACCTTCCTTAATTTTCCTTTAATTTAGTTTTTTTGAACGTAATGTCTAAATTTAAAGAAAAACAAACAAAAAAGTAGGGAGTCCATCATGTGGAATCATATTCCCCCCTCAGCTATAGGATTAGATAGGTATGTATAAAAGGTTAAATTAGCTTGCCTAAATACATATATATATGCCTTGCAGTTAGTCTAAAGTTCAGGTGCTTTGTAGTCTTTGAGAAGGTACTTCCAGTTTTGATAAAAACCATTTGAAACTCAGAGATTGTACCCAAAGTCAAATCGAACATTTCACATGAATTAATCAAGCCCCAAATTCAAGTAAAACTGAGAGTGTTATGAACACATGGACTGAAACCACTTACCCAAAGTCATCTTCAACATTGAACCCATAATAAAGTTTGGCACAGCTCTGGTTCCTGGTCTGTTTAGTAGTTAATTTTCCCCTCAAGTCCTCTCTAAGACAGCCCCATAAAGCCAAATAACCTGGACTCATGTTAGATTCAAAATTTTCCCCTTTCTGAATTTTGACATCAAGTAGGGAGTACACAGTACCTGTACTCTCTGTGGATGCTAAACAAATGGTGAAGTTATATAAGAGACCATCTAGGAAATAGGGATTTAAAAGAATTGTGTTTATTGGGAAACACATCAGAGGCCTTATAATTTATCTTCTGAGTCAAGTGGAGTGAACAAATGAGAACAAATGAAAAAAACCCTCTGTCCAGGGCTGGCCCACAACATTTTGGCACCTGAGGCGGGGAGCTCAAATGACGCCCCCATACCCTCTCGCTTGGGCCAAAACTTTGAAAGGTCTCAATTCTGCCTTCTTCCTGTTCTATTCCTCTCACGATACTGCTCTGCTACCTACCTCAATAAAGGAGAACTAACAACTTAAAATGCCTTAACTTTCAAACGCCTGAACAGCAAATGTAACTTTTCTTGTCTGCATAGTAAACACTGACATTTTTATCTGTTTGAATAATCAAAGTGGTGCTTTCCGTGCCTTCTTGGTTGCAAAGATTTGAACTGCTTCCTGAAGGTCCACAGTCTGGGCCAGCTCATGCTCTATTGAGACGGTTGCAAGGCAGACCAGCCTGTCCTGTGTCATTGTGGAGTGTAGATGTGTTTTTATTAACTTCAGCTTGGAGAAGCTGCGTTCTCCACTGGCAACTGTTACAGGAAGTGTTAGAAGTATGCACAGAGCAACAAAAGCATTTGGAAAGAGGGTGGTCATCTTATTTGTGCACATATATTCCAGACCAGCCTTTGGAGTTGATCCTGTTGAAATGTATCTTGAACGGGCTTTCAGTTCATCACCTAAATCACTCGCATCAACATCATGAAAATTGAAAGATGGATAAAGAACTGGTTAAAGGGGAGACTACAATGGGTCATACTGAAAGGTGAACTGTCAGGCTGGAAGGAGGTTACTAGTGGAGTTCCTCAGGGATCGGTTTTGGGACCAATCTTATTTAATCTTTTTATTACTGACCTTGGCACAAAAAGTGGGAATGTGCTAATAAAGTTTGCGGATGACACAAAGCTGGGAGGTATTGCTAATACAGAGAAAGACTGGGATATCATACAGGAAGATCTGGATGACCTTGTAAACTGGAGTAATAGTAATAGGATGAAATTTAATAGTGAAAAGTGCAAGGTCATGCATTTAGGGATTAATAACAAGAATTTTGGTTATAAATTGGGGACACATCAGTTGGAAGTAACAGAGGAGGAGAAGGACCTCAGAGTATTGGTTGATCACAGGATGACTATGAGCCGCCAATGTGATATGGCCGTTAAAAAAGCTAAGGCGGTCTTGCGATGCATCAGGCGAGGTATTTCCAGTCAAAATAAGGAGGTGTTAGTACCGTTATACAAGGCACTGGTGAGACCTCATCTGGAATATTGTGTGTAGTTCTGGTCTCCCATGTTTAAGAAGGATGAATTCAAACTGGAACAGGTACAGAGAAGGGCTACTAGGATGATCCGAGGAATGGAAAACCTGTCTTATGAAAGGAGACTCAAAGAGCTTGGCTTGTTTAGCCTAACCAAAAGAAGGCTGAGGGGAGATATGATTGCTCTTTATAAATATATCAGAGGGATAAATATCAGGGAGGGAGAGGAATTATTTAAGCTTAGTACCAATGTGGACACAAGAACAAATGGATATAAACTGGACATTAGGAAGTTCAGACTTTAAATTAGACGAAGGTTTCTAACCATCAGTGGAGTGAAGTTCTGGAACAGCCTTCCAAGGGGAGCAGTGGGGGCAAAAGACATATCTGGCTTCAAGACTAAGCTTGATAAGTTTATGGAGGGGATGGTATGATGGTATAGCGTAATTTTGGCAATTAATTGATCTTTGACTATTAGCGGTAAATATGCCCAATGGCCTGTGATGGGATGTTAGATGGGGTGGGATCTGAGTTACTACAGAGAATTCTTTCCTGGGCGCTGGCTGGTGGTTGCCCACATGCTCAGGGTTTAACTGATCACCATATTTGGGGTCGGGAAGGAATTTTCCTCCAGGGCAGATTGGCAGAGGCTCTGGAGGTTTTTCTCCTTCCTCTGCAGCGTGGGGCACGGGTCACTTGCTGGAGGATTCTCTGCACCTTGAGGTCTTTAAACCACGATTTGAGGACTTCAGTAACTCAGGCATAGTTAGTGGTTTGTTACAGAGTGGGTGGGTGAGATTCTGTGGCCTGTGTTGTGCAGGAGGTCAGACTAGATGCTCATAATAAACATCCCTTCTGACCTTAAAGTCTATGAGAATCATGCATGTCATCATGGGTCAACACTGACCCTAGTGCCCTGCATTGCTGGTGTAGGTCTTCTTCAGGTATAGTGAGGAGTTTTGGAATATCATACAACATCCCAAATATACTGCTGTGTTCCTTGAGCTGCATGAAATATTCTTCAACTGACTGTATTGCACAATCTAGCACCTGGTTAAAGAATTCAACTTTGAATTGTTGTTTGGGGTCTCTTATGGATTATGCTGTGCCTCGTAATCAAAATGTCTTCTTCGGTGACTCTTGTATTCTTGAATGGGTGGGAAAATAGCTTCAGTGTGAAGTTCCTCTGCCAACTTCTGTGCACTCTTCAGAACGTTTTGAAATCCCTCATCTGATCTGTAAGACTGTAGGTATGACTTTGCTTTGTCCAATTGTTCCATTGCTCCAGATATATCAAGGTCAACACCTTAGAGTCTCTTGCTTACAACATTTATTTCAAACAGTATGTCATGCCACAACACTAAGCCACACAGAAATTTGAAGTTATGTATGTTTCTGTTGATTCCATTTCCCTCTGCCACTATTCTCCCATGAACAGTTCCTGTCATAGCATTATCCTTCATAATGGCAACTATGACATAATCTATCTTTCCAATTTGGTGTTTGATAGGCTTTATCGCCTCCACTCGACTTTCCCATCGTGTGGCACTCAGTGGTTTCAGTGTCAGAGAGGATGTTCCCAGATGTTGCTTCAAAATTTGCCATTGATGAATTGATGCAGAGAAAAATACATAGATGCTTTGAATTACATTAAAAAATTCAGCAGCCTCACTAGAAGCTGATGCTGCATCACTGACCCACCAAGTTCAATGAATGAGAACTGCCTGGGACAAAAAAGGCTTGAGGGTTTAACTCTCGGATCCGTGTCTGCACTCCTCTGTTCTTTCCTCTCATGTTGGCACCATTATAGTAGCCCTGACCTCTCATGTCAGCTATTGCAATTCCTGTATCTTCCAGCTTTTTAAGAAGCACATTTGTCATACCAGCTCCTGTAGTATCATCAATGTCAA
The DNA here is from genome assembly GCF_002925995.2 of Terrapene triunguis. NCBI lineage: Eukaryota > Metazoa > Chordata > Testudines > Emydidae > Terrapene > Terrapene triunguis. The sequence goes on along the minus strand of NW_020664393.1, from coordinate 48,740,800 downwards.
TACATTCTAGAAAATGCTCTCTGACAGTCACCATTGCAGGGACATTTTCACTAGGTTCTGTTGTTGTTACAAAACGCACCATTAAAGTCATTTGTTCCGTATGGCTGATGTCAGGTGTGCATTCCAGAATAACAGAGTAATGTCTTGCTGACTTCAAATCTGCCACAATCTTTTGTTTGACTTTTGTTGCCAATAACTGTATGATCTCATTTTGAATTCTTTTTCCAAGGTAGTGGTGTGTGTACATTTCTTGGGTGGTGACTCTTCTTAGATGCTCCTGGAGTACAGCATCAAACTCAGCCATCAGCTCCACGATTTTAAGGAAGTTTCGATTGTTTGGCACATACAGCTGATCTGAAGTGCCACTCAGTGCTAGGTTTTGGGTAGCAAGCATTCTCACAATGGCAATGAGCCTTTTCAGAACATTTTGCCAGTAAAGAGACTCTAATGCAATCTTCTCTTAATGCTGACTATCTATGGTGGCCTTTAACCTTAGTCTCATCTCAAGCTCTTTCTACCTATGGAATGCTCTCTGGTGATTTGCTACCTTCTCATGGCATGCCAGATTTCTAGCCAGATTTTTCCAGTCCTTTTTTCCTGTAGAACCCATTGTGGCTGCGGAACATTAGACTGGAAGAGTTTGCAACAAAAACAGTATGCAGCATTCTGGGTTTTTGAGTACATAAGCCATGGCCTCTCCACTTTCTCACCATTGGGGATTTCACGCCAGTAATGTGTTGGATGGAAACTTCTATTTTCATTGTCCTTGGGGAACATGAAGTTTTTCACTTGCTGTGGCCCATGCAGTACAAGGAAGTCCCTCAGGCTACTGCTCAAGTAGGTCCACAGTCCTGGATCATCTAGACTTAAGGAACTAAACTCAGCAGCAGCTGTTTCTTGTGCCTCCACCACATTCTTCTCTGATCTACACTTTTCTTCAGGAATGTGCACGGTTACATCCATTTGAGATGGAGATATGAATGCTGCAGTAGCTGCCAGGTCACCTGCACTCTGACTAACTGGAAGATTAGGCATCTCCTCACCACTCACATCCTCACTGGGGCCGGAAGGCTCACTGTGAACATTTGTGTCTACGTATCTCAGGAGATCTCCTTCCTGCTTAGATAGAAAAGCTTCCTTTGCTTTCTTTCTTTTTCTGAATGCTGCCCCAGAGGGGCGTTTTCTTCTTTCACTCATGACTGCTGTTCTGTGCCAGCTATAGTGGCTCTCAACACTCAGTTGAAGGGGACAAATAAGCAGGCTGGTAGCAGGGCCTGAGTGAGGGAAGATATCAGCGTCTTAAGGGCCTAACTGGCTCCTACTACTTCAGTTCACTGCCTGTTCTCCTCAAGTGGGTTCAGGGAAGCAGCAGGAAACAGGAAGCTCCCTGAGAAGATGGTGTTAATCAGTCCAGGCTCCTGGGGGTGCTAGAGAGGTACATAAGAGGCTCCTCCTCCTCTCTCTCCCTGCAGCTCCTGCTGCTTTCTGTTATTCCCTCTCACCATTTCTCCTGCCTGCCTGTTATGTCTCTTGTGCCCTCCTTCCTCCAGCACAGCACTCCACCATCTCTGTACATCTAGAGCAGAGAGAATACATATGCACCAGCAGCAGACACAATTTTCTACACTCTGGGTCCTAGTGGTGCCCCCCCGCCCCCAGTCTGGCACCTGAGGCGGGTAAGGCCAGCCCTGCCTCTGTCTCTCAAAACTCTCTGTCTCCTTAAACATTAATCATTATCTGGCCAAAGAAATTGAGAGTAACATGCAAAAGAGAAAGAAACTAGAATTAGTGCAGAAACTAATTTTTTGAATGTTTTTCAAACTGCTTTGATTAAGTAAACTATAAGGCTGAAATTTTCAAAAGTGGACACTAATTTTGGGGGTCCAACTTGAGGCAACTAAAGGTCTGATTTTCAGAAGCACTGCAGAGTATCCACAAACTAAATTAAAATCAGTAGAAGCTTAGTGTCTCAAGTTGGGCAACCCAAAACTGAGGTACGCAAAGTTTAGAAATGTTGACCTAAAGGCCTGGTCTTGTGAAGTGGTGAGCACTTTCAACTCCCATTGACTTCAAGGTCAGGGGTCCTCATTCTCGATGGCTTTGCCTCTCGTCCTGAGTCCTTTACTTTTGTGCAAAGTGCAACACAGACATAAAAAATGACCAGAGCAGCATTCTAGCTGATTTGACACCTAGTATGTACACGTTTAAATTATTTCACAAAGTGCAAGGTAGTGGAGAGCTAGGCCCAAGGACTCCAGATTCAGGCATCATCTCACTCCAGGCTCAGCAAACCACACAGTCAAGCCAAGTGTTAATTAGGACCAGATTCTGCAAACACTTACTACTGGGTATAGTGTAGCAGGAGTGCTCAAGACGTGAAGTACTGTTTCTGGTAATAAGAGCCTGTAGGGAGGGTCAGGCTCTCAGTTACAACAGCTTGAAGACACCCAAATCTATCTGAGGTGCTTAGATACCAAAATGATGATAATATAAAGCCAGAGGTGCCATGGGTGAAATCCTACCCTCATGGAAGTCAATGGGAATTTTACCACTGACTTCAGTGGAGCCAGAATTTCACCTCATATAAATACTTAGCATGCATTGATAGTAGTGGACCAAATTTCAGATAGTGCTTATTCATAATTTTGATGATTGACTATTGTTATTTGTGTGATTCATAAAATCGCAAAAAAAGTCTTTTAAAACTAGATTAGACAAGATGCTAGGAAAATTGACTGTAGGGAACTATCCCACAGGCTTGGTCTACACTTACCCCCCAATTCGAACTAAGGTACGCAACTTCAGCTACGTGAATAACGTAGCTGAAGTCGAAGTACCTTAGTTCGAACTTACCTCGGTCCACACGCGGCAGGCAGGCTCCCCCGTCGACGCCGCGGTACTCCTCTCGTATAGCTGGAGTACCGCAGTCGACGGCGATCACTTCCTGGTTCGACTTATCGCGTCCAGACAAGACGAGATAAGTCGAACCCAGAACTTCGATTCCCAGCCGCCGAACTAGCGGCTGGGTGTAGACATACCCACATTTGCAGAGACATGGCCTAAGTGACTTTATAGGCCTTTTCAGTTAACTACCAGGATGCTAGGCATGCGTGTGTTATCTTTTCATTGTAATGACACCAAATGCAGTATGATAGAATTGAGCTCTATTAACTGCAGTGTCATGCTTTTTGGGGTGTAAAATTTCCCAGTCCTGGTACAATAGCAATATCAGATCTCCGCTACTGAAAACGTATTAAAAGTAGATTTGGGTATTTCAGAACCCAAAGTTTGGATGTAGCATGTAGATGGTTATTTTATATTTTGACCCCTTGATCCAGAACAATTACTCATATTTTAGAAAACCTTTCAAACAAAGTTCATCCATTTTTGTTATATGAGAAATAGAAAAGAGTAGATATTTGCTCTTTTTAAGTATTCCAACTGGTTAATGATTCTCCAGTGAAAAAAAATCTATGAGAAAAGACAAGTACACTTTCTTACCTTCCTAACCAGTTTAATGTCCTATCCACAAATCAGTTTTGATTTACTATTCCTACCATCTATAGGATGAGATTAATGTTTTCCACCACAATGTCACAAGAACAAATAAGCTACAAATCACTCATTGTTGGGGTTTTAGATACACAACAGGCTAAACTACAGTATCTTGACATCTCTGTTAGTTCCTCTCACAATACTTTTTAAAAAGTACCTTGAATTTTTTCCCCATCCAAATGTGATGTTTAGTGTGACCACTTTGGAACTTATATTGTTGTCTTTCCCCTCTAGAGCAAAATACAAAAGAGAATTTTATGCAACACCCACGGTTTGTTTTGTCTTGGCAGGGGAATATTTAAAATTAAAAAGACTGAGCCAAATCCTGAGGTTCTACAAATCTCTTAAATGCAACAATGATTTGAAAGAGGTGTCAAGAACTATACATTCAGTGAGTTATTTTAAAATTTTGTAAATTTAATTTGGCATCTTTCACAGCATTTAGCAGTCTAATTCCCTTTTGCAGTGCAGTGAATATGGGCATACTCTTTCCAGCGTCCTGTTGTCATAAAGCCTTTAGGAGAGTTACTGGAGTTGAGTTAATTTGCAGTAAAAACTAGATGCTTGTTGTTGGCTGTACCATTTTATTGTGCAACTGTTTTAAATCATGTACAGTTTTACTTTAAAAATAAGGTAGATTAAATATCACAGAGTTGTTTCACATATATTATTAGTTCAAACTTACCACTTGGCTTGAGTGCTAAATTTTGCAGCCCTAATCAACAAACACTCCTTTTTACTTCCATGGTATTTTGACTCAACTAAGGACCATGAATTTGGCCATGAGGTTGGTTTCAAAGATCATGTGGTTACAGCAGGGTGGGGTATGTCTGACAATGTTTTTTCACATCTGATAATAAATCATTCTTCTGTTCAAAAACATCTGGATAATGTATTTACTTAAACTAAAGCAATATATCACACAACAACACTCAGCACATTTTTGCAAGTTCCAGGTTCACATCAGAAGACAAAATCAGGGATGCTCCGGGGACAGTTGGACTATGTCATGAACAGAAAGAACATGGAGTGTTAATTGTTGATAAATGATGAGCTCCTATGGTGACACTTTCTTTTTCTTTTCTAAAAGAAAACTATAGTTACGATATCAGAATCAAACACAGTGAGAACATTTGGGAAAAGCAGCTTTTGAATCAGAGTTTCTACCCCTTTGGAGTCAATATTTTTTCCAGACTTTTTTGGACAGGGATGAAAATGTGACCAAAATAATGAGAGGAATGTATTTGCAATGACTGTCACTCTTACTGGAGAAAATGTGAGTAAGAGGTTAAACACAATGGTCGAGGTAAGTTCCGTGGAGTTCCACAGATTTACACCAGCTGAGGATCTGGGTCAGTATTTTTAGGGTTATGGTCTGGCTTGTTTGATATACATGTGTGCATCTTTTGTTCTCCTGGACCTTTTCCCTCACAGGGCATATGGTTTGGTAACCCACTTTTCTGCCCAATAATACCCAAAATATATGACTGACACTGGATTTATAGAGAGACAGGGTGGGTGAGTTAATATCTTTTATTGGACCAACTGCTGTGGGTGAGAAAGACAAGCATTCAAGCTTACATAGAGTTCTTTTTCAGATATGGGAAACTAATTCAACATGTCACTGCTAAATACAAAATTTGTCGTCAGTAGTACCAGACACGGACCCAAAGCATTGGAGCCAGATTATTCTATTCTGATACAGTGATGATGAGTATGGAGTTACAATGCTCCAGCAAGAGCTACAGGAAGTATAGGCCTCATAAGGGCCTAGTGCTTCCTGGATGTTTTGGGGAGAACAGCCACTGTATCATTCTGTAAGAGGATGCAGCCAGCTTATTCCTGTAAAGTGTTGAGGGGTTAGTTTAAAACTCCTCACCTGATCCTTGTGGCCTTGGTGCAGCATCTGGCAGTAGAACCTGATATTTATTTCCACTGTAACAAAAACAAATAGAGAAATATTTCTTTTGAATGCCGTCTTTACACCTAATAAAGAAGCAGCAAAGAGCACAACAATTTTTCTTTTTACAGTTTCCACCAATTCAGATTTAAAAAACCCAACAAAGATGTATTTTTCTATTTTAAAAAATCTGAAGTACAATAATGTGAATAAACAGTATCAGTCTGTTGAAAAACCTTACTTTGGTTTCCATCTGCAGTCATGACAGACAGCATGAATACATACACTTTGGCAGGGATACAAAGTCTAGCCTCAGCATGAAAACCTCTTGAATGCACAATTTTAAAAGCACAAAATATTTACACACTGCGTGAGGTATATAACATAAAAGCCACAGGCTAATATCTGCTGCATATATGAAAGAATTTCATTCCCATGTCTCTGTCATCTATTCACATATGGATGAAGGGGGAAAACAACACAAATAGCGTGTTATAACATGGAATTTCACACCATTGCATTGCAGAATGCCCTATCCTAGCTTTGAAATACCAAATTATGTTACATAATACTTTAATTACTATTCAATGACCACAGCTTATTTAGAACCAGATTCAATAAAAACAATCTGTTTGGTCCCCTGCAAGGTCATACAAGCTTCAAAATGAATTGATTTCAGTTCTTATTGAATATGGCCTTTGGTGATATAGCTAGCATTGTGAAGGCAATAGCTGTGCCTTAGTGTAGCTTATATAAGATCTATGGATCAAATGAACTTCTTTTAGAGATGGATTAATCTCAAGAGGTAGTGCCAGTGTAAACCCTGTGGCCTAGAGCCTTAGAGAGAAGGAAGCTCACTAATGTCGCCTGTTGCTGAAATGGGAGATGAGCAGTCCAGAGCGGCTTAAGAAATGCAGATGGGCAGGGGCTCCAATGACAAGGGAGCTCTGGGCTGGCATCTGTGGGAGAGCAAGGGGAATTAACAGAATGAGCCAGGCCTCATTTATATTTCATGACCGCTTGGGGCATTTTGATGAAAATTCAGTGACGTTTTGAGTTTGGGAGCAATAAAATTCACTTGTGCATATTGGGGGATGAAGGGGCAAGGGATCTACAGCAACTCTGCATGGTTACAGACATGGTTGGTAGGGAGTCTGGACAGCGCTAGGTGAGGCAGTAAGGGGAAGAAGAGTTTCTACATTTCCTTCTGGGAGTGCCTTCCTGGTGGTAAGTACTCTGTAACGTGACTCTAGATACCACTAATCCCTTTTTAAATAGCTGAGCTGGAACCAGGGCCGGTACAAGGAAGTTTCGTGCCCTAGGCGAAACTTCCACCTTGCGCCCCCCCCCCCCGCCCCCGGGGCCCCCCCCCCCCCCCCGGCCCGGGGAGCCGTGCGGCAGCTCCCCACCCCAGCTCACCTCTGCTCCGCCTCCTCCCCGAGCACGCTGCCCCCGCTCTAATTCTCCTCCCCTCCCATGCTTGCGGCGCCAAACAGCTGATTGGCGCCGCAAGCCTGGGAGGCGGGAGAAGTGGAGCGGCAGCTGCGCTGGGAGAGGGAGTCTGAGCCGCACGTGTCAGTGCGCCGCCGGCAGCCCAGCCCAGGAACGCTGTAAAAAAAAATTGGGGGCACTGCTTTTTGGCGCCCCCAAATCTTGGCGCCCTAGGCAACCGCCTAGTTTGCCTTAATGGTAGCACCGGCCCTGGCTGGAACCTATCTAAAGATATGAGCTGAGACTGCAGTACAGCAGCAGACTATGCAGAGCTGAACGTGACTTAGGACAGTGGCTCTCAACCTTTCCAGACTACTGTACCTCTTTCAGGAGTCTGATTTGTCTTGTGTTCCCCAAGTTTCACCTCACTTAAAAACTGCTAGCTTATAAAATCAGACATCAAAATACGGAAGTGCCACAGCACACTGTTACTGAAAAATTGCTTACTTTCTCATTTTTACCATATAGTTATAAAATAAATCAATTGCAATATAACTATTGAACTTACATTTCAGTGTATAGTATATAGGGCAATATAAATAAGTCATTGTCTGTATGAAATTTTAAGTTTGTACTGACTTTGCTAGTGCTTTTAATCTAGCCTGTTGTAAAACTAGGCAAATATCTAGATGAGTTGATGTACCCCCTGGAAGACCTCTGCGTACCCCCAGGGGTATGCGTACCCCTGGTTGAGAACCACTGGCTTAGGGTATGTCTACACAGCAGTTAAACACCTGAGACTGGTTTGGGTCAGCTAATTCGGGCTCATAGGGCTGGGGCTCCGGGGCTGTAAAATTGCAGTGTAGATGTTCGGGCTCGGGCTGGAGCCCAAGCTCTGGGATCCTGTGATGGGAGAGAGTCCCAGAGCCTGGTCTTCAGCGTGAGCAATTTTTATCCCCACAGCCTTAGCCCAGGGAGCCTGAGTCAGCTGACCTGGGCCAGCGATGGCCATGCTCACAGCTCTTTTATTCCTGTGTAGACATACTCTGAAAGACAATGGCCAGCGCAGAGCCCTCGCAGCTGGAACAGAGCTGAGGTAGCTGAGGCTGAAGCCACAGAGAGCAGCAGTCTCCATAAGGCTTCCCTACCAGCAACTGCATCTGAAATCACCCCAGCTGGGTCAGGTGACAGAGCCCTCAGAACAGCCCAGGCAGCTCTGGCCTGCCAGCATCGTTGGACTTCTCCAACCCAGGACAGCTAACTGTGAGTGGGGAGCTGGGGAGGAAGGCAGTGGCTAAAATGCTGCAGCCACGCTCAGTTACCAGGAGGACTGAGTTTGGGACTATTGTTAAGGCCCCCTGGAGGGAGGAGGGGTGGAAGACTTACCTCATAGAAGTTGTTGACTTATTAATTGCTGGATTTCCTGAGTTTGTTCTGTTGTCTCCCCTCACCCCTTCATAAAGTTCTCTTTGTTTTAAATCCCTGAACTCAGTATTTGTGAGTGGGGAATACTGCCCATCAGGGCACCCAGGATGGTAGATAGAGTTTCCAAAGTTTCTGGGTGGGCGCTCGAGCCAGTATTAGTTAAGTCATTAAGGAAACCACTAGAAAATTGAACCCAGTCCTTTTTGCTGCCGTCAACACTTGGCAGAAGCTCTGGGATCCTGTGATGGGAGAGAGTCCCAGAGCTTGGTCTTCAGCGTGAGCCCCAACATCTACACAGCAATTCATTATTCATATTTATTTTCTGCTGGTAGCACTCAAGATGTGCTAGGCACATTCCAAAAAGATGTAGGGCATGACCTTGTCCCTGGGAGGCTTCTGGAGTGAGGTCAGACAGACTGATGAACACATAGTAAGGTTAGAGGGATAAGGTACAACATATAAACCAAGTGATCAATGTGATGCTTGGCTGAGTCTTAGGCTAGCGGCCATGAGCTAGCTAGATTCCTTGGAGGCAGAAGTGAGACTTAAATGTGGAAAGGACAAAGTCTTAAAAATCAGCTCTGGAAGGGTGTACCACACATACCAGGGGCATGGAAGAAGGCATGATGATTAGGTCAGAAGATGGCAAATGGGGAGATGAAGCTGGCATCACTGAAGGGAGGAGACAAGGGCAACTGAAAAGGGACAAAAGCAGATAGTTAGGGAAAGATGGAGCCATGCACAGCTTTGAAGGCAGTGACATGAAGTATGACTTTGCTGTAGTAGCAGGACGCGGAGCCATAAGAAGAATTTAAATGGGGGTGGGGCAGTGACGTGTTCAAAACAATGAGCTTGAAACATGTTTTCACCAGGAGCATTTTACATGGGCGGAGGGAAAGATTTGGTTTATTCAGGGTTTACCATCCAGAAAATCTCAGGAACACTAGCTTTCTCACAGGAAATCTAGCATTTCATCTGTAAAATATAATAGCAGCAGCCTCTTCTGATCTCAGATATCACCTGAGAAGGATGTAGCTGTGAAACCATTGTGTGCAGCAAGATCTATTGTAGGCAAAACTGCACATGTAATAGATTGATTTTAAGCCTTGGCTTTGCATTTGCTGGCTTCAGTGATTTAAGCCATACCCTTAAAATCAAACTTTTATATAGAATAAAATTTTCAAAACCATCTAGATGTGTTAGAAGTCTAAATCCCATTTTCAAAAGTGACTTGGGCACCTAAATCTCACTGAAAATCAGTGGCACTTGGATTCCTTAGGGCCAGGTTTTTAAATGTATTTGGACATCTAAAGACAAATTTTGAAAATCCCACTGGGTGCTTATCTGTATCTTTAGGCACCTAAATACCTTTAAAGACTGGGCCCTATAATCCTAAATCACTTTTGAAAATGGGACATAAACTCCTAAATCAGTTTGAGAAAAATTTTCAATTGCATCTATCTTTTTTTATCTGAATCGCTTTTCTTTCTAAAATTCTTCTATAAGTCTCTCTTTCATGCCTATAGAGTTTCATGCATAATAATATTCTATTTTTACAGCAATCATTTGCAAACTATTATCTTGTAAACACATCTTTGTCAATTTATACATGGTGATACTGATTTTGGGGAGAATGTATTAAAACTATATTCATATTTATACCACAGAGTGGCTAGGAAAATGGGAATGATTTTAAAAATGGAATTTCCCCAATGCCCCTGTTTTTCATCAAAATCATAGTTTGAATAAAGTTTTCCAACCATCTTAAACAGGTACCCAGAGCCCTGTGTGTAGTCAGCTTCGGAGAGTAGGTATTAAATGCTACAGTTCTGATCTGACAGTGTTTTACATCCATGTTGAACAGGCACCAATGTCTGCACAAGAGTAAGGCAGAGGAGAATCAGGCTGTTTGTGAGTGTGTGGAAGGCCCAGTTCTGATGGTGGAAGGCCCGATTCTGAAGACAGATTATGTGCCAGTGCATCTTAATTGATGGATTGGTGTATTGCTTATTGATTAATCTCTTAGACTGCTGTAGTTGATAAGGGTTCGGTCTTAGTGGCTACAGCCTCAGGAAGATTATTACCAGTATTATTTGACTGAGAGACCCAAGGAGCACATGAGAAACAATTTATCACAAGTCCCTTTATTAACAAATTCACTAAGCACATTTCCACAAACACTGAAATACAAGAGCAGATAGGGCTGAATGCTTTGTACTCTCTCTCTTACATGTCCTGCTGGGGAACCCAGAGTGTTAATCATATTCCTTATCATCATCTTCATTGTCATCATCACCAGTGGGTGTCATCCTGATGTCTCCCAAAGCATGCAAGCTGGGAAACAATTTGTATTATGTTTCACGCTGATGCCTATTGGGGTTTATACATATTTATGAAAGTTTCAACCCCTTTTCTTTATCTATACTTCTGCACACCACTACAGTTAGGGTGCCCAGTTTTTCATAGGTAACTTGTTAGTTCCACTTGTTATACTCATTAACATTTACATTACTCAGTCATTATAACAACTTGTGGTTAGCACATTGCTGATACCCTATGTCTGCAAAAATCACCAAAATACTTCAACTGGCTTGAACGGGTACCCATGATATATATTTCCTACATATCAGCAGTTAACACATCTATTACTGTAACTGTTTTATCCTGTGACATAGGGTCACTCAGCAGTTAGCTACTCATGTCAGCCTATCTTTAGGCCGGAGGCCTTGTTTGGCGAAACTAAATATCTTAGGGTATGTCTACACTGCAAGTAAACACCAGCAGCTGGCCTGTGTCAGCTAACTTGGGCTCATGGGGCTATAAAATTGCAATGTAGACTTCTGGGCTCAGGCTGGAGCCCAGGCCCTGGGACCCCACAAGGTAGGAGAGTCCCAGAGTCCAGGCTCCAGCCTGAGCCAGGATGCCTAACTGTAGTTTTATAGCCCCACAGCCTGACCCCCCATGAGCCCAAGTCATCTGACATGGGGCTCTCACAGGTGTTTAATTGCAGTGCAGACATACTCTTACAGGCCTGAGACCAGGGCCGGCTCCAGGGTTTTTGTCGCCCCAAGCAGAAAAAAAATAAAATAAAATAAAAGCCGCGATCGCGATCTGCGGCACTTTGGCGGCAGCTCTACCACCGCCACTTCATTCTTTGGCAGCAATTCGGCAGCAGGTCCTTCGCTCTGAGAGGGAGTGAGGGACCCGCCGCCAAATTGCCACCGAAGAGCCAGACGTGCCGCCCCTCTCCGTTGGCCGCCCCAAGCACCAGCTTGCTGCGCTGGTGCCTGGAGCCGACCCTGCCTGAGGCCTGTAAGCCCTGAACATATATCTACACCACAATGTTAGCCCAAGGTTAGTAGAATTCAAGTTAGCAGATCCTGGGTGTGTTAACCTAGAGCTCAAGCATCTACACCTAATTATAACCCCAGGTTAGGAATTGTTTAACACTGGGGCCAGGGTATGCACTGCATTATGCAGGCTTGAGTTCAACCACCTATATCCCAGATTTCCTACACCCTCCCAAAATGTGGCCACTGTAGCCCTTTGTTTGTGGTGCAGTGTGGAAAAATTTGACTGTCCACCACACTTGACTGTCCAGAGGACAAAGACAGTTGGCCCATGGGATTGGGGAGTACTTTTGGCAGACTCCCAGAGCTCAAATCCTGTTGGGTTGCATCTTATATTGCAAAGAAATAGGTCTTGAATCCTGAGTTCCAGCTTGACTCAGGTTTGGATCCTTCACTCCCATGGGGTTCTGGGACTCTGGGTCCAAGCTTGGGTTAGCGCAATTTATGTGTACCTGTAAGCGGGGGGTGGGGGGCGGAGCTAGTGATGGTGTGTGACAAGATATTCACCTTGTACCAGCCTTGGAAGGGTTAATGAGGCTGAGAATGGGGCCTATTAACTTGAAAGTCTGCACCTGAGGGAGAGCCAGGGATGGAAAGGTTGATTGGAGATGGAGTCCAGCTGAGAAGGAATGGGAGGGTCTGGTATAAAGATAGAAAGTTGGCAGCAGAAGGGGAAGTAGTCTGCAGTCATTCCCTGGGAGAAGGAAAGTGTGTTTGGGGTTATAGTGTAAGGTAGCCTGCAGTTACTCCCTGGGAGGAGGGATTTTGGGCTGGTAAACGCAGAGAGTGTGGGAAGCCAGAAGGTATTGCTGAGAAGTAGGAAGATGTAGGAAGGACTTCAGGAGAAGAGCAACATGCTCTGGGAGTGACCAGGCCATCATTGATAAAGATAAGGTTGCTGGACTGGAACCCAGAGTAGAGGGTGGGCTGACCCCCTAATAGCCACTGGAGGAGTGGCACTGTCAGGGCAGTTAAGGGAAAACTGCCATTTTGTATAGAGGGATTTTGATACCCTGGAAGAGGAGGACTATAGTGACCTGCCTGGAGGTTTGAGTCACAAAGGAGCACCCCAAGTTCCAGAGAACAAGAGAGACCATGGGGAGAGGAACCAATAGAAGGGGCCGCTCAATCTGCAAAGAGCTAATCCTAGAGCAACAAAAAGGAGGTGCTGTAGCAGTGAGTGGACTTTAACACATATTTACCATATGAAGGACAAATTATTTCCCTTTTTATACACTGATTTTTAATTATTATTATATTTTTAGTTGGTTAACTTTAATTTGAGTCTTATTAAATAATTGTGGGATTCAGTATATATTGTAAACCTTTTCTTTGTTGCCAAACTTTTTATTCCTTGCTGGCTTCTTTCTCTAACACATAATTTACTTTCCTTTTGATACTTTCAACATGTACTGTATTTTAAATTGACAGTGCAGTGCCAAATAATCCTGACACTGTTCCCACAGTTCCCAAGGATTGATTTCCTGTCTTCTTCAGGGAGAATACAAATGGGTCCAAATTTAACATGAATATTCAAATTTGTAATATCTTATCAATAAGGAGTACGGAAAAGAAAGAAACTGCCTTTGTGTTTTTACAATGGCAAATAAGTAAGGTCAGTTAATATGACAGATTGAACACCACAGGGATGTGCATAAATGGAACCTGGTAAATTAATACTGCAGGCATAGGTGAATCAGAGAGGCCACTCATAGGATCTTCATTTAAAACAGGATATTCAACAGGATTTTGTAGTGGATCATCATAGTCATAATCCACCATTGGTATCTGTACTCTTAATTTAAAATACTTATTCATTATTTTACATTTCCCAGACATTTAGTTTGGATATGCACTTCATATTTCCCTTTATTTCCATATTTGAATTTATTTTTATTAAAGTTCCTCATGGTATTGAATTTGTATATATAATTTTGTTTTTTCACATTCCTTGAGGAATTCTATGCCCCACCATCTTTGAAACACTTCCTGTTGTGATATATATTTTGAATTCTCCCCCTCCTAGAGCTATTAATTAGGGGAAGACCTTTTGCCAACCTTATAGGGCAACACTGTTACTTCCATTAACTTATAATTAAAGGTAACACTTTCACTGACTATGCCTTTTATAACTTGATAACCCTTGTTTGGGTGTTGCTTATTTGATTTAGATACAGGGGTAGGAAATACAATTTGACCACTTGAAACTTCTTTTTTATTTATATATATATATATATATATATATATATATATATATATATATATATATATA
>NW_020664393.1:48686781-48726467 GCF_002925995.2 Terrapene triunguis | reverse complement strand
TTAAGGTTAATGCAGTTTCATTAGTTCATGCTGTAAATTTAATATTATTCCACATTTAGTAGTTAGTTTTCCCTTAATATGGGTATATTTTCATCCGAGGGTTGAAGTCCGACTGCTCTGAAGACAAGGCTATGGCAGACTGTTGCCACCAGCATTGTGGGGTTACACCATTTGGAATCTTTACGTGAAAGTCCACATATAGTTTCAGGACAATATCTTGATTAGCGATATCAGTTTTTTCCACTTCTTTTAAATAGGGGTCAATTACTGAGGACCAAGAGTTTGCATTTAGTTAATTGGCCAGTTTCTCCACCGAACCAACTATGAGGACACCAACACTGCTGCAGAGGAGGAACAATGCTGTTAGCCACATTTTTGCTGTGAGTCAGTTCCAAATTTGGTCTCCACTGAGGATTTTGGATTTTTGGAGACCAAGAATTATATACCTTTGTTCTGGTACAACTTTAGCGGACTAGCAGGGTAGATTTTTATTCACCTCCCTTTTACCATTTGTTATTTTGATTTTTATACATTGAGGAACTGAGTTTATCAATGATGCAGGAAGGCTCTATTCATTGGTTACACAACCCATGCTCTGGCACTGAATATGACAGAAGCATGACCAAGTCTTCAACTTCTCATTGGTTCTTATTAAAGTAAGCTTTTGTCTTTCACTTGGATTTTCCCAGTTTTAATAGCTACATACCAATGCACCTTGCAATCCTTGCACAACCATTTGTGCAGGTATATATTAATTCAAATTTTCCTAATGAGTGTCATTGGTTTGCCATGTTAGATGCTTACATAATTCTATTTCTTTTTGGTCATTACCTTAAAAGGTGACTGGCCACTTGAGGCAATAGAGGTTATTCTAAAAGCCATTAAAATTATGGGCATTATTAAATCCCAATTTGCTACTGGCATTTACCAGCTTTTAACTGGATAATTTGATCCTTTCTACTATCCCCAAGCAAGGGAAGTGGAATTTCTGTTTTACTTTTAATAATAATTTTTTTTTAAATCTATCACTTGTGAAGTATTTTTTTATTTGATTTTATTTTTGATGAAAGCCTCCGACTAGAAAACATCTGTTTCACCAGAGGCTGAGCAGTGGCAGAAGTTGTGTTAAGCTTTAAGAGAAAAGCCTGCACTCACTTTGAAAAAGAGATCCATTACTACCAGCAAAAATGTATTTCCTTTTTGTGTAGGAGGTAGTAGTCCTACACAATTAATTGAAGGGTTACTCATTTCCTGATGTTTTTCAAATCAGGGTCTAAGTCCTTTGACTTCCCTTAATTGAAGAAGTCAGATGGGAGTGACAGGCTGGCTCACAAAGTGTGAGACCCTGTTTACATCATGCCCCTTTTATAAGGGCATTGCATACCCAAACAGAATCTGAAAAGAATACAATTAAAATATTAACTAAAAATACACCACAAAATTCCACTACACAAGCCACTCCCACCAATTCAGTGTATTGTCAAGAATATATTGTGCAGAATGTAGGCTTTTTTACAACAAGCTTTAATTACCATTCACTGAATTAATCACACATAAATCACAGGTTTCTCAACAGTGGATCCTTTAAGATCAGGTCTAGGGTGCTTAATCTGTCACTCCCCTGTTGGCATGATGATCCTGATAATTACCCGACACTATGTTACTTAGCTGGAAACTGATTTTTTTATATATATATTTTCATTAATTTGATATGTTTAACAATGTATCATGCAGATAATCAAACAAGATATATTCGTGACACTGAGCCAGCGAGGGTTAAGCAACCAGCAGGCTAAGTAACCTAAAACCAACCTTTAAGGACATATTAGAAAAATATTAAAATGGTAATGATGGGCATTTCTTGTAGATTGTTATCAAAGTCATGTTAAGTAAACTAAATTCTTTGAAATGTAAACCTGTATTGTTAGAGTATTAAGAATAGGTACTAGCTGTATTTGTCTGTATTTACCTATATCTGTTAAAGTTTATAAACGTTATCTAATTAGCTTGTAGATAATAATCTTCTGTTCCTGTCTGTTACAATATTCTACTGAGCCAGAGATCAAAAAGGAATATTAACATTTAGATGAAACTAGGGGTGTAATAATATAATGATCTTTATTTCTCTTTGAAGTTTGTAGTACACTGTCTATGAACTGCTTCAGTGGTTAATTACCTTATATTAATGAATGCAGGAAGTAGCGATGTATGCCTAGAAAATAGAGATTTACTTCAAAGCAACAATGTATATTGCCCATTCTTCATCCAAGGAATGCCTTCTGTGACGTCTGCTGTCAAGAGGCTAACATTGCCTGCTAGAGAACTATTAGAAGGATCTGGTCCTAGAGTTTGTATCTCATATATGCTTAATCTTTGTCAGGGGAAGTTCAAGTTGCAAGACTGAGGTCTCCAGGTGTGCCCTAGATTACCCTGCTAATTCTCATGAAAAGATTTGAACAAACTCTACACATGGACTGCCTCTTGGCCTATAACCCATTGAATTGATTCTAGAAGGACTTTTACAAATCAGAAGCTTACAATCTCAATGAAATCTCTATGAAACTGACCTGAGAACATTATTCATATCTGCATGTATAATGATCTATTAATGACAGTAATGCTTTCTTTTTTCTTTTTTAATAAATCTTAGATTAGTTAATAAGAATTGGCTCTAAGCGTATATTTAGGTAAAATCTGAAATATTTATTGAGCTGGTGGGTAATGTGTCCAATCTCTTGGGATTGGTAGAACTTTATATATGGTGAATAAGATTTTAAGTAATCCTCACTGTATTAGACTTGGCTGTCTGGATGGGAGCCAAAGGCTGGTTTGCTTAAAGGAAACTATATTGTAGCTTCTTGGTAACCAGTAAGAGTATTATAAAAGCTTTTTTGTTACGGGCTTAGTGAATCTAATTATAAGAATAACACCAGTTTTGGGGATTGTCTGCCCCATTCTTTGCAGTTAGCCCTGATTAAGCATTCTCAGTGTGGCCCCTCCAGCGACCACGGTCACAATATTGTTACATTATAAAAGATTGTAATTATATAGCTATTAATACCACATTTATATTGTGGTGGTTTCATTTTAATGAACTTATGAATTTTAACCTGGATTTTGCCAAACAACTGGCCATATTGGTTAACAAACCCCAAATCCAAATTAACAATAGGTAAAACAAAAAGTTTTTACAAAAATTGTTTATTATTACATTACTAATTGAGGCAAAATATAGCTATATTCATTACTGATGTTTGCAAAGAATTCAACTACCATTAGCCAAGCCAAGTAACCCAGTTGAGTACCGTGCTAACCAAAGTTGATGAAACTCAGCCTGATGGCATGAGTTCAAAGGGAGATGAACCACACCTAAGTCTGCATGTGGGAGTTTTGGAGCTAACGCAGGGGTCAAGAGCTTATGTACATGCTCTCCCCAAACAGCCTTATTCATATCCCCAACCAGCTTTCTCTAAATCGTTGAGACAGTAAAGGTATTGAGAAGCAATGCATCACAGGAAGTGATAGGAAAAATTCCTTTTACTTGGCATTTATTTATTTAAAATGCATCTGCAGGCACCCATCCAGTGCTTTGGAATGCGTGCCCCATCCATGGAAAAATTACAGCACAGACACAGGCAAAGGACTGCCCATAAATATATCCACTTCAACCCACACACACTCCTCAGCAGCCTTGTGAGGGAGAAAATATGGGTTTTGCAGCATGCCTAAAGCAAATCCAGGCTCTGGCAGTCCATTGTGTGGGAGGAGAGTTCCAGGTGAACCCATACAAATTCTTTATTTCATTTATATTGAGGGACCTCCAGCTCAGTTACCTTTGCTGATTTCAACTATGGCCGTCGATCATGGGGAAGAGCCTCAAACCACTGTGGGCTTTATAGCATTAAAACCAACTCCTTGAATTCCATCTGGACGCTTCCAGGAAGTCAGTGCAAATCACAGAGCACTGGTCTAATGTACTCTCCCAATGTGTAATTCTATTTAATATGCCCTAGCTTCAGCATCCAAATGTTGACAAGCTATAGTCCCATGTAGAGCGCATTACACCAATCCAATCCTGAGGTGACAGAGGCATGGATAATTGTGGCAAGGTCCATGTCAGGGAGAACAGGTCTCACTTGTCTTGCCAGGTGCAGATGGGGGTTGGGAGTGAGCTTTGCACTACAGTCTCCACCTGGGCACCTAGGAGTTGACCAGGATCTAACAACCACCCCAAAGTTCACACCTGTTTGACAAGTAGCAGCCACACCCATCAGTGGCAGGAGCCAATATAAATTCCTTTCAGCTGCTTCCTCCAGCTCACCTTCATTATCTCAGTCTTGTCTGGCATAACCATCCCTAGTACAAAATCTGCATGATGTAGAGTGGGATTTCTGGCCATATATATAACTTGTATATCACTGCCTTGGGGAATGTCAAGATAAGGAGTAGCCCCTTAATGGTCCAGAACCTAACTGGGCTGCAGATCTTCATTTTTACCCAGACCAGTATTGGGCACTGTGTATTGCAGGTATCATATAACCTATTGCCAGGGAAACTGCAGGAAGAACTTAGGTAAGCATAACATAATTTCTCAATATAAATTCAGCCAGGATGCCAAAACCTAAGGCTTTAAAAGGTGTGGAGGTATTTCTAATGAGAAAAAGTGGTCAAGAGCTCTCCTCCGAAAGACAGCACTTCTTACTTAATTGGCCTCTCAGAGTTGGTAAGACAACTCCCACCTGTTCATGCTCTCTGTATGTGTGTATATATCTCCTCAATATATGTTTCACTCTATATGCATCCGAAGAAGTGGGTTGTAGCCCACGAAAGCTTATGCTCTAATAAATTTGTTAGTCTCTAAGGTGCCACTAGTACTCTTGTTCTTTTTCCAGCAACAATGTGCTCCCTAAAAGTGTATATGTCGTTGGTTCAATTTTGATTTAGGGTCTGATCCTGAGAGGTGCCAGGCACCTACAACTGACATTGACATAAATGGGGCATGTGAACACTAAATATCTCTATGAATTAGGTGCTTAGAGGGAAGAGTAATACCTAGTGAATCACCCAACAGAACCTAGGTATTCCTTGGAGGGCTCCTATATTGACAGTGACTCTGGTTACTATAGAGTCCCATGCCAAGGTGTCATAGCTGAAAAGTGAACTTTTAATTAAATCTACTCAGATTCAGATTCTTTATATATATAATGAAAATAGGCATTTCTAATGAAAATATTGACAAACATATATGCAACACAATCACGTCATGAGTATGGTATGATGAGGTAATGTAGGGCCATTTTCTGATCTCATTTACACTAGTGTAAATGCAGAGTAACTGTGTGTTGAAGCCAATGAGATCAGAGTCTGACCCATTATCTATATCTTCCCCTAGAGTGATTACATTCTTTGTGTTATTGGAGATGTAAGTTTTATTTCCATACTAATCTTTTTTCTTTGGAATGGAACTAGAATTACTTCCAGTTACCACAAGCCAACATGACTTATTACACAAAGGCCTGCCAAGAGAATGTATGTCACCTGCTTTATCAACTATCTCCCTCCAAAATGTACATGTACTTTAAGGAGAATTTCAAGTACAGCAGTAAATTTATAGCAGTGATTTTTTTATGTATCTGTTTGGTCAGAGATTATAGAGTTTTATTTGAGGAAGCACTTTGTTAGTCATTGTTGATTAATAACATCCTCAGTTATACATCTTCGGGTCATAAACCTAACTTAACTGAGTAAATAAGTACAGACTGACTGTCTGGCCTGAAGGAATACTTTCCCAGTGAGAGAACTGGTTTAAAGCTTGACTCATCTTTGTTGGCTATTATGCCTCAAAGCTATGTACAGGGTTGGGCGCTTATTTAAAGATGAACTGAGGCAAGAAGGATCTGACATTATCGGTAGCACGTAGATTTTCCAGACATATTGCTACACTCCAAAAAGTTTAACAAATATGCAGAATTAATATATTTCTTTATCAGAGTCAAATGGGAACTAGATGAAACATACATACTCTGGTACTTTGTAGACGGGTCCTCTCTCTTTTTCCAAGAGTATATCTATTTTAATAATGGTGTTAGACTGTGCTTCCAAATAATACCAGCTCTTATGTCGCGTACACATTGATAAAACCTGATGCTGTGTTTGGAGTTTTGAGACAGTCATGATTTAGCTTCTAGGAGGAAGATGGATGAAGTGGTTTCTTCTGTCCAAAAATTCTTATTAGCTCAACATGTTGGTCTGAAATTAGATTGAAAGCATCTAGATAGCATGGAAACCAGCAGTCCTAGCCAATAGGAAGGTATTGTATAGGTGGAAGTTTTTAGCAGTCAAGATAAATCATTTCAGCAGGCAAACTGTCTAAATAAATCTAAGTAACAACAACAAAAGGCAGCTGAAAGAGCCAATTAAAGACATGCGAAGGCATTTTTGAAAAATAAAGTTAGACATGAAGATATCTATTACAAACATTTTGAACTTAAAATATTGGGCTAGGGAGACTGTGCCCTTATGCCTGCATTTGAAGAAGGATCTGTGTGGTCTCCTGATAAAGTTTCTTTTTAACTTATAAGTTTAAAAATGTGGGCCTTTGGTTCCTTGTTTGTTTGCTTACTGAATAGCTTGCTGGATGTTCCTTACAGGCGCTCAGTGGATGAATATGAATGTTAGTCCCCTACTGGAAAACTGGGGGGATTTCCTAGCAAGACATACAGGTAAAAATGAGATCATGTTGAGATCATATTAATTATTATGAGATGAATAAAAGAGAAGGCTAAAGGGCAACATAAGTATTCAAATACACAAAATGTTATTAAAGACGAAGGTGATCATTTGTTCTCCATGTCCTCCAAGGGAAAGACAAGAAATAATCAGCTTAGTTTGCAGCAAGGGAGATTCAGGTTAGATGGTAGTGAAAACTTTAACTATAAAGATGGCTGAACACTGGAAAATATGACCTAGGGAAGTTCTGGATTCCCCATCATTGGAGGTTTAAGAACAAGTTAGACAAACACTTGTCAGGGATGGTTTAGGTATACTTGGTCCTGGCATCAGTGCAGGAAGAAGAGATGACCTCTCAAGGGGTCTTCCAGCCCTACAGTTCTATGTTTCAATAGACACCTCCCCTTCCAGCACATCTATCCTTCTGCAATTATAGTGCCTCCTTATATGAAAGAATACTACACAGAAAAGGAGACGAGAAAAATAAACTAACAATGATGGATGCAGCTGTTGATGTTCATCTCTTCATTTTCCATCAAAGCTACTTAATATCTGTTTGCATCTGTGCAGTTTGATCCTCACCATAGATGTAGGCCTTTCATAGAATCATAGAAGATTAGGGTTGGAAGAGATCTCAGGAGGTCATCTAGTTCAGTGGTTCTCAAAGCTGGTCCGCCACTTGTTCAGGGAAAGCCCCTGGCGGTCCGGGCTGCTTTGTTTACCTGCCATGTCCACAGGTTCGTCCGATCGCAGCTCCCACTGGCTGCGGTTCGCTGCTCCAGGCCAATGGGGGCTGCGGTCAGGGCTGGCTCTAGGATTTTTGCCGCCCCAAGCAAAAAAAATTTTGGTCGCCCTGCTTTTTTTTTCATGCCCCTGGCCCTGCCCCAACTCCACCCCTTCCCCAAATCCCCAGCCCTGCCTCCTCCGTGCCGCATTCCCCCCCCCATTGCCTCCTCTGGGCCCCCCGCGACCTCCTGCTCTAGCTCACCTCCGCTCCGCCTGCTCCCCCGGGTGTGCCGCCGCTCCGCTTCTCCCCTCTCCCTCTCAGGCAAGCAGGCGGAGTGGAGGTGAGCTAGGGTGGGGGGCGCAGGAAGTCATGGGAGGTAGAGGAACCGCTTCCCACTCCAGCTCACCTCCGCTCCACCACCACCGCCTCCCCCGAGCGCCCGCCGCTCGGCTTCTTCTCCCTCCCTCCTTCCCAGCCTTGCTGCGTGAAACAGCTGTTTCCCATGCGGCAAGCCTGGGAGGGAGGGGGGAGAAGCGGAGCGGCAGCAGCGCGCTCAGGGGAGCAGGTGGAGGCGGAGTGGAGGCGAGCTGGGGCGGCACACTGGGGCAGCAGGGGCACTTTTTTCCCATGCCCTGGAGTAGGCGCCTATGATGGCCAGTGCCAGAATGCCGCCCCTAGAAATGTGCCGCCCCAAGCACCTGCTTGTTTTGCTGGTGCCTGGAGCCGGCCCTGGCTGCGGGAAGGGTGGCCAGCATGTCCCTCGGCCCACGCCGCTTCCCGCAGCTCCCATTGGCCTGGGACAGCGAACTACGGCCAGTGGGAGCCGTGATTGGCTGAACCTGCAGACGTGGCAGGTAAACAAACCGGCTGGACCACCAGGGGCTTTCCCTGAACAAGCGGCGGCCCGACTTTGAGAAGCACTGATCTAGTCCATTTCCATTTATTGGTAGTGAATTCAACTGGTTTAAAATGTTTCAATGGAACAGTTTTCCACTGAAAATGCAATTTTGTCTACATTAAAATGTGCTGCAGGAACTGTCAATTTCAAGAAATTTTCAATGGGGAAAAAGTCAAAACAAATTGTTTTGTTTTTTCTCATTTTTGTTTCGATAGTATCAATTCAATTCATTTCATTTAGACTTTTATATAATATTAAAACATTATTTTTATAGAATTTAAGGCCAGAAGATCATTTAGTCTGACCTCCTGTACTGTATATCATAGGCCATTAAATTCCACAGACTCACCCCTATGTTGAGTCCAACAACTTCAGTTAAACCAAAACATTTGAGTCCTCAGGAGACTAAATTGTTGTGTGCCAGAGGCAGAGAACAAGAGAGACTGAAGCACCATCAGTGACTGAGGCAGGGAATTGACTAGGTAAGATATTGCCAGATGATCCTAGGAGTTAAACCATGCACCATGCTACAAAGAAAAGCAACCCACCTCCTCCTCCCCTCCACCTCAAAATCCTTGACAATCTGACCTGGCAGAAAATTCCTTCCTGACCCCAAATGCAGTGATACCATAGTCCCTGAGCACATGAACAGAACACACCACCTAAGCATCTAAGGAAGAGGATTGTCTATGCCACCTCAGAACACTGGTCCAACCCAACTGGCATCCCATCTCTAGCTGTGGCAGATTTCTCATACTTCAGATAAATATGAGATTAGATTATAAATAGGGCTGCAGATTTGTCATGCCATTTGATTATCATAAATCGAGCAGTCATAGCAAATTTAGTAAAAGTCACGGGTTTCATGCATTTTGATAAAAAACAAATGAGGAGGAGGGATGCAGGGGAAAATGGGCTGGAGAGCAAGCATGCCCGGCACTCACCCCACAGTGACAGCTCCTGCAGCTCCTATCCTGCAGGGCTGGGCCTGGAGCCACACTTCAGAAATTACAACCTGGCAATTGGGGTCTCAGCGCCACTCAAATTTTGCCCATTTGTGCCACTGTCATGATGATGGAGGCCGAACTTGAGTGGGGCTGTGACCCCGTGTGCCTGATTGGAAAATCATTCACTCAAATTTGGCCTGGCTGACCCCGTCATGATGGAGGGGCGACCAGACCAAATCTGAGTGGCTCTGCAAACTGTGGGTTAGGTCAGAATGCCTAGAACAGGGAACTGGGCCCAGGGCCATGAGACAGTAGCCACAGGAGCCGCTTCTGCAGGGTGAGTTTATAAAAATCACGGACACAAAGACAAGTCATGGATAAATGGGAAAATCACAGTATCCATGATGTTTCCACACTGTGACAAACCTGCAGCCCTAATTATAGTCATTATCAAATACAGTGTCACAGGGTACCTGCTCCCTGTGGATAGACTAAGCCCAACTCCCCTGAACTGGAGCAGGTGAGCCCAATCCAGCTAATTAGAGAGGGCTGGGCTATACCTGAGCCTGTAAAAGGGCTGTTTGTAGGCTGCTGAGGGGAGGAAGGCCTGAGATAGGCTGAGTCCTGGGGAGGAAAAGCCACAGTGGAGTGGAGTGGAGTGGAGCGGAGCGGAGCTAACTCCTTCTGATGGGTCTCTGGAGCAAGAGCTCAGGGAAGCAGCCCTGTGTCTGCAGCTCCAGGAGGGGAGCAGAGCTGACTGAGGCTGGGAGGCTGCCAGGAGCTGGAATGCCAGCGACCCTGGGGAGGTGTGGCTCTGGGGCCAAGGACTGAGTTAAGAATATTTTCTGTTTGTTTGATAACCTCTGTTTAAAGACATAGACCTTCTTGAAAAGACTGGGCATGGCAGCTCATGCTCTGTAGCGGGGGAGATGCAATGTGTTGGGTAATCCTGTTCTCCCCAAGGCCCATGAGGTAAGGGGATGAACAGGGGAATTTGTAGATTCACAGACTGTAAGATGGGGCCCACCACAACCATGCAGCCCTACCCCCACCCAAAAGCTGGATGAAAGCATATCTCAGAAAAATCTTTTCTTAAAGATTCAAAGTGATGGTAAGTCTACCACCTCCCTAAGTAAACTTCCAATGCTTAATCACTTTCACTGCTCAGAAATTGACATTTTAAAAAAGATGCTGAATTTTCCATGGAATGGAAATTCTGTTTTCCAACCAGTTCTAGTACTAAAACTTCTTTTGTTGCCCATAGCCCCCAAATGTATAGGCAGTGTTGCAAATTTTGCAATTCTTTCATAAGTTTTGCAATATTTTAATGGTTTTTAAACCCCAGCTCCTGGAGTCATGTGAAGATAATCTCAGCTTTCACTTTTTAAAAGTTTTTAGCTGAAATGGTTGTGAAGAAAATCTTGAAAACATGACTTGAGTGTACCCTGAAGAACAACAATGTAACTGTGTTTTTAAATGTCATGGTTTTAAATCTGTCATGATTTTTGAATGCTTGAGGTTGGCAATATTGTATTAGTGACTTTGCCACTTGGTTTTGTCTTGCTGCCTGTTTGGAATTCCTTCAACTTTGGTGTTTTCAAAAAGTTTGATCATGTATAGTTGAAGATACACCTGACAGAGAATTTTTTATCAGCCTTGAAAACCTATGCTGCATTCCAAACAGGCAAAGGAATACACTTAGAGTTCTGGCAAGTATACAAGGGAGCTCTGATTGAAATTTGACACATGCACAGTTATAATGCCCTATGATGGCCAAACCACTACTTGTTTCAATTATACAGTATTCACAATTGTAATGGAAGCTAATCCAGGGACCATCTGGAAATGCTTCATGGACCACCACTGGGCAATAGCACATAGTTTCAAAACCACTGGCTTAGACTATGATTATGATTGTAGTTAAATTTATGAGTTTACAATAATGGAGAGAGGGCTGAAGTTAAACCGACTGCAGGTGTGTAGCCTAACTGGAATATGGAACACTTAAGCAAAGGGCACAGCGTGTAGAAGGGGGAATAGAATAGAGAACGTTGCTGTATTCATATAGCTATCTGGTATACAGATAACGGCATATGTAAACTATATTTGTTTGTGCAGGATATTCATCTTGAGGAATAGCATTATTATTTATACTACAGTAGCATTTAAAGACCACCATTGTGCTCAGCACTATACAAACATATAGTAAGAGACAGTCCCTGCCCTTTAGAGCTCACAATATAGACTGACACACATAAGAAATAAGTGTGTAGTGATTTGCCTAAGGTTACCATAGGGCAGTAGTAGAAGTTATACTAAAACCCAGGTCTTTTGAAGCCAAGGCTTGCAGCTGATTTACTAAACCATGTTATTTCTTTATTAATTGAGATTAATATAACATCTCTGCAATATTCCTCATTTGTTTTGTTTTACACATTTTATTTGTGTTAGAGATACTTACAGATAACAGAGGTAAATATGCATGTTAAATATACAAGTCCTGGAGCTGTATGGGTTTTGGGTGTGATTTTTTTAAATACAGGTAATACCACAAGTACACAGGTACTTGTTCTACACAAGAATATATACATATATTTTATCAGCATTATTATATAAAAAAGTAAACACTCAGGTATCTGCTGCAATAGTGTTCTACATGCATAGGTCCTTTAGTGCTTAGTGTACAGATTTTATACAGGGACAGCTGATGCAGAATTGCCTGACTCAGCTCATTATTGCAGGTGTTGCTTAATTGATATGTAAATGAGAAAATGACAACTTTCTAGATCCACTACAGTGTAGTTTTAGTTTGAGGTGTTTGTTAACATTCTATAATAATCAGTGCTCCAGCTTCCCCTCATATAAAAGCAGAGGGAAGTGGCAGTTTTCTAGACAAACCACTAGGTGTAGTTACAGTGTAAGACTGTCATTAGTGCAGGCTAAACTGATGTTTGTCTTCAGGAGAAATGTACCCTGGAATGCCAGGAGAGGGGGTGGGGTGTCAGCTTGTGGTTTTCAAACAATATTTACAAACCTCCCTGTACGGTACTGAGATAGGAACTCGTAATGATGCCCATAAGAAACCAGCTGATTAAGTCTTCTACTTATTTATTATTCATTCTCTTGGTTCATCTCATATTTTTTAAAAAATCCCCTCTGTGCCATCATGCTGCAGACTAACCTTTGCTGAGTAACCACACCATGTCACTGATGTTGCTCCTGTCTGACCTCCATACAGTCTTCTTCCCCTCCATGTTGCATCATGTCGGAGATTTGTTTGGAAGCTCCCCAGGGCAGGGCTCCTGTGTTTTATCTGTAGCAGGAGGCACACTTTTGGGTGATGTTGAAATACTATTAAGTAAATAATGGTACAATCCCAAATGTAGTAAGGTTCCTTTTCTGAATTCAGAAGAGGAATTCCTCAAATGGAAAAAGCTAATGTTTAAATTATCTAAATGACGCATGAGAGAGCCTTGCATGGTTACATGGTTATAGTTCCTAAATCTTCAGGACAGAGCTTTGGCTGGCATAAATTCAAGGGAGCTGCAGCTATTTACACCAGTTGGGGGTCTAGCACAATGTCTGTTTGTGTGGAGTCAGCCTAGTCAAGAAAAACAGAACTTAGGAAAAGCATCTTCCTGTCAGTGATCTGGATAAAAGGGCTATAAGCTAGCATCAAGGCCTTGTCAGAACCTGATGCAAATTGTACAAACTGCAGAATCTCTCTCTCAATGCAGACACCCGCTACTCACCTTAATAATTTACTTTATTGCACACTGAAAGTTTACATAAAGTGGGGTTACCCTGTGGCATCCTTTGAGTATCTGAACATTAGCAGAAAAAAAAATCCAGGGGACGATATTGTAAGTGGAGTAATTTGCCAAAGCAGAGTGTCTTAAATAGGAGCAAATCAACAAGGAACAGAGGCTGCCTACAGGCTGAATGGTACTTAAAAGAAATGAAGCCTCCAAAGTGACTATTAATGATGCAAATTGTTAGTTTTCAAAGACAGTAGATCCACAGGATAATAACAAAGGACCAGGCCCTACAAAGAGAATCAAATCAAAACCCAAATGAGTGCAACTAAGCACTAAGGGCCACATTGTGAATCCCCTACTCATTATGAGTATTATTTTACTCCATGGTAGTCCCATCATAATAAAAATGTCACCATTTTACCTTGATGCCAAAGAGGATGAATTTCTAGGGAATTATGGTACCTTGTCTGCAAACACTCAGACAGAAAGAAAACAACACAATGAATAAAATAAACTCTATGGACCATAAAGCAGAGAGGACAAAAAGAATGCAAACATTTTGATAAGACAGAAAAATAGATCTCTGCTGTAGGTTAAAGTGCTCAAAGGACCTGTCTAGTAGCAATAGATTCAGGAAATGGAAACCACTCTTCAAACCCAAAACTAGAACTACACAATACAGAGCATGGATGGCACCATTTGTGGAGGGAACTCCATGAGAATTAGAGCTAGAGCTAATGTTGATTTTTTTTTTTTTTAAACAAAAAGTTTGGTTGGAAAAGGGTCTTCGTTTCAAAAATGAAATTCTTCCTGGAACATTGTCAGCATTGTTGACATTTTGCATATTTTGGGGGGGAAAGTGTAATGCTTTTTTGTTTTTGTTTTTTTCTCCTCACTGTTTTTAATAAAAATTGTTTCCAAAATATTCACTTATCAAATGTCTGGTTTTTGATAAAGGAATAACTTCAATAACCATTTTGATAACCTTTTGAAGGAAACATAAAGAAAAAAAATTCATATAAATTAAAAAGAGGAAAAAGAAAAGAAGCAAAAGTCCATAGTGAACCTTTCCAAATGAAAACTTTGAAATTTTAACCAAACTAGATTTTCATTCTGCTTTAATGGGGACTATCTACATAAGTAAAGTTATACACATGCTTACATGTTTGCAGGTTGAGTCCCAAGATGGTAATGTCTTTCAGGCAGGAACTCATCTTCTTTCATGTTTGTAAAATAGTTGCACAATTTGTGTTGCTGTACAAGTTTAATATTAATAACAGAACCATTAAGCTAGAGCTAATGAACAAAATAACAGGAGAAAAATCAGCCTTCAGAATAAGTTCATGGAAGGAGAGTAAAGGGTGGTTAGTAGCTTCTGACGTATTTATTCAGTACATCTATCATTTGTATTGGGTTATGACTTAATGGCTCAGCCAAAATCAGGACCCCATAGTTCTGGGCATTGTACAAACACATAGTGAATCTCAGTCCCTACCCTGTAAAGCTTAGGCTACGTCTTCACTACCCGCCGATCCAGCGGGTAGCAATCGGTTTATCGGGGATCGACTTACCGCGTCTCGTGAGGACGCGGTAAAATCGATCCCTGATCGCTCTGCCGTCGACTCCGGAAATCCACCTCGACAAGAGGCGGCAGCGGAGTCGGCGGCAGCGCGGCAGCGGTCGGCTTTCCCCCGTCCTCACCACCAGGTAAGCCGACCTAAAATACGCAACTTCAGCTACGGTATTCACGTAGCTGAAGTTGCGTATCTTAGGTCGGAACACCGCTGTAGTGTAGACCTAGCCTTAGAATCTAAGCAGACAAGAGATGGGGGAAAAGGTGAAGTGACTTACTGATATCATAGAGGAGAACAGTAGCAGAGGTAAGGCTAGAACCCAGTTCTTCTGTATGACAGTTAAGTGACATATTCACTAGACCACACTACCCATCCTACATAAGAAAGAGAAGATGAACAGACACCTAACACAGATGCAGAATAAATTGACTCTGATTATACAAGTTAAACAATTGATACAAAAAAATCTGATAAATTCATAATAATCTGTTAATGCCTTTCACCTATTCATAAACATCATCTTCAGCGTGACTTTCTAAACCCATACCGTAAACAGGGCAATTCAACTAATCTTTTCATTTCACTAATGAGATTCTAGGGTACTGCTCAGTCTGTGCCAGGAAAAAGCCCTGATGTTGCTGACAGATTGTCAGACATTCTTATTTCTTATCCAATATTCATAGTGAAAAGCTTCCAAAAGGAAACATTGTTATGTAGGGCCCATATTGTCCAGGGATTCTCCTTAATTGAGCAGGCCACAGCGACTGAGCCTGTTACAGGACAGAAATTGTCCTACCCAAACTGAAACCCTCTATGAGGTGGACTCAGTGACAGCTAGCAAAGGGCCAGATTTCATCTTGTGGAGTGAAGATTGCAGAACTGGACTCAAAAGGAGAAAATTATTGGTTCTGCCAAGGCCAATAGAAAAAAAAAAGACGTCTCAAACTAGGAACTTCTGCAGCAAATATTGATAAAAAGGCCAGAGATCAGCTGGTTTGTAGCCTTGGCTCTTCAGAAAGATGTTCCCTGCCACTAAGGCCTAAATCCTTCCCTAGTTCCTGCACTAAGCCCACTTGGCCAGGCTAAGCTGACGGGCTCACTGCGGTAAAGAAGGGGATGGAAACCTAAACCTTCCTCCAGGCTGTGGAGGAGCAGTAGCAGCAGAACTGCTCTCTGGGTGCTACTGTGGCCTGGGGATTCATTAGTTACCGTTTCTGCTATAATGCCCTGCCCCAAACAAATTAACCAGCCCATCTCCAACCTTTCCCCCCACAAAGGGAGTCATACGGAGGTGCCCAAATTCTGTTTCTCCAGTGTAGTGGAACCACAATAGTTCTGCTGTAGGTAAAGCCCTTCCTGGCCATAGAGGAGGGATTAGGACTTGTGTCAAAGAAATATGATTCCAAAAGAATGGGGGAGGAACTGCTGCATTGTATTATATGACATGCTATCGCCAGTGCGTGGCATGGCTCGACCAAAAAGTCAGTATGTGATGTGCCTTTAGCTTTACTATCAGGTATGCAGCATCCCTAATGCTGTAAAGCACCCACCACACACACAGGCTAGCTGCCTGCGTACAATGCTAGGTGAGTACTCGGGTAGTCGCCCATGCTGCTGTGGCTACACTGCTATTTTTAGTGCACTACCTCAGTCAAAGCTAGGGTGACCAGATGTCCCGATTTTATAGGGACAGTCCCAATTTTGGGGTCTTTTTCTTATATAGGCTCCTATAACCCCCTACCCCCGTCCTGATTTTTCACATTTGCTGTCTGGTCACCCTAGTCAAAGCTAGCAAATGTATGTCTGCCTGCACTGGCAATTACACTTCCAGCAACAGTGCAGACGTGCCCTGTATACACCACCATCACCTTATCACGTTTTACATACAACAATTGCCATTCTGCTTTCTCCTATATGTGCTACAGACTTCCATCCCGGGAGTGCTACTTCAAAGGTTGATGTCAGATGCATTTGCATCTGTATTTCTGAGTTCAGTCAGGCTGAAAGGAACTACTTGTCTTTTTCTATAATTTCCCAGTGCGGTTCTGAGGGGATTAGTGAAGGTTCCCGTTAAGAAGAATGAAACACAGAAGAACCAGATTATACCTATAGCAAACTGCCATTTATTAAATGGAATTTAAATCCTCCTCCTTGTCCCAAATCCATACAATGTTGAGTGTTAATATTTGCCTTGGGATCTTTCCATTTGCAGGTGCAGTATATAGATGAAAGTACGTATATCCACATGTGAATCCTTTAAGGAGAGCCTTAAAGGATTCACATGTGAGGAAGCTGCTGCATATCGGCTATTTTACCCAAAGGCTGGAAAAAAACGTTTCACCTGAATCATCCTCTCCTGAGCTAGTATCAGAGCGGAAGAAAATGATGTACTGATATGTGACCAAAACATGAGTTTGCTAGTCCCAAGATGGAAGAGATGCAGCTCCAGTGGGCTCCCACCTTCCACTTAGCAGATCTCAATGCACACATGGAAAGAATTTCCTTCAGAAGGAAGACGGTTCTTCAGGACAGCTCTGTGTAAACTTGAAAGCTTGTCTCGCTCACCAACAGAAGTTGATCCAATAAAAGATATTACCTCTCCCCCACCTCCTTGGATCTCTAACATCCTGGGTCCAACATGGCTACAACCACATTACATAGAAGCTGTACTTATCTCCATTAATATTTAGGGCCCTACCAAATTCATGGCTGTGAAAAACACATCATGAACTGTGAAATCTGGTCTCCTCTGTGAAATCTGGTCTTTTGTGTAATTTTATCCTATGCTATATAGATTTCATGGGGGAGATCAGCATTTCACAAACTGGGGTCTGGACCCAAAAAGGGACTGCAGGGGGGTCGCGGAATTGCCACCCTTACTTCTGTGCTGCCTTCAGAGCTGGGTGTCCAGAGAGCAGTGGCTCCTGGCCAGGTACCCAGCTCTGAAGGCACCGCCCCACCAGGAGCAGTGCTGAAGGAAGGGTGGCAATACCATACCATGCCACCCTTACTCATGTGCTGCTGCCTTCAGAGCTGCGGACGGAGAGTGGTGGCTACTGACCGAGGGACCAGTTCTGCAGGCAGCAGCGCAGAAGTAGGATGGCAATACCATACCATGTCATCCTTACTTCTGCACTGTTGCTGGCGGTAGGGCTGCCTTCAGAGCTGGGTGGCTGGAGGTGGTGACTGCTGCCAGCAACAGCGCAGAAGTAAGGGTGGCAATACTGCGACCTCCCTATAACAACCTTGAGACACCCACCCACCCCCTGCCACAACCCCATTTTGGGTCAGGACCCCTAAAGTTACAACACCCTGACATTTCAGATTTAAATATCTGAAATCATGAAATTTATGATTTTTAAAATCTTATGACCATGAAATTAACCAAAGAACCGTGAATTTGGTAGGGCCCTATTAATATTTGATGAAGATGCTGTCTCCTGACCAAGAATCTGTGGAAAGAGCTGTGGCATCCTTTGAATCAGCAGATGCAGTAGCCCTTGCCGTGCTGCAGTGGGCAACAAATTTAGAAACCTAGAAACCTGCATTTTTAATGTGAAATTTAATCCAGGTCCTGATTTTATTAGATCTGACAGGCTTGCAGGGACCTGCAGCTGTCATGAAGAGGGAATGTATTCAAGCCTTTCTATCCTTAGATTCGTCACTAGACCTTTTAGTGCCTGCAGTAGACCCACGGGAAGTGTGGTTCCAGTGCATGGAGGGGAGGGGTGACCAAGCATGGAACGAATTTCAGGTGTTACTTCATTTAGCACTGCAGAGAGGTGGCCCGTTCTATTTGAGGATCCATCAGTGCTGCTAATATTGCCAATTTGGGTAGGTTGAGTTTATCGGGACATGTATTCCTTAGAGCATTGATAAACTGAAATGCTGATTTCTGTGCTGGAGAGGTAAAGTTACACCTACCATGCCAAGCCAAAATAAGATCTTGCTAAGCAGTGCCATTTAAAACAAAAACTATGCCAATTGCAATAAGGAACTTTTTAGTTCAAGGTTTTCTATGTTGTATTTATTTAAATGACAGCACAGTTTACTGAATGTGGCAGCTGAGGATTTTTCTACTATTTTACTTTTCTGTACTGGTGTTGATTGTTAGGTCTTATGGGGCTGGTAACCTCTTGGTGAAATGGGGAATGAGCAAAATGGTGAGGGACAGATTTTTTTTTCAAGAGTTCACTAGTTTTGGGGGCCTCCATTTTGGGGTATGCATTCTGAGATACTTAGCATCTGCTTTTCAGAAGCATAGATCACCAGCCGCTCCTGCTGAGTGAAATTGGAGTTGAACACTCAGCACCGCTGGAATTCAGGCCAAGATCCGAGTCAACAAAAGTTACAGACACATTTGAATGTGGGCCTTAAACGTTACCTCTTGCTCAAAAGACCTAAGCAGGAAAAAGGAGTAAGGAACATTAAAGTGATTTCTGTGGTGGGTTCAGTTGCTCACTATCTCAGGAATGGGCCTACTGAGAAGCATTGGAAAGCAAAGGAAAATGAGCATGTCTACCAGATTGGCAGCCAAGTGAGGACTTGTCCGGCATATCAACTGGGAAGTCTCGGGACATGCTTCTTCATCTAGGAGAAGTACGTAACCCATGCCTGCTTGGTGTGGAACTCTGTACCCCTCTAGTGGCACCTAGACCAGCTAGAGATTGATGAGCTTGCTACAGCCCTGGCTTTTAGCTCATGCATTAAGGTCCAGAGGCAGGGGCGGCTCTATGTATTTTGCCGCCCCAAGCACGGCAGTCAGGCGGCTTTCGACGGCGCACCTGCGGGAGGTCCGCTGGTCCCGTGCCTTCGGCATACCCGCCACCGAATTGCCGCCAAAACTGTGGGACCGGCGGACCTCCCGCAGGCATGCCGCCGAAGGCAGCCTGACTGCCGCTCTCACGGCGACTGGCACGCCGCCCCCTGCGGCTTGCCACCCCAGGCACACGCTTGGAGAGCTGGTGCCTGGAGCTGCCCCTCTCCAGAGGTCCCAAGTTTGATCCCAGCCACCACTGACCAGGGTCTTGTCGGTGTTTCACAGGCATCCAGCATATTCCCAGGGGACAGGGCTTATTAGCCACCTTAATTTTATAAACAATAGTGTATGAAAAATAATCTACTTCAGTTATTGGAATTAGTTATGTGAAGTCAGGTAGTGCCCACAAGTGCTAGGCACTGGCCATAAACATAAGATGACATAGTCTCTTCGCTGAAGAAACAAAGCAAAAGACAAAGAGAAAAGGAGTGTGATAAAACATACAAAGTTGCCCCTCTCCCCAGACAGTATCCATTAGCAAGGTTCTTCTTGGTATCATGGAAGAAATAAATGGGTTTTGTGGAGAGAGCTGAAGTGTGCTATGGACTAATTTAGGGAGGACATTCTAAGCATAAGGAGCCAAGAATATGGCATGAAGACAGATGTGAAAAAGGAAGGGAAACTATGCAAGAAATGCTGAAACTTCTCCAGTGGTTCACTATGCAATAGTGAAACTGACTGAGCCCCTTGTTGTATCATGCTATGCTTTATTTGACTCAGTAGTGTACGTTTGATCCAACAACAGTGGTGCCTCCTTATGCATGGAATACCCTCTTAATTTTGGTTCATAAGGTCTTTGATTCTAAGCTTTTCAGGGCAGGGACCATGCCTTACTATGTGGTTACATAGTGCCTAGCACAATGGGTCTGCAACCATGATTGGGACCTCTAGATGCTACCCTAATATACAAGCAATAAACAAGAACATTTTAATAACCAGCTGATTCAAGAAGAATTTCAGGTTAAGGGAAAATGTTGTGTCACCCCACTTCCCACCCCTCCAGCTATTCCTATTCTTTTATTCATTCCATGGACTAACGGGAAGGCAGTCACATTTATAGTGCCATGCCTCTCTGAAACAAATAGCACCATGAGTCCATCCCTGTTTTCTTTTTGTGGAGTAGGGTTGAGGGACTGTGGAGAGAAATCACCTAAATCAGTCTCCAATTGAAGAAATTGTAGTTGAAAGCAGCCCTCCTGCACTGTAACTTCATTTACAATAATCCATATTTTAAATAATGTAAGGAAACAGAATTGGGTAAAGCCTAAAATGTCACACTAAAGGCAGGTTAGGGAAAGCTTTTATTATGAAATGCTGTCAAAAACTCACATACACTTTAGCAATATTAGGAGCTTGCCTAACCTGAAAAGGCGCATGTAAACACAATGCTAATCCCTCTGGGCAGGAGAGGCACAGAGGCTGCCAGAATATACTGCACTCAGCAGGAGACATGAGAAGCTAGTTAAGACTTTCTTCTTTCTTTAGAGTTTATTTAGGCAATGTAGCTAACTCAACTGTGCCATGCATTTTTCAGTGGTGTTCTGCTTGTATCTGATGTTACGGCTGAATTGATTGAGAGACCTGGCATTCTAGAGCAGAGTGCAAGGGGGAAATTTCAAAAGCTTACAGGTTTGGTTCAGACCAGTCTAGAAAAGTCTTGGTGATTATCTGAACCTTAACTGAGCTCTAAGGTTCGCACTCCATCTAACCCCTCACAATGCTCCTTCCTTTCCCATCCACTCCTCTGTGCCCCTCTCTGTTTCCTCCAATCCCTAACATACCTTCCCACAAATCCTTCTCACTGAATCCAAGTTTTGATCTGCTTCTTTTCTTCATCACTGATGCTTCCTCTCCGCTACCTTTTACAGAGGGGCTTAGCTGAAGCGCAAACAGTCTAACAGCCGATAGCGTTGGGATGGTTTCACTCTGTCCATGGTGGGGCATGTTTGCTTTCTTGGACATAATTTTGCTTCCAAGTTGTTTTAGCAGAATGGCTGCCACTGTATATAAAGTATAGGTAACAGAAGTGTATGCCTGTAAGCAGCAGTTCAAAGGGAGGAGAAATATATTGCATGTATAGGGGTTAAAAGCAGAGGCAAGTTTCCCCACCTCTCTTTGACTTAGGGGGAGCAAAATTCCTTCACACTCTTCCTTGATGGTTGATGCAGTGAGACAGCCCCCTCCTGTTTCAATCTACTTTAACCAGTGTGTATGGGCTATTATAGGCCTGCCCTCGCCTGAGGTAACATTGCCTGTAGGTGTCCTACAAATGCCCTGCCAAACACCAGGCACGCAATTGACCAGCTCATCATTTTTCTTTTCTTATCCTTCCCTGTCGTGCTGACACTGAAAGGCAGTAGTAGAGGGATGACTTCAATGGATCAGTAATTTTGCAAGAGTAGACTGCCTAGTTGGCAGCATTGTAAACTGATTTGCAAAATACTCCCTGTACTCACCGATCCAGCTTGGTGTTCAAGATTACAGCTCTGGGTTAAAAACTGTCAAGTTATTCATTGTGAATATAGTATTTGACAAATTAACCTGCTTTTCTGTATGGGAGGTGTTCTCAAATCATACCTGATTTCTACCCATCTATTTGTTGTTTGAATGTATCTGCCAAATAACTTACGCAAACAAACTTCCATCAGTGAATAGTTTGTGAACTGTTTACTCTGATTAGCCACCTAAGTTACATGGAATTGTTTTTACTCTCTGAGTGGAAGCCTCTTAAACAGGCAGGTATTTATTGATGGATAACAAATAGTGCACTGACCGTTATTGGGAAATGATGGAGAATATCATTCTGTATTCCCAATAGCAGAGTGAACTTGCTACACAGGCCTTTTCTACACTAGAAAATGTTTGCTGGCATATCTATACCTGTATCGTTGCCCCAGTAAACCTTCCTTGTGTAGACTTAAATTATACAGACAATGAAGTGCTATTGCTGGTATCCTTATGCCAGTTCCCTACACGACAAGCTATAGCATCAAAAGCACTTTTTTTGCCAGAATAACTGTGTCTATAGCATAAGAACATAAGAATGGCCCTACTGGGTCAGACCAAAGGTCCATCTCGCCCAGTATCCTGTCTTCCGACAGTGACCAGTGCCAGGTGCCCCAGAGGGAATGAACAGAACAGGTAATCATCAAGTGCTTCCCCTGTTGCTTATTCCCAGCTTCTGGCAAACAGAGGCTAGGGACACCATTCCTGCCCATCCTGGCTAATAGCCATTGAGGGACCTATTCTCCATGAATTTATCTAGCTCTTTTTTGAACCCTGTTATGGTCTTGGCCTTCACAACATCCTCTGGCAAGGAGTTCCACAGGTTGACTGTGCGTTGTGTGAAGAAATACTTCCTTTTATTTGTTTTAAACCAGCTGCCTATTAATTTCATTTGGTGACCCCTAGTTCTTGTGTTATGAGCAGTAGTAAACAGCAGGGCATTTGCTGGTAAAAAAAATGTTGTTAAAAAGACAATCCCTTCTAAATGACATTACTATGCCAACTGTTCTAGTGCAACCAGACCTTATTCAAAAACATATTCCCCAATTTCTATATGCACTCTATGGGCCAGCCCTAGCAGAAAACATCTACAGTGAGAACCTGGGCAGGGAAGAGCAGTCCTTAGGGGACTACTGGATATGGTGCAATTTACAGCAAACCATAAGCTGCTCTAAGTCATGCCAAGACCATTTTGGCCACTATTTGGGCTGAGGATAAGGGGAAGCATAAAAATGGATTAGTGCCACCTTTGCCTGCTGTGCTGAACGTGAGTATAATGCAGTGCAGAATTGAGCCCCTATGTATTTTAGTGCATATCTGTATTTAACTAAAGAAAATTTAAAGGTTATAGGGAATAACATTTAGGAATTAAACCTCTGTCTGTGTAAGGATTTTCTATATTGCCTGTCACTATGTATCTAAGTGCTTCCCACTTCGTTGTGAGGTTCCTCAGAGATTTCATGGAGCCTTCTGCTTTTTTCCCTCTTCCCTGGCTATTGGAAGTTTTGTTTGGGAGATCATATAAACTTTCCCTTTTCTTCTCTTCTCTTCTCTTCTTACTCTGTTCATTCAAAGTGCACAGGGTGTTTTGTAATCTTATTGTTTCACTTAATCTTTTATTTCAATCAGTAGGTCTTGGTGTAGGCCTCAAACCCATTGTGAAGCATGACAATGAGGCATGCAGTTCTTCATACCTCACCTCAGCCGTTTTTAATAAGACCCACACACACACCTGGAAGTTTCACCTAAGAACCCCACTTGTTTCATCTAAGACCCAAATCCTCAAAGGTGCTTAGGTACCAGACTCTCATTGATTTCAGTGGAAGTCAGGGCCGGCTCCAGGCACCAGCTTAACAAGCAGGTGCTTGGGGCGGCCAAGGGAGAGGGGCGGCACCTGCGGCAATTCGGGGGCGGCAGCTGCTGAACTGCCACCGCCGATCGCAGCCTTTTTTTTTTTTTCCAATTGCCACCGCCGATCGCGATCGCAATTGCGATCGCAGCTTTTTTTTTTTTTTTTGCTTTGGGTGGCAGAAATGCTGGAGCCGGCCCTGGTGGAAGTTAGAAGCCCAAGTAGGGCTGATCATATCTGAGGATCTGAGCTTAAGGTCTTTTTTCTAGTCTTTGGTCTGTTGCATTCTCTGGCTTTGCTATGTTATAAAAACCTAACCTTCTTGAAGTACTCAGGGTTTCTGCTTCTCTTTCAGTACTGCCCCTGAAATCACTGAACAAACAATTATTACTGATCACAGTAGTAATTTACCTAAGCCATGGAGGTGAAATGTACAGTTCTCACTTTCATACATTTTTACTCCTTGTTCAATAATTAAGTTATCCCCAAGATTTCAAATTATTTACCAGCTTTATGATTAATTGGGTGTAGAGCTGCAATGTACTCATGAATGTTTCATGACTTCCTTTCCAATAAA
This sequence comes from Terrapene triunguis, assembly GCF_002925995.2. Classification (NCBI taxonomy): domain Eukaryota; kingdom Metazoa; phylum Chordata; order Testudines; family Emydidae; genus Terrapene; species Terrapene triunguis. Next base: position 48,702,084 of record NW_020664393.1, on the reverse strand, counting down.
CTCAGAGAAATGATATCTCAAACTCTTAATCCTTATCAGGTTGGCAGGGAGCCAGGAGCAGAGCTGAAACTTTGATTGAATTTTAAATATAAAGATTTTTAGTTTACTGTCTCCATTCCTTTGCAAGAGGAAACAAAGCTTTTCTTAACATTCCTAAGAAATAAAATAGGCCTCAATCATATGCTAATTTCCACATACAAGTAGCACTAAAGATTCAGTTGGCTTGGCTCATTGTGCTAATAAAGGCAGAGCATAGATGTGAACCATTAAATATTAAAATACAATATTCATTAAAATATGTGCCCAGAGGTACATATTGGTCCTGATTTACGATGACTCATGACACTTTTATCCCATTTGCTGAGATTTAGGCAGTGCATGGTGCAGATAGATGAGGAACAGTATTAGGAAATCAAAAGCTAAGGAACTAAGAGAAGGAATGATTAGAATGCTCATCTTAGTCATTTGACTAAAAGGATTAAAATGCCTCCTTCAGACTGCGTCGGAAAGTTCCATGTCTGTTTGATTTGCATCATCCTAAAGAAATGTGCATGTTACTCCACTTCAAAATTTCCCTTCCCTTCTATCCTCCCTAACAGCACTGCAGCTCCCCTGCATCAGCAGACCCTGGACGTCACATCGCTCCCTTGGCACACTCCCCATGATGCTCCCTTCCTGTTACACCACTTCAGATGACTCCTGGATACCCAGAGCCATCACAATTCCCCCATCCGGCTGGTTCCTGGCACCCTATGCCTTTTCCAGTAGGATCTTGGATTCCACAGCATGCACATGGACCAGGCTAGATCCCTGCTCCCACAGCACCCCTCATTGCCATTCCAATGCTCATACAGGCTTCTGATTTCCTGTGCTGCTACCCCTCACCCCCAGGAAGAATCCTGCTCCCCCCACCTCCGCCCCCATAACTGAGGAAGCCTGCAGTGCTCCCCCACAAGAGACTCCCAGCACCCAGTCCAAAGCCCCCCTGCCTTTGCCAACAGGAGAGACTCAGTACTAGGATCCAGCTGCTGTAAATTGAGACGCTTTGGAGCCTTATTATCTTTTCTTGCTTGGCACCATTGTCTGATAAAATGCTTTTTAGTTAATGTTTCTCTCTCTAATGGATCCTCCTCTGAGCCATAAAGAAGCTGCCGCGTGTTATGGGACAGAGAGAGAAAAGCACTGACATACAGACATACATACAAACACTCATATTAGGTAGAACGTTTGATTTTTCTACTTCTATCCCAATCAGCCAGAACTGGACTTTGTACAAGGGGCATGCCCCGATGTTGCTGCAGAGATTTACGTGCCTAAATCTCAGTTTCAGGTTCCAGTGCAATTCACAAAACTCCCGCTGAATCCTGTAGATTCATTCTATGAATGCCTAAATTCATTCAGCACCTATGCCTCTGGCCATGTGCACTACTGCCACCCTTAGGCATCTGGTTGCCTCTCGCATCCAAGCCCCAGAGCATAGATGGCACATGATGGAGACCAGGGAGGCTAAGCCTCCCCAAAGCTCACACTGCCAGGGGCAGGGGGAAGTGGTGGATTTGGGGCCCCCTGAAAAATCTCCCCCCCGTCACTGCCCCAGGGTTGGAGGAGCTTGAGTTCCCCTCCATGACCCTGGGGCACAGAGCTTTCCTGGTCTTGGGGCAGTGTGGGGAGGAGGAGCGGGCAGGGAGCAGAGCCTCAGGAGGAAGAGGAGGAGTGGGGGCAGAAGAATGGGGGCGGGGCTGTGGGTGGAATGGGGTGGGGCCACAGGGTAAGGGGCAGAATGGGGGAAGGGCATCAGGCTCGGCGCTCCAGCCAGGGCAGAGAGCTCCGCTGCGATCCCAGCCAAGGTTGAGAGCTGGACCCCAGCTGGGGCTGAACTCGCAGCCCCCCACCGCCCCAGAGAGGAGCGAGTGGGGGCGGGGCATCAGCCAGAAGAGACGGGTCAGGGGCTAGCCTCCCCAAGGGGAAGCTTCACCCGTTGTCCATGCCCCCAGAGCAATTTAAAAAAACAGCAAAGGTAGGGATTCAGCCATCTAACTCACACGCAGGGCCCGATCCGGGAGGCATGCTCAGAGCACATATACCAGATTGGGCAGCTCACTCAAAAAAGATCACACAAAACAGTTTGTAGGGAGGCCCTTCCTTATAACTTTTAGCCCAGTAGTTAGGGTGCTCACCTGGGATGTGGGAGACCTCCCCGTTCAAGTCCCCGCTTCACTGGATGAAGAGAAGGGATTTAAACAGGGATCTGCCACTCCTCTAATGCCCTAACCATTGGGCTATGGGATAGTCTGATGTAGGGGCTCCCTCAATCTCTGCTGTTGAAGCTGTTACATTCTGGATAAATAAAGAGTAACTGGAGCAGGAAGTCTACACCCTGCATCACCTACATCATGGGTGAGTGCCCTAACACCAGGCTATAAAATCACTCATGCTCACTTGCTTGCTGTCTCTTCCCCTATCCCTCCAGAACTTAATTATTTAATCAATGTAAATATTTCTTTAGTAACTTTTTTAAAGAAGGTTCTTTCAACTACATTTTTGGCTAGACATTTCCTTAGGTGTGTTTTTTTTTTTTTTTTTTTGTAAATCTGCTGTGTGAACTCTTTTAAACTTGAGTGACTAAAGACAGGCACCTAAAACCATATTTAGGGTGCAGTTTACCTCATCCACCATCTGAGCACAGCTGTGCCTCAGTTTCCCCACTAATTGCAGTCTCCCTCTCTCTGTCTGGCAGGTTCTTTTTGATTTGGCTAGAGGGCCAAAATTGTTTCCTCTTGTGGGAGAAACAAAAAATTAAATACAATAAATACTTCACAGACAAGTCCTTCATCCTCTTTTATAGCAGCCCCTGCTGTAGACTATAGCTACATGATGGGGATGAAAACAGAGCAGATGAAAGATGGAGCCTGAGCTTCCCTTAAAGGCCCATCTCGAACAGTGATAAGTGTCAACTAACAGGCCTGATTTCAAAAGTACTGAGCATAGGGACATGCCTTCATTGGGAGTTGTGGGTGCTCAGCAGCTCGGGAAACAGGCCATTTACTGAGGTCTTGGATTAATGCCCACGTTCAGGCACCCATATGTGCAAACACTGAGATTGATGATAGGAGACAACATTGTCCAATAGAGAGGGCACTGGAATGGGAACTGAGACACCTGGGATCTATTTCCCACTCCGCCGGTGACTTGCTGTGTGACCTTGAGCAAGTCACTTCACCCACCTATATCTCTGAGTTTCTACATTTGTAAAATGGAGATATCGATATTTTACCTACTTTGTAAAGTGCTTTGAGCTCTATGGATGCTAAACCTTATATAAGAGGTAAGTATTAGTAGATGGAGTTATTCCCATTTGAAGCAAAGAAAGAATAAAGACTAATTTGTGTGAACAATTACCACAGTTCACTCTGGAACTGTATGCCTAAAATATTTAAAAATCAGGCCTTTTATATTTTCCAGTGGACCTGGTCTTTTACATTTGAAAGTACTTTGCAAACTCCAATTCAACTTTTTCACAAGGGTATTGCGAAGATTAGTTAAGGGTCTAATTTCAGAAGTGCTGAGCCCCCAGAACTTCAATTAACCTCAACTTGAGTTGAAAAATCAAGCTCAAAATCCCTTGAGGAGGACACGGAATGAGGTATTCTCAGAGCTGGGATGAGAACTCAGATGATCCTGGTGCCAATTTATGTGCTGAAACCACTAGACCATGCAAATAAGCCATTAATAAAACTTGAATACATAGCAATGTGCTTTTCATTTGGCATTGATTTTAGTCTGGTCTAAAATCTTGAATTTCCTACAACTATAAACCTGAATAATATAGAATCATTTTAGAGTGATCAGTTTAAAGCAAAACCTTTCCTGAGGCCTTTCAGCACCTTTCCCACGGTAAGGGCTTGAAAACATTTCAAGAGTATAATACGTCTCAATGGAGAAGGAAATATTTATCTTGCTCCACAAGCAGAAGGACTGGAAGCAAGTCTAAATAAACCATGCACATAAATCTCTTTCTTATGAAAATCCAGCCATCAGTGTTGTTCAGCCTTGGTAAGGAGTGAGGCCTGGGCTTGCAATCAATAAACAGAAATGCACTATCTATCAACATGTCTGTGTGTGCTAGTGGATAAAGGAGCACTATCAGAACCAGAGTGTAAACAACAAGATCGTGCGTCAAGCTGAATTAAGTGCAAAAGCAAACTGTTTTCATTTCTCTCGTCCTGTCCAACCAAACATAATCTTTCCCAGCTAGGACAGTTTCATCCTAGCAAATAGGCTAATTTACCAAGAAGGATCATAAACAATATGCAGGGGAAAACAGGTTATACACCTTTGTGGACTCCGTGTAAGCATTTTAATTGTGGGAAGTGAAAAGTCTATGGACATCTATTGAATACAGAAGGTTAGATCAACTGATGTAATACACTGGCTGAGGATCTGACCCAGAATGTCCACTAACAGGTTAACAGAGGGTGCTAAAAGTATATTTACATTTTGGTGCCATGTTGTACAGATGAAACATGGCTTGATTATTTTTACAGACACAATTTCACTTCATAAATAAGTGCTGTAGATTCAACATCCCTTCCCAGTGGTGTCCGACAGAGGCCACCACCTCTGTACTGTGTCACCTAATTTCTCTAGAACTAATTAAGTGAGAATGCAGAAAATTCTGAGAAGCAGTGTGAATAACGCGACAAAGAGTCCTGTGGCACCTTATAGACTAACAGACGTATTGGAGCATAAGCTTTCGTGGGTGAATGCCCACTTTGTCAGATGCATGTAGTGAAAAGTTCCAGAGGCAGGTATAAATATGCAGGCAAGAATAAGACTAGAGCAGTGGTTCCCAAACTGGGGTTCGTGAACCCCTGGGGGTTTGCAAAATGTTACAGGGGGTTCTTGGGAAAAAATTCCCTAATGGCGGACTGAGCTGTCCCTGGGGACCCGGACCCCAGGCACCATGGGGCCAGCAGCCCGGAGCCCCTGGACTTCCAAGAGCTAAGCAGATCAAAGCAAGCATATCTATCACACTGAGGAGATTTAAACTTCAAGACTCCTTATAAGAAATGGAAAGGGAGGTGGATATTTTTTGCTGTTTTTAAAATTAAATAGGCAGCTAGTATAGTTTTTAAAATTATTATGAAGAACAAGTTTAAGCTTTGTTGTAACGTGCGTTGTTTGCCTGGACTGCTCAAGACCTGAATGCTTGTGTAGGAGGAACTCTTTGAGTTGGCTTCTTAAATACCTTCATACTGGTTTCACATCTGATACTCCTTGATGAAACATAGCAGCCTTGTCTTATAACAGGCTTATTCAAAGTGATACAAGCTACGAAAGTGAGATCTTGGAAGAGTGTTGCTGTTTTCATAATGTAATAAAAATACTGTAATGATTAATAATAATAAATAGTGTGTAATAAGCATGGCATCAAAACAAATTTTATATTTCCAAAATCACTGCTTTTATAATTTATACTCAGGTAAAGGACAAAATCCCTGGAAATATTCATTTTTAGGGGGGGGGTTCATGAGATTTGACATTTTAGTGAAAGGGGTTCACAGGTTATTAAAGTTTGGGAACCACTGGTCTAGAGATAACGAGGTTAGTTCAATCAGGGAGGATGAGGCCCTCTTCTAGCAGTTGAGGTGTGAACACCAAGGGAGGAGAAACTGCTTTTGTAGTTGGCTAGCCATTCACAGTCTTTGTTTAATCCTGAGCTGATGGTGTCAAATTTGCAAATGAACTGAAGCTCAGCAGTTTTTCTTTGAAGTCTGGTCCTGAAGTTTTTTTGCTGCAGGATAGCTACCTTTAAATCTGCTATTGTGTGTCCAGGGAGATTGAAGTGTTCTCCTACAGGTTTTTGTATATTGCCGTTCCTAATATCTGACTTGTGTCCATTTTTCCTTTTACGTAGGGACTGTCCAGTTTGGCCGATGTACATAGTAGAAGGGCATTGCTGGCACATGATGGCATATATTACATAGGTGGACGTGCAGGTGAATGAACCAGTGATGTTGTAGCTGATCTGGTTAGGTCCTGTGATGGTGTCGCTGGTGTAGATATGTGGGCAGAGTTGGCATCGAGGTTTGTTGCATGGATTGGTTCCTGAGTTAGAGTTACTATGGTGCAGTGTGTGGTTGCTGGTGAGAATATGCTTAAGGTTGGCGGGTTGTCTGTGGGTGAGGACTGGCCTGCCTCCCAAGGCCTGTGAAAGCGAGGGATCGTTGTCCAGGATGGGTTGTAGATCACTGATGATGCGTTGGAGAGGTTTTAGCTGAGGACTGTAGGTGATGGCCAGTGGAGTTCTGTTGGTTTCTTTCTTGGGCTTGTCTTGCAGCAGGAGGCTTCTGGGTACACATCTGGCTCTGTTGATTCGTTTCCTTATTTCCTCATGCGGGTATCGTAGTTTTGAGAATGCTTGGTGAAGATCTTGTAGGTGTTGGTCTCTGTCTGAGGGGGTGGAGCAAATGCGGTTGTACCTCAGCGCTTGGCTGTAGACGATGGATCATGTGGTGTGTCCGGGACGGAAGCTAGAGGCATGAAGGTAGGCATAGCGGTCAATGGGTTTTCAGTATAGGGTGGTGTTAACATGACCGTCATTTATTTGTACCGTGGTGTCTAGGAAGTGGACCTCCCGTGTAGATTGGTCCAGGCTGAGGTTGGTGGTGGGGTGGAAGCTGTTGAAATCGTGGTGGAATTCTTCCAGAGTCTCCTTCCCATGGGTCCAGATGATGAAGATGTCATCAGTGTAGCATAGTGTGAATAACGTTCACCCAGAAGTCCCATATTAAAACCAGGAACATCCCATTGTTTAATAGCTCTGACGAAGCGTTCTCAAATGTAAAAGTCCTTATAAAATATTGCCATATACATCAATATAAGAATAACTAATCAGAGCAAAACTTTAAATATTTTATCAGTTATGCTTACACATACACAGCTTTTAATATGGAGAACTCAACATAGAGGCTTACAAAAAATTGAAACAATATGTGTATATAGTAGGGAACTGATAAATAGCCACTTCACACTCAACTTGCATAGGAATCCACAATCTTTAAGCTATTTGCTGCTGTTAAATTTTAATTTTAACAGAAATTACTAGGAATAATGAATCCTGGATTTAACAGAATTAAAAAAAATCCACTGCCCAGATAGAATGATGTAAAAGTAAAACATTCAAATACTGCTCACATTGTAACCTCTATTTGCAAATCTACCCAGCCATAACAGCAGAGATGCTGGTGTAAATATATACTAGTTATAAGCATGGTCCTGCATCCTGCTCAGCATCCTCTGCTCCTATTGACTATGTCACAGATATTTCTGTGAGTGTTGAGGGAGCTCAGGATTTCACAGGAAGTGCTCAGGACCCCACAGGATAAGGCCCCAAGAGTTTAACATTATGTCTTTCTGACATAACACAGCTTCCCTAGCTTGCTAGCTGTGACAGACCTGGAGCTGCTCTGCAATAATTTATGAGTTCTGTTTGTGGACTTGGTTATTGGGATGTTTACTGTACAAATATATTGGTTTAGTTTAATAGCAGGCTGTAAGGAAAATAAAACAGGAAAGGAAAAGAATGGCCCAAGATAAGCCACTCCTCAGCAAACACTTGAGGGTTGTTATGAGACAGGCTGGAAAAGGCGTGGGTACCAGATGTCAAATGGAGTATAGCAGTTTAAAAAGGGACAGTCCATGAAGAGAGGAGAGGCAATTGTCAGGGAGCTGTCTGGGGGAAACAGACTGACACCCAGGATCTGCTGGGGTGTCTGAAGAAGTTAGGCTTGTTTAGCCTACCCTCTGGGGATGGGAAGCTTTTGGGAAAGATAAGCATGCATGAAGACTGTTGTTTTTAAATCCTTTTTCTCTAAGTAGTTTATTCCTATTGGTAAAATCAGACAACGTTTGGTTTCAGAAGGCTGTCAGGTCACTATATGCACCACTGGTCACAGACTCCTGAAAGGAAGAACCACAGGTGCCAAACTCAGGCCGACCGGCTACATAAGCATGATTGGTACACAGGGAGCTAATGCCCAGGACCTAGCCTAAGGTATGAGAATTTTGGGATTCCACCCCAGGAGAGGTAAAGGCACATGGCCTGATGTTTGATTCTGAGGGACTTGGAGAGACCTGGAAGAGAACTGAGGTGCAGCCCAGCCTTGCAACTGTGACACTGACATCAGCATGTTTTTGTGTGGTCAGACATTTCAGCGGGTGAAAGCACTGTGCATTCTTTAATCTGGAATTGTTTTATCCTACTGAAGAGACCTCACAGGTTCCAGTAAACCCATGTCCCCTCAAAGCCTGGGGACTTCTATACAGAATATGGTGCCCTTACCAAAAGGCAGAGTCCCCATAAAGGAGGCTCTCTTTCTTTCCCTGCCACTTCAATAACCCCATAATCTTCCTCAAGATTCAGGCCCCTCTTCAGTATAAACATATGTGACTGTGTTCCTCTCACGAGGCCCTTTTCACTGTATGTTATTCTTGAATCAGATTAAAGGGATCTTGATATCAAGGGTAGTTTTCTAAGTGGAAATTAGACCACAGGGGAACACTATCCATGTATAATACTATTTAAAATGCATGAAGGCAAATCAAAGTGAAGTAATCTTAAAAATTGTGGGCTATCCATAAACTGGTGAGTAACTTAAGATGTCACCTGAGCCTCCCTGGGTGGGACAGAAGAAAGCCCCATGGATCCTTGCCCGGAGGCATGCAAGGGTGAAATGCTGCCTCCACAATATCATAGCTATTGTCTGCAGATCCATGGATGCTCCACTGTGGGGCTGATCTGCACAGGAAAGGGAGCAAGCTGTGGGGAATCTACAGAGAAGGTTTTAAGGAGTTAGTATTAATATCTGCACAGATCCCCTCCATGCTGGAAGGGGTGTTCTGAGCAGCAGCCAGCAGTCAAAGCCCTGGAAACACAGGTCCTGGATTGTTAAACGAAGTGGTGTGAATCCTAATAATGAATGGGTGACACCGTATATTTAAGGCATGATCTCAGACGGGTTATGGAAGGTCCATGAGAAAAAGAGCAGATTAATTTGATGCAAAGTTCATATTGCATTGAATTGGTTATTTCCCCCCAGCCAAAGACAAAAATGTAAAGCAGAAGTAGGGCAATAATGCCCACTGAACTACTGGCTTCACCTTTCATCTTTCCTTCATCCTCTTATTATGCAGAAACCACAGTCACTTTCACTTCACTATTCTCTGAACCGCACTCTTTCAGTTCTGGGAGCAGAGGAAATGCAAAATTGAACATCCAGGTTGTGCAATCACATCAGATTTCTTAAGAATAGACTTGTCTTCTGGGCTTTGGCTCTTCTCATTGGCATTCGTAACCATTGTCTGCACAGTTTCTCAAGCTTAGTTTTGTCATAGTGTTATAAATGCATTCACTATGCCCATCAGCAAGTGGAAGTCTTGTTCAACTTCCACTGCAGTTTTCCTTCGATTTCATCTTTACCCTCTCCCACGCTGTGTTGGGTGGAATGTTTTCCTGCTGGGTGGACTTGATAGAAATGCCCATTTAATTTGATTCAGCTCTCCCAGTCTGGTGAAAATAGGAACAATACAGAGAGAGGTGCCAGAAAATCCCTGTTTTGAGAGCAATTTTCCTTTCCAAGAACTCTCCCAGCCTGGTTTAAACATTAGAGCAAAAGCCAGATGGCCATATTTTCCTGTCTGAACATGCAGTAAACTGGGGAAAAAATGAACACGATCCATCTTAACCAATAGAAAAGAGAGCAAGAGAATGGTGGGCACGAAGCTGCTACCATAAGCACCAAGGTGGGGCTAGAAAGCAGTGTGTTACCTATTCTGTGTTCTCCGTGGCCTCAGTCCAGCAAGGCATTTTACATGCGCAATTCTGAGCACTTGGGTACGTCTATTGAAATCAAAAGGTTCACAATTAGGCCTAATAATTTTATTCACCTGAGAGCAAAGTAACATGCTAACATTGCATGAGCAGGCTTGTTCTAGCTCCTTAGTCAAAAACTATATAGAGAGCTTGGTTACTTGTCTCCTTAATATTGTCCTAATATTACCTTTCAAGGTGAAAAAAAACTTGCTTTAAGGAGAGGAATGCAGTTGCTTGGTTACATTCACACACCTTTTTCTAACGGTGCTGTTAATTTCCTCTAGTGGTCTGAATGAATAAAATCTGCCTTCCTTTCCTGCAGCCCCGCACTGCTCTAAACTTTCTAGGTTGCTTTGTAACTTACTTCTGTCCTCTTGTGGGTTAATTATCTTTCTCCATGTTGGTGTTGTCTGTCATTTTGACAGATGACAAAGGCAAGAAGCAGCTGTGCAGAGACGAGTTTGTTTTTTGTGCACTTTGTTCAGCTTTGGGCCATAAAGCTACTGGACACTCCAGAAAAGCCCTGAGCTGGGCTGTAACTAGCAGGAAACAACACTGTTTCCCTGGCAGATGCTTGACCACTGTGACAGGAAAAGTAGGTTGATATAATTAGCCTCTTCAATGTCACTTGTACTTAAAATGTATGTTCAGCAGAATGACGCCATCAGCTCTCTGTGATCAATGCTGGATTGGACATGGAAGAACATTCGCTGGACAATGAGTTGTGCTTACTCTGGTAGGGTCAGATGCTAAAGGACAAGGACATTACTTTATCCAGACAATGTGCACCTCTCAGAAGTGGGAACCTGGACCTACTGCTGTGTACTGAGAACTGGTTACTGAGTTTGCTGAAGAAGCAGACCCCATACTGCACAGTTCAGTAAGATCAAGGCAGGGGCACCTATCCTGGTTAGCCCTGGTGTAACACCGTCCTTGGCGGGCAGGATCAAACCAGGGACCTCTGGAGCTTAGTGCATAAGCCTCTACTGCATAAGCTAAAAGCCAAGTGGCTCTTAGCTAAGGCTGTAGAGCAGACTCATTTTATTTCTATCTCGACGTGGTCTCGGTGCCACTAGATGGGAACTTGCACAGGGGATGCAGGGCCTGGAATTGCAATGGCTCAAGAGACTCTTGGCTCAAGCAGGAGTGATAGGCCTAAGACAGTTTGATTGCAAAGATTATGGACATCAAAGCGGGGGGGTGCAGGCAAGTGACAGCATGGGGCAGCTCTCACCTCCTCCCCTTTCAATTAGAACAGGTTGCTTGAAGGTGGCATCTTGTTTTGTTTAAGTTTCTACCACTTGGCCATATTTACTGTGTCTGTCCTCATTGGCCCTGCCATGAGCAGTGTAACCTGATTTTCCATTTAATGAACAGTGACTCATTAAACATGTGCCTGCAGGCCAGATCCACAGCTTGTGTAAATTCATGGAACTACACTGTTTTACAGAAGCTGAGGATTGTGTCTGACAACAGTTGCACTTCAGCTGGTACTTTGGCATCTGAGTGGTTAAGTTACCTCAGAAGTAACTGACTTCAAAAAGAACAGTTGCCTTTGAGAGCCTTCTTCAAACAATAGTAAGTTGCTATTATATGCAATTGTTCTTTATGCCCCAGTGAGCCTCAACTTAAATGTCAAAATGTAAAACTGAACCAGATAGTCTTGTAGCATGAGAGAAATAGGTTACCTAGCAGTACCAAGATATTGACTCATATGGCTTTAAAAATGGTGTGTTATTTACAGTCAAAAGGAATTCTATACAAGAGGAAATATTTTGACAGTATTTTCTGCTGTGTTGTAACTAGCAAAATTATTATTATTTCAGTGCCAGTCGTATGCTTGGAACTTTACCAGCATAGAAGATGATCTTCTCCCTGTCTCAAAGGGCTTAGGCCTGGATGCACAAAAGGAGTTAGGCAGAGTCAGGCACCTAGAACGTCACTTGAGATTTACAACACCTGAGTTAAGCACCTAAGCTCCTATACAATGAATGGGGAGAGAGGTGTTTTAGACTGCAATTCACAAAAGTCACGCTGACTGTGATCTGGATGTGGATTGATTACACTTTTTATAAATTGACTTGCAACTTGGACACTTTCAGTTGACTTGGTGTGTTAACAATATCTTGAGTGAACTTGGTGATGATGTTTTAGTAATCTGTGTTTAATGTTCACTTAAGATGTGTCTTGCTTTATTTTATCCATGTCCTTTTGTGCATATATTGTAATTTTATACCATTTTTAACAGTTTATAACATGATTTTATGTGAATAAAGGCATTTTTCATTCATCTCTCTCTCTCTTTGCCTCCTTCCCGAAATGACTCTCTAAAAGAGTCATTTCTCTAGCAGCTTTCTCTTCAGAAACTGTTTCCAGGTCAATTCAATCTGCGTAGCCTCCCAGTACACCTAGTAAGCGCAAAGGTCAGAATTTTCTGCTAAGTCCATGAAAGACTGTGCAGTTACAATATACAACTTCCTGCTAGGGTGGAAATGCTTTGTTAAAAAGAGGATCTTGCAGCATGTCCTGCAGTTGGCTGGCTAGACTTTGGGTTAGTCTAATCTCGTCCAGTGGTTCATACTAGAACCACCAAGAAAGCATTGTCTATAGCTGTCTGGTGCTTCATTTTGTTACTGGCATTGCCCCAGAGAAGCACAGATTTCTTGGCATGTACAGAGATCTTGTTGCTAGTGCAGTTGGACCTGGTCTCACAAATGACCTTGAAAGCCAGAAGCAAGGCCTAGGACTGGTAACAGAAGTGACTTGGGAGCCAGTGAAGAATGTGGAGGCACCTAAGTGCTCTGCTTACAGCAGCCTGTTTTGCTAATGGTGTTGGCTGCTGCATTGGCATTTACCACATGTTGCACTGACAACACATAGCTTTGGGATACAGTATGTCAAATGTTGAGCCAGATCAAGCAAAATGTATAGTTAAAACTCCCAGTCCAGCCACAGCTTCTCTTAATCTATGGTGCTTAAATTTGCCTCTGCCAGGACTCCTCTGAACATTATCACAACTTCTGACCAGGTACAGTAGGAAGCTTTACACTACAGCAGTGAGTTATTTCTCTTCTGCCAGAGAAAGGAGAGGCTACAGACACAGGATTGTAGACACGGGTCTACTTCATTTACAAGATGTACAGTTCCTGCTGAACACAGAATGTTAACCAGAGGTGGATGTTTAACATCAAAAACAGCATAGCACAGGCTCAAACTAGAGCAAGGGTGTTTTAGAGATCACTTTGTTATTTCTTTGCTGGAGCAGTTTTGCCATTGATTTTAATGAGAGCAGGAACAGATCCCCCGTCTTAATGCAGTTCAACTCCAGTCTATATGTAACACCTTCTTTAGTTTCCAAAAAGTTTGTGTTGTGAAACTCCCCCCTAAAAGAGCCCTTATTTCCCTTGTTGTTAAGGGAGATATTTTAGCTCAGAGCACAATCTCATAAGCAAATTACATTTCTATTATTATGAAAGTTGCTTACTTCGTACTTCCTGGTGCCTCCTTTTCTATGGTCCCTCCACAATACAAATGGAACTCCACTTGGATTCAAATGTCAGTGACCGGTTCTCTTTAAAGCCAGCGATGTGATGAATATAATAATAATAAGCTTATTTATCTGTCACTCCATCTCTGCTGAGAGGCTGGGTTGTCAGACAAGTATTTCAGAAATACAAGATAATGAAAATATACCACCTCCAAGTAGCTTTTGTTGTAGTTAGTTTGTAACAAGCCAGCTCTCTTTATTTTAGTTGGAACTGTCTACAGTCTTTTGAACTCTTAGCTATTCCTACTTTTTACAGATCGTGGGTCTAAGTTTCATTGGTGCAGAGAACCCACAACAAAGTCAACATGTGCCATGGATTTTCAAAACCCCTGAAAATTAAAATCTTAATATTTAAGTTGTATATTTCCACCACGTCTGTCACATAATCATATTAGGTGAAAAACTAAGCATGACAACAGGGAGAATTAAGACTAGAATGGTAGACTTCACTCTGAATTTTTGAGCTTGAGAGATCTTACTGTATGTCATTATTTTCACATATGCATATTATACATATTTTATATCTATAATACAATTGTAATATACACACAGGCACATACAAACATGCATGTTGTCTGGCACACACTCGCACGATATATATTAAAACATATATACTTTTTACTAACAGTAAAGAACTGCTAACTCTTCTGTCAGTGTATAAAATTTACTTCTGCTGCTGTCATTGCTTTGTCTGTTCATACATAATCTTCACCTTGAAAAGTTTATCTTATCCTTCCATGGACATTTTCTTATCAAAGGGAAAGAAAACAAAATGCCTTTAAAAATGTCATATGGCCAATTAAATTGGAGGGCACAAGAAAGTTGTTATTTTTTTCCAAGAAATTGCAGACAGGTGGTTCAACATGCTAACTTTTAAATGAGGCTTTAACATGTCAGCATATGCAAATATACTTTTTTTGCTGCCAAAGAGGTTTAACAATGTTCCTGGACTTGTAGCATTGCTAGTGTCATTCTGAAACCTAGATTTTGAAGAAATAAAACACCAGATTGAAGAATTTGTACAAAGCATTATAATTTCTTTTTACTTTTGCCACTGTATTATGTGGCGTGATACTAGCTCAGACCAGATGCTCACGTGGTTCAGTATTTTGTGCCATATGCTTCAGAGGAGGGAGCAAGAAATTCCAGAGTGGCAAGTATGGAAAAACTAGCCACTAGGAGAAGTTTCTTCCTATCATTATCAGAGATGTCCACTTCAGAATCTAGGATAGGATATCTCGTGGGGGAAATATGGTATAGATTCCAAGGCCAGAAGAGACTATTCTGTGATCATCTAGTCCAAACTCCTGTGTAAGGTAGGCCAAAGACCCCACTCCCTCCCTCCAGTGCTGCAAGTAGAAATCATTTCTTGCCGGTACTGCACTCATGGGAGGGACACAAGGGCAGGGCCGGCTCCAGGCACCAGGCACCAGGCAACCAAGCACAATCTTGGGGTGGCGGGGGCAGCGCGGCGCGGCATTCCGCGGGGCCTTTATCTAAGTATTGCTCTCCACCAGGGCCGGTGCAAGGATATTTTGCGCCTTAGGCGAAACTTCCACCTTGCGCCTCCCACCCTCCCCCCTCCCCCCGGAGCATCGCTTATTATAAACTTTCAAAAATGAATACTGCATAATATGGTATTGTTCATTAGAATAATACATATTCAGCTTGAAAATTTATTAATTTCATTATTTAGACTACATATTTAATGAAAATAAATGAATAACCTGACAGGGTGTGGGGCTGGCTGGCTTTGGGTACGGGGGTACGGCAGGGGCTGGCTGGAGAAAGGGGGGTGCGGGGCTAGCTGGTTTCAGGCACAGCAGGGGATGCGTAGCTGGTTGGAGATGGGGTGCGGGGTTGGCTGGAGACGGGGGTGTGG
>NW_020664393.1:48645226-48686771 GCF_002925995.2 Terrapene triunguis | reverse complement strand
GCTGGCTTCGGGCACGGGGGTGTGGCAGGGGCTGGCTGGAGACAGGGGTGTGTGGGGCGGGCTGGCTGGCTTCGGGCAGGGTAGGGGATGCGGAGCTGGTTGGAGATGGGGTGCGGGGTTGGCTGGAGATGGGGTGTGTGGGGCTGGCTGGCTTTGGGTACGGGGGTGCGGCAGGGGCTGGCTGGAGAAAGGGGGCTGCAGGGCTGGCTGGCTTCAGGCAGGGCAGGGGATGCGGAGCTGGTTGGAGATGGGGTGTGGGGCTGGCTAGCTTGGGGTATGGAGGTGCTGCAGGGGTTGGATGGAGGCGGGAGTGCGGGGCTGGCTGCAGGCAGGGCAGGGGGTGTGGGACTGGCTGAGGGTAGGGTGGCGGGTACCAGGGCCGTCCCTAGATATTCTGGGGCCCTATGCAGCCCCCCCGCGGGGAGGGTGCCCCAGGCCTCCATGGGGGAGGCGGGAGCAGGGGGGGCTGCTTCCGTGGCGGGGGGACAGGCCTCCAGGGGGTTGGGCTGGCTAGTTCCTTTTTTAATCCAATTATACTTCAGGCCATCATAACATCCCATAGCAATGAGTTCCACAGGTTAATTGTGTACTGTGTGGAAAAAGTACTACTTCTTGCTTGTATTAAACCTCCCCGAGAGTCAGTAGCTAGGTTGATGGAAGAATTCTTCTGTTGACATAGCGCTGTCTACACTGGGAATTAAGTCAGTTTAATTACATCTCTCAGAGGGGTGGATTTTTCACTCCCCTGAGAGACATAGCTGTGCTGGTGTGAGTGTTCAGTGTAGACTAGCCTCTAGGCTCCTAATATTGGTGTGTAGGTGATTAAAGAATTTCTTCTCTTCACGGCCTTTGATTCCTTTATTAATTTTGTTCTCAACATCTTGATTTTGTTATAAACGAGTCCTCCTATCTTCCCTCCTTTTACCCTCTGCTTTTGTGTGTGTGTGTGTGTGTGTGTGTGTGTGATAAGTATGTTACTTACAGATTCAAATGTATCACACCTGATTATGAGACAACTGAAAAACTTTGTTGGTTTCAGACTTATTCTCCAGTATAACAAGATCATTTTGAGTTCTAATCTTGTCCTCCAAAGTGCTTGCAACCCCTCCCGGCCAGGTTTCAAGTGCAAATTTTACAAGCAAAGTCTCCACTCTATCATCTGAGTCTTAAATGAAAATATTGAATAGTACTGTACCCAAGCTAGCCCCATGGAGGACCCCACTTAATATGTCCTCCCAGATCAACAGTGAACCATTGATAACTATTCATTGGGTACGGTCCTTCAACCAGCTGGGTACTCACCTGATAGTAATTCCATCTAGATCACATTTCCCTAGTTTGCTAATAAGAATATCATGTGGGACTGTATCACGCCTTACTAAAGTCCCTAAAGATCATGTCTATTGCTTCCTCCCATCCACTAAGCCAAGTACCCTGTCAAACAAGGAAGCTAGATTGGTATGGTGTGACTTGTTCTTGACAAATCTATGTTGGCTATTACTTATTGTCTCGTTAGCCTCAGGGTGCTTACAAAGAGATTGTTTAATACTTTGCTCCAGTATCTTTCCAGTGTTGAAGTTAGGCTGACTATAATAGTTAGAATTATCCACCAGCCCAAGGAAATTGGAGAAATAGTTGCTGCTGCAGAACCTCCCCTCTTCAGATTCTTATTTCCCATTTCCCTAGCCTTTGTCTGAACTTCCCTTCTGACTCCCTTCTCTGTCCTCCACATCCCCTCACTGCACCATACATTGAGTACAGAAGCCAACAACAAGAGGGGAAGCAGTGTAAAAGAACAAGAGGTAGCTGATGCTCATGATAGTGTCCGTACTGACTGAAGGGCCAAACCACAGGGGGGAAAAATCTTTCTTTCCCCACCAATACCCCCCTTCTGGGTAGGAGGCAGGGAACTCAAATGAAGGGAGTGGATGCTCCTTATTGGCTCTATATCCTCACTCCTGCAATATCTGCCACTTTAGCCAACAAG
The DNA here is from genome assembly GCF_002925995.2 of Terrapene triunguis. Classification (NCBI taxonomy): domain Eukaryota; kingdom Metazoa; phylum Chordata; order Testudines; family Emydidae; genus Terrapene; species Terrapene triunguis. The sequence continues at coordinate 48,684,784 of NW_020664393.1, read as the reverse complement.
AGTGGATAATCACAAGCTTTGTTTACTTCCAAACAAAAAACTAGCTGAACATGGAGTTACGGTGGACAGTACATATCAGTAACTTGAGGGTAAAACATCTTGCTTGGATGCTCTAATTATCCCAGAATCACGCATTACAAACCCAGGAAATTCAGAGTTAAGGTTATACTTAAAAGAAACCTAGACATGTTCAGGTGCAGAAATGCACCGTTAAGGCACACGAGCAACCTTAACTCTGCCCTGCAGTGATGCTATGCAATCATACAATAAAGTGCTCATGATCTCATTTTTACAGACATTCATTTTTCATGTTTTTCCCCTCTTGGTGTCACTACAGGACAGAGTTAAGATTTATACTGCTCTCCATTCCCATGTTCCCAACCAGAATCAAGGCCCCATTGTACAACGATTATTCCAACATATACGAAGAGACCGTTCCCACCCTGAGCAGCTCACAATTGGATGGACATTTCTGCTAGAATGATCACTAGAGGAAAAAGTTAATGATGTTGACATTTAAACATTTATCATCAGGGTTCACGGTCAACACTCCACTTCAATGAACGGGGAAGTTCACATTTTTTGGAGCTATTGTCTAACACTCTCTGCTGATTCTGAAAGACAATCCTGGATCCGTTTACTTTTGGAAGGCTCAGAGCAGCAGCATCCCTGAAGTGTATAGAGCAAAACAGCAATATACATAAAAATCAAGAGGTAATGAAACGAGAAAAAATTACAAAATAAAAACATAAAACTGAATCATTATTACAGTAATTATGTTGTGCATATTCAGTGGGTTTTCTTGTAATATGTCATTGAACAGATATGCTAAGTGACTCATACCTTTGGATCATTCTGTGATCTTCAGATTTGCAATTTACCATGAGCCACCTGGCACCTGCATAACTGCTCAATCACAATGAGGTAATCTGTTTCACAAATTTGGAGTTGATTCAGAAGTGCTAGATTTTAGATTTAGAACTGGACTTGAACCTTTGAGTTTGGTTTGATCCTAGCAAAACATGACTTCCAGGTTGCTGAATGTGCTTTTACTGTATTTCCCTAAAAGCAAGGCAAGAATTTCTTTCAAACAAAAAGAACTGTTTGCATAACACATGTTCCTATTGAGCTGTAAACTTGTTTTTTGATGAATTTCCCTGGGGGGAAAAAGGCTTACATTAAGATAGGAATGGTTCACAACAAAAGCTGTTTGTAAGAAGTATGCAGACCTCTGACAAGATTAAGGGTTATGTAGTTCAAAGGTCTTTGGGTCTCTAGGGATATCACTGTTTAAAACAATATTTACTCTTTTAATCCTTCTCAGAACTTTTTTATTGTAAAGGCAATACTAATAAATAAATAAATTAAATAAATAAAAAGACTTCCCTGCCTTCTTAGGGTTCTAACATGCATTCAATACTTCAATTCCACTTTTTCCTTTCTACCTAGAGTCAAATAGTTCTGAGGATGATCCATTAATTTAAGCTTATTTCCATTCATCTACATTTATAGAGTTAATACTTTTATCCAAAACAGCATAGATAAAAGGTTGTATTGTATTATTTATAAACATAATTTATAAACATAACTTGAAGTAGATTAAACAAGATATTAACTGCGTGTTTTTTTTCCGAACAAGCCCCTTATTTTGGAATAGGCAAATGAGCAAGAATTTGTATTTAGTTCTACCTTATTATTTTTATTTAATATTAAGCATTCAAAAACCCCACTCAGAATCAAGGCCTGATTGTGCTAAATGCTATACAAACACGTATAACATGATCCTTACCCTGAAAAATGTCAAGCTAAGAAGACGACATATAAAGGGTGGGAGGAGAGTTTTATATGCATAACTTGAAGAGAGTCTTTCATTTCCCAGATGAAAGGTGAAGCTGCTGGGTTATGTAAATTATTGCCAAGTTTGAATCAGTCAAAAGAATGTGAATCTGAAAGCTGCAGCAGTGCCCAAAATATTGTTGTTTTGGCTGGAACTGTACATTTTACTAGTACCTTGTTCCCTTAATAGCCCATCCATGCATTAATTAGTGAGTCCAGCTCTTCAAGAGGCAGCATACTCTAATAGATTGGACACTGGACAGGAACACAAGAGACCTGGATTCTATTCCTGGCTCTGCTACTGACCTGTGTCACCTGGAGTAAATCAGCCCCTTCTCCGCCTTATCTATTTAGGCTGTAAACTCTTCAGATGGCCTATTACCATGTGTTTCTACAGTGCCTAACAAAATGGGGCCACAGTATCAGCTGGTGCCTCTAGGCAATACCTTAACACAAATAATGGTAATTTTAAAAGAAAGTCTTTCCTATGGTCTTCCCTAAGGGAATCGTAAAAATAAGAAAACATGCACATTACCTATTCACATAAATCTGGTTGTACTGTACACATAATTGTGTGATCAGTGCCCCATATTAAAGGGTATCTTTCATAAGAGAGCAATTAACATTAGGCCTCCTATACCACAACACTTTGAGAGCTCACATGTTAACAGTCGTAGACATCTGCTGCTTTCTTCATTTCCCCCTTCACATTCAAAAAGCAAAGGCTGTTTTCTTATCTCCAGACCTTTTATTAGTGATAATCACAGTTCTTCAGCACAGGGCCAATTACAAAGCAGTGGTTTAGCAGTCTTAACGCTCATTAGCCCTTATGCTAAATATGGCAGTCCTTTCTTCAGGCTCTGCATCCTGTATAGTTGGGCTAAAGGTATGATTTACTGTTCTGTTGTTATCAATTAACAGCAGTCAGGAGGCCAGAACAAAATATGGAACCTTCCACTTCCAGATTGTCATTTCCCATCTAGGCCAGGTCAATAGTGACTGCAAGTTGGTAAGACCTGGCTGCATCCAGCTCCCAGAGTCACACACTCTGAGGGCAGCAGGCTCAGCAGTGCGGCCAAGCTCTGACCGACCTACAAGAGTGAAGAATCCTCATCCTAAAATGTGCTCTCGCTGACTGAGGTATGTTGATGGAACAGTGAGAGAAGAAGGTTTACACTGCTGTTTCTCACGTAGTATCCCTTTTCTGTATAAATAGAGGTGACTACTGCCCCAGTCTGCCAACCTGGTACTCTTTCATCATCACCACATTCACAAATTTAAAAAGAATAATGGTAAATATATACATAGCTATTAAATAGCCACAGAATAAGAAAATATTTCTGAAGACTCTTTTACCTGCCTAAACCCAACACTGTCGTCTTTAAGCAAAGTAGCACTAAAGCAGATGCACTCACGTTGTTATTTCTAAGTGTGTTGTATTTTAACTTTTATGTTTCTTTTTCTTCGGTTCAAGGGACACTCTTGAGCTGCATGTAATACTTGGTACTGAATTATTATCTACTAATGGCAAAAAGGGTTTTCTTTGATGCACTGTGGACAATACATGTTGAGAAAAGGGATCAGCAACTTGTCTGTGGTAACAATTCTGAGGTCCGTGGTAATTTTTCAAAAAATTGAATGACTGAGTGACATAACCCCTCCCCCCGCCCATGTCCATCACTAAGTACGGTAATTTTGTCAAGTGTCTGTTGTGCAACATGGTGGTGCTGACCCCAAGTGAGAAATTTAGTTACCTAAATGGAACCTTTATAATAGGCTTTATATATAATTACTTTTTTCACTGTTTGACACAATCAGTATTTTAAAGTGCATTTTTTCTCTGTTATGTTTCATGAAAGGAAGAGGATATAATCTCCAAATCCTAATCTACAGCAGAGATAAATGGAGGTGATTGTATAGGTCAGGATATGTTTATTACTAGAAGGTGCAATTCCCCTTCTTCAGTACTTAACACCTCTGCTGTTAGCTGGTTTCTTCCTCTCACTCCCCATTTTCTCCCTTTAAAAGAAGACACATATTGCCAATCACAAAGTTGTTTTTCTATGAGTTTTCCTCCTCCCCTTTACAAACTCTATGAGTTAACACAGAATCAAATGGGTAACATTAAGATCCAGAATGTGTTTCAGTAAACAGAATTTACTATTTTGACTTGAGTTCTCTGGTCACTATTATAAGTCAGCTCTGTTTTTCCCATAAGGCAACATCTGAGGAAGTGGATAGAGTGAAAAACAATTCTTCTCTCCCCCCTACCACTTCCAACACTTCTCTGCAGAAGTTTTTCCACTGCTGGAGATTCCGAGGGATAAACTTTCAAAGGGATGTATTGAGAAGTTTCATTCCCTAACCCTGGTTCTTGTTCATAATCATTGATACACTTTATTCTGTACACTGTTCGAAATGCTAACTCCAATTTATTCTTTTCCTTCAGATAACATAGTTCCCCATTTTAACACATTATCTGATAGTAACAGTTTCAGGATATTATTTTAGATGCACAGAGAGTTGCAAACATCAGCACAGAGTAACAGAACTAGAGGTAGTGGATTTGTTTGACATATTTTACAGCTACTGCAGGTCCACTTAATTCTTTTTCCTTTACACTCTTAAGATCAAAGGGTTTTTGCTGAAACAACTTTCACAATAATAACTTGGCTTCTTTCCTTTGCGTCATTTGCAGAGGTTTACATAGGCCTTGAGTTTACCATTATAATTAGAACAAATGGCCAAACAAACTGGCCCCACACATGTAATAGCCCACCAGTTGTTCCACTTAGTTGGCTTGAGGATGGCTGCACATTGCATTGCTGGTGATGATTATTTTTGAGGTGTCTGTGAGTTAGAAAATGAAGTCTAATGTTCGTGTGATAAAACTTCTGATCACTGAACAGAATGAATTATGTCCTTGACCCATCCTAGAACATGCATAATTTGGGGCACATATTTCCCACCGTATATGAACCCAAGTACCTCTGATAGCCCTGCATTTCCAGTTCTGATCTGAAGATGTTTTTTTCATTTTACTGATCCTCATAGGCATCCACTAAAAACTCTGTGCAAGAGCTAAAGGTGTGCTGCCTGGCAACAGCTGTATGTGTAATTTCAGCTAAAGCTTTTCTCCTAAGTCTCTTCTCTTTGGCCTGGTCTACACTAACCCCCCCACTTCGGACTAAGGTACGCAAATTCAGCTACGTTAATAACGTAGCTGAATTCGAAGTACCTTAGTCCGAAGTTACCGCGGTCCAGACGCGGCAGGAAGGCTCCCCCGTCGATGCTGCGTACTCCGCTCGCCGAGCTGGAGTACCAGCGTCGACTGTGAGCACTTCCGGGATCGATCCGGGGCACTTCCGGGATCGATCCGGGATCGATTTATCGCGTCTTAACCAGACGCGATAAATCGAACTCAGAAAACTGATTGCTTACATCCGCACCCGGATGTAAGTGAAGACGTACCCTTTTACACCAGTGTAATTCCACTGCACCAGATCCTGTTGTTGGTGCAAAGTTGCCAAAAAGCTGCTGGCACTGATCTCTGAGTAGTCCCCATGCCTGGGGGAATCCCCAAGTGGTGTAGAACCATCACATCGCAGATCTTGTGCCAGCCCTCTTCCAGACCCATGATGCACAGGATGTGTCTGGGAGAGGGTGTTAAGACCCCCTGTGCACCAGCAATTCTCAACTACTAGCACAACCTATGGGGGCAATTGCCAGCCCGGGCAAAGCAGAGTTGCCCTGAGGCTGCTCTATTTTAGGTCAGAGACGAGCTCTGTGCCAGCATCGGGTTTTTTTGAGGGTTTTTTTTTAGTTTTTTGAGTTCACTTTGCCACTGCTATGCACCCAAGGGATACGCAATCCAAAGGGTAGAGAAAAGTAAAGTATTTGTTATTCTTCCAGAGATGAGAGAGCAGAGTCAATCTTAAAAATCTTTAGCAAAGAAGGATGCACAAGAAGTGGCAGTAGCCTTGTAGCAGCTCGCAGCAGTGTGGCATGTATCGTACCAATGAACAGGGGGTACAAGTACAGGTCTGCAACACCTCTGATTCACAAATAGAGCATCATGACAAAGGGAATCGACATGACTGGATTTCACATGAGCACCTGTATATTTTCCAGCATCTGTGGGGATAAATGTTTTCTTTTTAAACAATTTATTTATTTAGAAAGTTTTAACAAGTTTACAAATCGCTGCCATGTAAATAGCAGAAACAAAACAATCATTACAGCAATGAGATTTTGTTTAGAGAAACATACAAACATATAAACATCAGATGGATCTCTAACAGGGTGTTATAGTACAAAGTGTTTCTGATGACTTTAATAAATTGAGTGAAGTCTCTGCAGTTTTGTTTCCTTTCATATCACTCTTAATTTACAGCAACATTGTTTTCTTCAATGAAATCATTTTATTTGAATTCTAAAGATTTTATTTTTGTATAAAGTAGCTGAGTGAGTTCAATTGTGGAGATACTAGGTACATAGGACAGCTGGAGACTAAGGACCCAATTCTGCAAACACTTCCACATGTCTTAATACAAAAAAAAATCTATGTATGTATTTAGGAAGTTTGAACAAGTTTACAAATGATTGCCATGTAAATATCAGGGACAAAATGCTGATCATTACAACAGTGAACTTTTGTTTAGAAAAACATACAGTGATATAACCAGAGGTGAAAGTAAGCTGGTACACCCCAGTACGGCGTACCAGCAAGAGCCGGTGCGCCGTACCGGGGCGGCCCAGCTTCCCCAGGCAGCAATTTAAAGGGCCTGGGGCTCCCAGCAGCAGCTGGAGCCCCAAGCCCTTTAAATTGCAGCCAGAGCCCCGCTGCTGGAGCCCTGGGGTAGCGGCGGGGCTCCGGGGGTTATTTAAAGGGCCGGGGCTCCTGCTGCCTCTACTGCCCTGGGCCCTTTAAATAGCCGCCGGAGCCCCGCTGCCGCTACCCCAGGGCTCCGGGGGCTATTTAAAGGGCCAGGGCAGTAGAAGCAGGGGAGTCCTGGGCCCTTTAAATAGCCCCAGAGCCCTGGAGTAGCAGCAGGGCTCCCGCTGCCTTTACGGCTCTGGCCCTTTAAATAGCCCTGGAGCCCTGCTGCCGGAGCCCTGGGGTAGCAGTGGCAGCCGGGGGCTCTGGCAGTGGTTTAAAGGGCCCGGGGCAGTAGTGGTGGCCGAGCCCTGGGCCCTTTAAACTGCTGCTGGAGCCCTCAACTGCTGCTGCTACCCCAGCAGGGGAGTGGGAGGGCACTTACCAGTACAGGGCGGGCCGGGGCTGGCTCTGACCCCCACATCCCCGCCCCTTCCACCCGAGGCCCCACCCCTTCCGGGGGCCAGAGCCGGCTCCAACCCAGCCCCGTACCGGTAAGTCCCTATTTCTACTTTCAGCCCTGGATATAACCATCAGATCTCTCTATTTAACAGGTGTTATCATATTGCAGAGTAAGTCTCTTTACACTCCCCAAGTTGTGTTATTTATGGCGATTTTATTAAATTGAGTGCTTAATTTTAAATGCACACACAGTAATTTTAAGCACATGTATCTCTGCGGGATCAGGGTCTAAGTTTGAATGTACATTCTCATTCAGAGCATGGTGAGAGAGAAAAATCCATTTGTACTTTGTAGCGATGTGCTTGGTGTGCCAAGATAGGCACATGATGCCTTTTGCAGAGTATATTTTCAACACCTCCGTGGCTCTAATTACGCTATTAAGGCAAAGGTCCACACTGGCAGTAGTGCAGAGCCATCCCACTCCAAAGAAAGGCCCAGGAAGCTGGTCACAGCCCTTCCTCCACTGTCTCCACCCCACAAGGTGCAAGCAGGGAGCATTCTGTATGCTCAGACAAGTGCATAGACTACAATTGTACCCATCACCTGTGCAAGACAAGTAGGAGGGAAACGTCTTCTTGTATTTCAGGGGACAGTGGATGGAGCAGCAGGACACCTGAGTTCCATTTCCAGTTCTGCCACTGACCTAGCAAGTCATTTTTCCTCTTAATTCCTCCATTTTCCCATGTGGTAAATGGGGATCCTGATACTTACCTTCCTTGGTAAAGTGCTTTGAGATCTACTGATGAAAAGCGCTATGTAAGGGCATAAATATTATTGTTGTGGCCCCCTCCTTTCATTTGCACACCAGGCAACAGTACAAGCTGGCACGGCGGCCCCGATTTGTAAAGGTATTTACAACCTCAGTATTGCAATGCCTAACCGATTTAGGAGCCTAAATCTCATTATAAAAACTGGTTTGGGCATTTAATAATCTAAATGTTAATGGGATTTTGGCTTCTAACTGCCTAAATCCCTTGGAAAATGAGATTTAGGTTCCTAAATCAGTTAGGTGTTGTAATGCTGAGCGCAGCAATATCTAAATCCCTTTACAAATCTGGGCCTATGAGTCTGCAGGAGAACTATGTTGGAGTAGGCAAACACAGGGGATTTTCACTAACACACATTTGCCCATACGCTTTATATGCATGTAAATAGAGTTTGTTGGGGAATATGTTTTGGTTCTTCAGCTAAAGGCTGCAGAAATATAATATTGTGGGCATTTTTCAAACTGATTCTAAAAGAATGACAGCCTATCTGCCAGGTAATGTTAATGCTCCATTTACCATCTACAAAATCATTTCCAGTTTTATATCTATCACACAAGTGTTATGACCCCACTGTCAGTGTTAAAGCAAGAGACCGATATTTTCTATTGTGTGTCATTTCTAGATGTATGAAATAAACAGCAGTTAGATGGTCCTTTTTCTGTCAGTTTTCTTGCATTGATCCTTTCAGATGATAGGATTTTAAACTTAGTAAAAACCCTGTCAAACTCATAACCCCATTCCAGAAAATAGTTAGCATTGAGCTGTGGAAGCATTACTATAACACAGAAGGCATTAGTAGCAGACATCTGCCAGTAAACAAAACTGCAGGCAATATGAGCTATTCTGCCTTTACTCTTGCTATATGAATTTGATACTGAATCAGTATCTGGTTCATTAAAATTCAAGGGTACCAGTTTGTGTCGTAAGTGCCAAATTATGATTGAATTTGTTAATAATGTCAAAACACTGCCATGCTACAGTCAACATTCATCCACTGAATACCATTCCTCCACATTCTCTAGAGATGGCAGTAGATAAAGACTTTCCCTAAAAACTCTCTTTAATATTTTGTTGATAGTGATTTTTTTCCTACGGTTGTATGTGTGGTTTTACACATGGGAGTATTTCTTCCCTTCTCTGCACAAAATGATAAAGTTCCAAAGAGTTTTTAAAAGTTTAATTTAAAAAAAAGGGGGGGGTTCATTATGTATGCTAGAGATGGCTGAGTGGTCAGCAAGGGATGACTAAATTCAGGGGTGTCATTGTGCAAGCTACACATCAGTAAATCAGTGTAAGTGGGTGTGAGAACAAGTATAATTGACATGCCAAAGGTGTGTGTGGATGAGGTTGTAGCAGGAAAAGCACTGAACAGGAAGCAGTTATATCTTGTTACACCCATTGGTTGGCTACATTTGCTGTTACAATCCTGCATTCGCAGTATGTAAATTTCAATGGTTCCCATATCTGTTCCTGGATGCATAATTTACACCAAAGGGTCTCAACCAGGGTCCGAGGCCCCCTGGGGGGCCGCAAGCAAGTTTCAGGGAGCTGCCAAAATAAACTAGAGAGCAGGGCCAGCATTAAAAGTCGCTGGGGCCCAGGCAGGGCCGTCCCTAGCTATTTTGGTGCCCTACGCAGCCCCCCGGCGGCGCGGCTGGGAGCCAGGGGAGCGGAGCAGGTTGGGGCCGGGTCGCTCTACTTACCGGTGAGTGCAGGCACGACCGCTTCTGGAGTCATCAGGGGAGTGGGGGCAGGGCTGGGGTGGGAAGAGGCGAGGCGAGGCGGGGCGGAGCAAGGCAGGAGCCCTGGGGAAGAGCTGGAGCAGGGGCTGGAGCAGTACGCAGCTATGCAGGGCACCAGGAAATGTGGTGCTCCAAATTTCCTGGTGCCCTACATAGCCGCTTACTTTGCGTATGGGTAAGGACGGCCTTGGGCCCAGGAAAGAAAGCTAGACCCCAAGCCCCACTGTGGGGGCTGAAGCTGAAGCTCGAACTCTGCTGCATGGGGCTGAAGCCAAGCCCCTGGGGCTACCCCATAACTCTAGCCTTGGCTTTTAATCTACTGGATATGCAGAAAAACAGTTGTTGTGGCACAGGCGGGCCATGGAGGTTTTATAGCATGTTGGGGGGGCTTCGAAAGAAAAAGGTTGAGAATCCCTGACTTACACCATCATTTATGTCACTTCTGAATTGGGCTGGGAAAAGCTCTTTCTCATCTTACTTATCTATGGGCTGTATTATACCATCAATTTTAGGCGGAATTCCTCATTGATTTTGTTTCAGTGCGGAGTTCTACTTAAATATCTGATGGCAAGTTATGGCATTATGTAACTATTTATCTAATATTGTACCTGATTTCGAACTGTGCATTGCCCATGGCTATGCAAAGCCCTGTCTGGTCTTATCTTCACTTTAAATCTCAACTGGAGACAAGTAATTACCAAGTGAATGTCAATGAAACCATCTACTACAAAGGTTTTAAGAAACTACCCAAAGCCAGGATTAGGAAATGTTGGACAATTACTACCACTCTGCCAATTTGTCTTTGTTGCAGTACTTACTGATTCCAAATATCCTTAAAGATGATAATTTCCTGTAGCTGCACCACCCAAGGATCTTTTGTTTGTGATTGGATTTTCTCATTTAGTTGATCTAAGTTCAAAGAATTATAAAGAGCCGAAAATTGATTGGTATGTGAAAAAAGAACAGCAAACTGACAGCACTGCTCTAATACCATTAACACTTCACCACAAAGGCCAGCTAAACCAATAGCTATACTAAAAGGATTAGTAGTGTTTTTAAAGGGTACAGCACCCTGTCTTGCTGAGCCAGACACTCCCGTCTGGCTCCAGACACAGACCCAGGGTCTGAATCACTTGTCCCAAAGCTGCAAGTTTACCTGAAAACAGCTCACAGAAGTGTGCTTGTCTTTAGCACTCAGATGCCCAACTCCCAATGGGGTCTAAACCCAGATAAATCCATTTTACCCTGCATAAAGCTCATAAATTGTTCGCCCTCTATAACTATATAGAGAGATATGCACAGTTGTTTGCTCCCTCAGGTATTAATACATACTCTGAGTAAATTACTAAATAAAAAGTGATTTTATTAAATACAGACAGTAGGATTTAAGTGGTTCAAAGTAGTAACAGACAGAACAAAGTAAGTCACCAAGCAAAATAAAATAAAATGCGCAAATCTATGCCTAATCAAACTGAATACAGATAATCTCACCCTCAGAGATGCTTCAGTAAGTTTTTTCTCAGACTGGACACCTTCCAGGCCTGGGCACAATTCTTTCCCCTGGTACAGCTCTTGTTCCAGCTCAGGTGATAGCTAGGGGCTTCTTCATGATGGCTCCTCTCTCCCCTTTGTTTTCTTCCACCCCTTTATATATCTTTTGCATAAGGCGGGAACCCTTTGTCCCTCTGGGTTTCCACACACACACACACCCCCCCACTGGAAAAGCACCAGGTTAAAGATGGATTCCAGTTCAGGTGACATGATCACATGTCACTGCAAGACTTCATTACTCACTTGCCAGCACACACATATACAGGAAGACTCACAGGTAAACACAACCATCTGCAGACAATGGGAGTCATCAAGCTTCCAAACCATCATTAATGGCCCACACTTTACATAATTACAATAGGCCCTCAGAGTTATATTTTATATTTCTAGTTTTAGATACAAGAGTGGTACATTTATACAAATCGGATGATCACACTCAGTAGATTATAAGCTTTGAAATGATACCTTACAAGAGACCTTTTGCATGAAGCATATCCCAGTTACGTTATACTCACTTTTTACCATATTTTTCTAAAGCTATCCCAGTTACATTATATTCACTTATTATCATGTTTTTATAAAACCATATAGACTGCACAATGTCACACCTCTTAAACAGGTATGTGAGGAATAAGTCTAAAATATCAGAGGGATAGCCGTGTTAGTCTGGATCTGTAAAAAGCAACAGAGAGTCCTGTGGCACCTTTAAGACTAACAGATGTATTGGAGCATAAGCTTTCGTGGGTGAATGCCCACTTCGTCGGATGCAACATGCATTCACCCACGAAGTCTAAAATAGTAAGTCGAAAAGAAAAATACTGATGTAACAAGATGATTTAACACATTTCTACATTAGCTAAATAGCTATAACAATAAGACTTTTCATTGATTCTAATGCTCTTATTCTGGTTCAGCAGCACATTATTCCATGAATACTTCTATTGACTCCAGTGGGGCTACTGGTGGAGTAAGGTACTATTCAATGAGGAAGGCTATTGGAATCTGTCCCATAGTGTTTTCTATCGTAGATCTCAAAGCACTTTACAATCATGGTAAGAGTTGTTATCTTCATTAGACAGATGCAGAAACTGAGGCTCAGAGATATTTAGGCCAAAATTTTCTAAAGCATCCACTCATTTTGAGTGCCTCAACTTTGGGAGCCCAGCTTGTGAAACTGTGCACCTCAAAATGTAGAACGTCTCATGCTCACACAACTAATTCATGGCACTGTCAAGAACCATAGTCCCTTGACTCTCAGGGCTTCTATACTCACAGGTTTTGTTTGTTTGTTTGTTTGTTTGTTTAAAAACAGATATAATTAAAGCACTACAATGCCCGAGTGTGAACACAGCTATACTGGTATAAAGGTATTTATAGTGGTATAGCTTACTCCTATAAATGTATGGACAGAAATAAATTATACTGATATAAGCACCACATGCAAACTGTGACATCCAAGAAAACTATTGTTCGTTCTCTGGCTGCAGCAGGGAAGGGGAAGGCCAGATACTGTGGCATTCCAAGCATTAATTTCTGAGAGTAAACTAAGGCCCCAAGGCTAGCTGGATTACAGGTGTTCCCCCTCTTGAACTTATCTCATGAGGTGGCTAATAAATAGCTGGGGAAAAGGCCTTTCTGCAAGCAGGGAGGAAGAGGTGCAGAGTAAGCGATGACTGATGGAGACAGAATTGTCAGAGGGAAGAGACTGTTATATTTAATGTCGATAGTGAGAATGTAAGGATAAAAAAATATAACTAGGAATAAAACACTGATTGTCATACCCATGCAGCTGCAAACTACAAAGCAAACTGCTCAGGTGTGGTGTCTGTTATTGGTGTGGTGTCTAGCACACAAATCAATGGCCCAAGTGGTCAAGCCCTTACTCTTATGAATAGCCCCATTCATTTCAGTGATCAGGTCCCTAGTGTGTGTGTGTGTGTGTGTGTGTGTGTATGTGCGCACACATTTTTGCTTGAAACTGACAAAGAATGAAGATGTGGTCTTCTCTGAATAATTCCATTGGGAACCTCTAAGGACTCTGTTATCTGAAAAAACAGATGTACGGTGGGTTCTTGGAGTTCAGTGAAGACTGTCATAAGAGACACCCACACATACTGTGTTTTTTCATAGAGATGATTATTGTCTTTTGTTGTTGTTCTCTTAATCTAAAATACAGTACAGGGCAGTCAGACCGAGAGTGCCTGTTTGTTCTTTATTCGTGGGACAACATAACACATCATCATCACAAAGATAATAAAATAGGAGCTGACCTTTCAAGAATCATGCTCTTTTCTCCAAGCTACCGGGCTCTCTTCAAATGGCCGTAGTTTCCCAATAGTCTTGTGAAAAGTGTGAGATCCTTAAAAGCTTCTCCGCCTCACTTTTTTTCCTAGGTAGTCCAATAAAAATTATCAGATTATCTACTGCTTGGTGGGTGTGATGGGATGGACAACTGCAGCAGGTTAGGAAGGGGTTAATAGTCCTGGACACGCACTGAATCAGGCTCCATTCTGCAACACCTACCAGCAAGACCAAGCCTGGAGAACTTCCACTTAGATGGAGTGAAAGAGAAGGGAGCAGGCTTCAGAATTGGGCTACCTTGAAAGAAGCTAGGCGGGGGGTTGAGTTGAATCTTGTGGTGTTTAGTGATGTTCTATAGACATTCATAGCTGCTTGACGTTCTATAGACATTCCAGCAATTTCTCCACCACACTTTTTCCTAGCTGATGGTAAGGTCATTATGGGATAGATTATGAGCTTGCCACAAGCCCTAGCCATGGGCCAGTGGGTAGTTACACTGCCCCAGGCAAAGACTGGGAAGGATAAAATGATAGAGAGAGACAAAATCTCCTTCCTGGTTTCCCCTTCTGAAAGGGGAATGTACCCCTGTGCCAGCAATGTCCCACCAAGGCTACACCTACTCCTTATCCTTTTCTGCACAGTCCCAGTCCACATGAACAGCCTCCACAGGGGCCATGTACTCCCCTTTTGCACAGCTATCTGCAGTAATGGGTGTGCAGAGTGGTAATGGAGAATTCCCTGAGCAGGTGCACTGGCAGGACACAATCTGGCACTAATTACAGCTGGATATATCTCTTTAGTTTTCATAATCCCTTTATGATAAAGACAAGGTCACGTTAAGTCAGTGTGTATAAATAAATAAATAAATAATAAATGACCACTTAAAATGCATTTATCAAAGGGGTTCAATGCTACTTTAAAGCTCTTCAGTGTACATTACAGACCTGTGACTGAGGCACAAAGCTAACATTTTCTCCTTTCGGTTTAAATGCCAGTTTTGGGAGATTTAAGATTAAGTGCACAGCCCTTATTAAGAAAGATCTAGTTTAGGGTTTGTGCGTGACATCATAATATTCTTAAGTGGTCATTGTACAAGTCCATGAGATATTATTTCTACTGGTTGTGTTCCAGTGAGCGCTGCAGGATTAACTCAAAGCAAGCATTGTTCAAAACTTGTGGTCAGCATGTTCTGCTAAAGTGTGTTGCTTTAATATAAGCGATTAACCAATTAAACCTGGGTGATATATTTTACATTTAAAACTGAACTATATCCGGGTTTTCTCCCTTTCACCCTGATCTCCTTCCAAACTGCAACCCTGGAAAGCCTAATTCTTCTTGACAGAAGCTTGTCACTTCTTTAGATTTGGTGGGAAGTTGTGTTGAGGACACTATTAACCCCATAGAGCCTGACATACTTGTGTTTATTGATCACAGATCCTACGGCCACAGTCTGCTTGACAAGCAGGAGAAAGGCTGAAGTTGCTGGATTTTAAATCTCACACAATTGCAAGGAAATATTTGAGCCTTCCTACAGTTAAGATTAGCTTTCCAAAATCATAAGTATTTAAACTAGATCTGTCCTCAGTGCTAAAAAATACAAACAAACGGGTATACGGATAAAGGATATTGCAACGGTATTGCCCCAGCAGAAGCTCCCTGAGGCCTTGTCCTTCTAGGAACAGAAATATAGCACAGCTCCTATACTACCCTTGAGATACATGCAGCTGCACACATCAGACTGGATGA
This sequence comes from Terrapene triunguis, assembly GCF_002925995.2. Taxonomy (NCBI): domain Eukaryota; kingdom Metazoa; phylum Chordata; order Testudines; family Emydidae; genus Terrapene; species Terrapene triunguis. The sequence goes on along the minus strand of NW_020664393.1, from coordinate 48,669,503 downwards.
AGTCCTGGGTCACGAAGTCCAGTCCCCTGCGATTGCAGGCAACCCTGTCATATACCCATTCATAAACTCATCAAGATCCATCTTAAATCCAGTTAGGTTGTCCCACCCTCCCACTCCACCCCCTCTTCCCACCCCACCCCCCACACACTGGAAGGCTGTTCCAGCGCCTCCGTTGTTTACATACACACACACACACACGCGTGCGTGCCCTGGTCCTGTCCCTCCAGTTCCTCCCTGTCATTTCTAGGAGGTTTGAGCCAACAGCAGTGCTGATCAGAAGCAGTTCTTCTTGCTCCTTGCCGTGCAAAGATTGTCATTGTAAGAGGCCTCTCTTTAGGGAGTACGAAGGGAAGGGGAAGTATATATGGTATATATACACATTTTTCTTCAGAATCCGTACTATTGGTTGTGCTTATTACAAAATGAAAAAAAGTCAGTTTTAGCCCAAATCTTGGATCTCTGTTATGTGGCAGGTAGATCTTCAGCAGCACAATTATTAGGAATTATATTTAGAGTGCCTGCTTTTAGCTGTCATTAAAGTCTGAAATCTCACTGGAGGTAAAACTGGACATTCTAGCTATGGGGTGGGCAAACTTTTTGGCCCGAGGGCCACATCTGGGTGGGGAAAGGGGTTTGGGGTTTGGGAGGGAGTGCGGGGTGTGGGAGGGGGTGCGGTGTGCAGGAAGGGGCTCAGGGCAAGGGGTTGGGGCAGAGGAAGGGTGCGGGGTGTACGAGGGAGCTCAGGGAAGGGGGCTGGGGTGCAGGATGGGGTGCACAGTGTGGGAGGGGGCTCAGGGCAGTGGTGCAGGGAGGGGTGCAGAGTGCAGGATGGGGCTCAGGGTAGGGAGTTTGGGTGCAGGAGCAGTGCAAGGTGCAGCAGGGGGCTCAGGGCAGGGGGTTGGGGTGCAGGAGGGGTGCAGGGTGCAGCAGGGGGCTCAGGACAGGGATTGGCAGGGGGTTGGGGTGCAGGGTGCAGGAAGGGTTCGGAGTGCAGGCTCCAGCCCGGCGTCGCTTACCTGGAGCGGCTCTAGGGTGGCATCAACGCACACCGGGGCCGGGGCAGGCTTTCTGCCTGCCCCGGCCCTTGCCCCACACCGCTCCGGGAAGCAGCCGGCACCATGTCCCTGCAGCCCCTGGGGAAAGGGGGGCAGAGGGCTCCACGCGCTGCCCTTGCCTGTGGGCTGCCCTCGCCCAAAGCCCTGAGGGGCCAGATCCAGCCCGTGGGCCGTAGTTTGCCCACCCCTGTTCTAGCTTCAACAGAAAATAATATTTTCTACTAGAGCGCAAGACTCTCCCAGGAGAAAGGGAACTGTCCACAGCCCTGGAGTTGAGACTCAGAGGTGGTGGCCAGGCGGGGTGGCACAGAACACAAGTGACTGGGTTACATTGCAGTGGCAGCTACCAGCTGTTCTCAGTGGGTGAGCAGAAGTGACATCTGTTGCCCTGCTGAAAACAGCGGAGAGGCACAAAAAGCACTGACTGAATCCCAGCTGGGAGGGTCTGGGTGGCAGGAGAGTGGGAAGGGGCTGACAAATGGCTCTCATCAGGCCATGATTAGCATAGGTGGGATGGGGAGGGTGCCCCAGAATAGAGTTTCCACATAGGGAGTTATTCTGATATAGCTACAGCAGAATAGTTTATTCCCCTGTATATTCTGCTGTAATTATACTAGTCAATTTCCCAGTGTAGACAAGCCCTCATTGTCTCCCCCTTGGTGCTGTCGCATGGTTTCATTGGCATAGTTTCATTGGCAATTACCCAGTTTCCCCATTGGAATCAAACTACAGGTGTCCTGGAGATTATTACCTCAACACACACAAGTATGAAAATAGGATTAATATACATGTCTTGCAGTGTGGGAAGAAAGTGGTGTCAGCCACAATGCTAGCAGGCCCATTCTCCCTTCCCACTTGGTTTAATTTGCCTCCTCTTTCCATGCTGAATCACAAAAAAATTACAATGATAAACAGTGGTCATGTGGCAGATTTCGAAAACATACTGTACACACCAGATTAGGAATCAGCTTCTAGCACATATTTCAATTAGATAATCAACACCAGTCATCAGGAAAGAAATTTGGTTTGATTATAAAGATAAAAATGGAGCCTGGTTTAAGAGAAAATGAGAAGCAGATTCACCCCTGTGCAGAGGCTTGCACGGGCCTAGGTACCAAACCCCATTTGGAAAGATAAATCAGATTTGTGATTCATAGACCTTGTCCTAGTCCTTGCCACAGGGGTGAATTTCACCTACACAGTGAAATCCGTTGCTACCAGAAATAGGAGGACAAAAACTGATCACAAAGCTTAGCAGCTGCCACTATACCATATGGGCCATGGGAGAGGGGGAGACCATTTTACCAATTTCAGGGGAAATTAAATATAAGATGATGTAAACGTTAATAAAATAATGTTATCTGCTCCCTGCTGTGTTTCATCTGGGGAAGAGGAGATAAAATTTTTATTTGTCATATGCTACTGTGTGAAAAATTAAAAGTTGATTTTAACAATCGTTCAATAGCATTGATAGCCCTAATTCAATCATATGATGCATTAAAAAGATGTAAGAGCAACATATTACAGCACATGCAATCTCAGCCTGTCAAAAGAACACTATAGAAGGAACACGGCTGACATTAGTAAGTCAGAAATGGAACATGCCTCTTTGGTTTAATGTAGCTGTTTGCAAAGCCAAAAATAGAAATGTTTAAATAATACAGTATTTTCCAGACTTAAAAAGCACTCCTGGGCAATCCCATGACAGACCAGTTTATACACACTGTGGGGATGGACAGTTTTAAGTATGTAAGGGGTTATTTAAAGGAAAAGTTAATTAGAAATCTATTTAAATTATTAAATACCTGCTAAGTGTCCTTGTAAAAGGCACCACAATGCACCAATGTGTTTGTATTGCTTGACTGCTTGCATATTCCCACCCACAGCATTGCTAGATCACTGATGGGTTTTCTTTGTTTTTTGTTTTGGACTGGATATATCTATTAAATGACCAAACTTGCGTGGAAGCCAGTGAGATGGAAGGTACTTATCACCTTCCAGCATTGAGCCATAGATCACACAGCAGAGTTTAATTCTCAGATGAAAAGCTAGGAAGAGAACACACTGCAATTTCACCCACTATCCCCTCTCTTCTCACCCCTGGCATGCTCATATAGATTAATTTAGTGAACCAGAAGGGCTAGGACGGAAAAAAACGCTGTAGATCATTTTGGTCTTTCAGGTTACTCTGCTGTTTAACAAGTCTGTGCAAGTGTCAGATGAGTCACAAATGGCTCAGCAAATGCCGGCACTGTTGAACCAGATGAGAGAGCAGCTTCAAGCACTTGAAGGGAAACATTTGTAATGATTTACAGTGCGCTTCTTGAGCCTTACAGGGCCTTAGCCTTTGGGATTAGCATGGTGAAGAATTAGAGAGGGACTGGTATTAAAAACAATAGCTACCTGCATCTCTGCACCAATAACGACAAAGGACCTGATCATGCAAGGAACTGACTGCCTTTAACTCCCACCGACAGCAAGAGAGATGGAGGATTCTCAGCATATTGACATATCAGGCCCATTGTGTTCATTTATCCACTGCCTTTCCAGCTTCCTTTAGCAGAGTGTCATATTTCCATCTGGAAACGATGGCACCACCCTGCTGAGAGTGAAGCTATCGAAATTGTTCCTTAAAGTCCAGGTCATCTGGAAAAAACACTTGCTAAAGGTGCACAAAGTATAGGCACTAGAATGGCCAGTTCAGAATCTTGTGTTTCATGGCAATGTCGACTGGTGCCTTCTCATACCAGCTAAAGGGGAGGACACGTGACCGCCCCACGTGTCTCCTCCCCGCCCCACCCCCAGCCTGGGGCCTCCTCACTATTCCCACCCCCTCCCTGCCCCACGTTACCTGCAGGGAGGGGCTCCGTTCTCCCACTGCACCAGCTCCCCACTCCCCTGGGCACATTCGGCTGCTCTCCCTGACAGCCAGGCCCTGGCAGGGAGCGGGATGGAGCCACTCCCGGTGGCTGCTCTGTGCAGCATAGCCAGCTACCTGGGAGAGAGCCTGGCTGGGAAGGGGCGACAGCCCGCTCCCTGCCCGGGCTCAGCTTCCGTGGACAGGGGCCAAGCATGCTGGGAGGGGACGGAAAGGAGGGGCTCCAGCTCTTTCAGCCGATGTCCCTGGAAGTCGAGCCTGGACGGCTGAGGGGCAGCCCACTGCCGCAGCCAGGCGCTTTCCCAGGCATCTGCTGCGCTGCAGCAGGCAGCGTCCCAGTGGCCAGAAGAGGCTCTGGTCCCACCCCATCCACTCTGGCTCTGGTCCCGGCCCTTCCACTCCCCACCCGATCTGGCTGCTTGGGGGTAACTTCATCCCATGTGCCCTCCTGACACATCGCCTCTTGTAATGTGAAATGCAAATAATTAAAACATCCCGATCAATCACTTTTCTTCATACTACCTTTCAACCAAAGGAACGCAAAGATTACAGCTGATCATCCAATGTAAAATTACATATACTCTCATGTGTGTTTGTGTGTTAAGATGGAAGTTTGAAATTATCTGATTGTACAAAAAGTCACAGATACTGTTCCTAAACAAGAGAATAAAATAAATTAAACATTTGTTTATGAAATGATAGGGAAAAATGCAATGTAACCATGAAAATGTGGTGAGGTTGCTTTGTTGGTGTTAGTCATTGCATGTGTGTGTGAGATCCCTTTGCTAACTATAAAGCATGTTATTGGAGAAGGAAAAATATCAGACAATCTAAACTTGACATAACATAACCAGCCAGGGTCATAAAGAGATGAAAAAGAGGGTCATGGAAAGCAGAGACAAAGTTTACAATAATGAGATCATAAGGAGAGTTACAATAATAAGATTGCATGGATAGTCAGCAAGATATATGTGTACATACATTAATTAGGTTAGTTTTAAAGGGTTTTCTGTAGTTATTGTTTGTTGAATATTGTTTAATTATTGTTTATGAGAAATGAGTTTCATTATGCCCATGTAAAACTCTCCCTGTAGATTCAATTAAAAACTAAAAGAGCTAGAGAAGGACTTTTTGTCCAAAATCTGTGCACACTGCTAGAATACACGGATGTTATGTTTCACCCCAGAGACGACTGCAGTTCAGTAGTTGATTAAGTGATCATTATATATTATCTATCACATTTAAGTTTGTATATCACTTGGCAATTATTGTTATGAATATGATTACTTATTATGTATTCTGTGTCCAAAAAATGTTCTAGGATCTCTGCAGACAAATAAAATAGACTCACTAGCCCAAAGAGCCTGTGAGCTAAATAAAAAATGACACCAAGTGATAGTGACACACAATGGGGGCGAAATAAGGAAATGGGAAGAGGAGGATACAAAAATCAGGTGACACAGTTACTTGTTAGGTTCACATCATGTTCTGCAAAATTTGTACAGTTTTTTATATTCCCTTTCCTGTTTGTATCTAAAATGTTCCCACAGTTTCTAAACTTGAAGTGATTTTCTGTTTCATTACTAAACAGATAGACCCCTTACAAACAATCCATACACCCTTGTGTGTTGTTTTAAACTATTGCAGGTGTTAAAACCTACTAAGCCCCCACTTCTTAGCTTAAGTGCTCATTTACACATATCCCCTATCTTACTTCACCACCAACCACTCTTAGCCCAGATCCCCAACCCAGGGCGTCTGTAAGCCTATCATCCTCTGATATCTCCGTATCTCTTCCATCCCGAGCAATCATGTCCTTATTTCAGTACATTGCCCAGAAAGAGAAGTTTACAAAAGTTACTCTTGTTATCAGAGGCCTTGATCCACCTTGAAGTCAGTGGAAAAATTCCCACTGATTTCAATGGGTTTTAGATCAGGCCCAGAGGCTCCAAGAGCCTCTTCTTCCTCTTCCTCCACAGAAGCCCTTCAACATCATATTGCCTCCTGTTCCAGCATTCAGTTCAGTCTCTCTGTTAAATAATAAAGGACTTTGGGGCTATTACCTCAGAAAAGCAGAAAGTTTGTTACTCCTGTTTTATTGTCCCACTTGAAATAATTCTTTAAAATGTAGGTTTCTCTTGTGTAAGGTAACAAGTGACTCAGGATCACCATCTAGCCACAACATGCACGATGCTGAGAAATAAGTAGGTGTGGTGGTTGTTTGCTGACAGGTAAAGCCCTGATTTGATACTGAATACTGGAACAGACGTGAACTATTAATATCTCTAGAGCTCCCAAGCCTCTCCCACTGATGGCCTCCTCTTTCGCAATCAAGCAGATGGGATTTGCATGTGAATTCTTACAATGTAACATTCAAGGATTAGCTGGGCAGCTCGGAGCGCCTTGGAGTTGTACTTTCTGTGAACTTTAATCTTTTGTCATTCTTTCTAGCAGAACAGCACAATAGTGGGATCCTAGGTTGTACTAGCCAGAAGTTTACCTTACTAACTTGGAAGGTTGCTCTCGTATTATTTTGTCAGATGCTTGAATTGCACCTATCTCAAGTGACGTAAAGTTGAATAAGGCAAAACATCTTAACAGATACCTCCTGCATAAGTGATTGCAGGATAGGGGTCTATTTCTTTAAAACAAATCTGGACCACAATGCCTCTGAGAAACTTGACAACCCCTAATATGGAACAACTTTTTGATCCTGTCCAGAGCAGTTGCTGCTACACCAGTAGGATAAGATCTGCCTACATCTGTGCTTTTGTTTAGTGTAATGGTTGCAACATAAACCTAACGAGGCTTGAATACTCAGGCTTAAGCTTATTTGTTTTGTATTGCTTTGGAATATATATCATTATATAATAGAAGAGATGAGCCATTTTACACTTGTTATCCAAAACATTATTTAATCTTCTGAGTCAATCTGATTAGGGGAAGTCTGTTATCATTTGCCAGATGAATTCTTATAATGGAGGAAGAAAAATAGACTGTCCTTCTGGAGGCAATAGAAAACAGGTCTTTTCAAGTCATTTCTTCTCCAGCTCTGCAAAATTGAGGGGATGTTGGGGTCCATTTTCAAAGCACTCAGAAGTTGGGAGGGAAGGACTTTAACTAGTTTTGTTAAACGGGGTCTGTTTATACTACATAGCAAACTATGTCAAGGCATCCAGGTATAACACAGTTGTGCCCAGCCCTGGCGTGGTTAAAGCATGCTCCACTTTGTAGTATAAATAGGAACTTAAGTGTGTTCCCAAACTGAGCTAAAGCCTCGACTTCACTGGGCTTTGAGTCAGACCCAGAGTTATTATTAGCATAAGATCATTGCCTGCTCCACTAGGTATCTTGAGTAGAGTTCAGGATGTGAGGAAGAGCTCTGTGAAAGTTTCTCTCTTTCACCAACAGAACAGAAGTTGGTCCAATTAAAGATATTACCATGACTACTTTGTCCAATATTCATTTCAGACCATTTATGCCTTCCAATTTCTGGGTTAAACAATCACATTTTCTTATTTTAAAAAAATATTTTCTCTCAGCTGTTGCTGTGTGAATGACCCCAACACACAGCAAGGGAAACTGACAAAGGAACTCATTGTACAGAGACAACTGTACAAAATGCAGTTAGAGGCACAAAATAAACACTGAAAAAATATATACTCCTTTTTCTCAAAACTCTCTCACTTCTAGTAATGTTAGGTGTTACTTGTGGCAACAGTAGGTAAAAATGTTCATCGAGAAGGTATTTTAAAGTGATAATACAGAGTTTATATGCTATTTTGCAAAGTAATCCTAATTTACAAGAAAAACATAAGGTTAGTTTCAATTCAATCTTTATAGATTAGACAAAGAAATAACTATATGCTAGCCATGAAATGAAAACACTGTAAAGATAGTGAGAGGTGTTACACATTTCTAACATATGCTAGGAATGGCTTGAAAATAAATCTGAATTAAGCATTAGTCAATCCCTAGAGATCTTTACAAAGGCTAATTACCGTAATTAAAGTTTTGTGATTTCATCCAAATTGTTATTGTTACAGGAAGCTCTTGAAATCTCAGTCATGAGTGAAAGGGCTTCACACATTTCAACTTTATTAAGCATTGTGCTCTGCATTTGATATTTGTAAACATCGTTGTTATAAAATAGCTGCTGGATATGGAGCTGATGGAATGTAGCTCCACATTCCCCTCTGGTTTAGCCTGAGGACCATGCTGGGTGGGCTGGGTGAGCTTATTCACTAACCACAATGTATTCAATTTATTTTATTTAGCCCTTTTTTTACATGCATGAGTTATTCATAAGCCAATCACGATTTCCCCAAGATTTGTTTGTGATTTGTACCTGGCCAAACAGTTCTGAAATTTTGAATGATTTTTTTTTCGGAATATTTTTCAAAACTTCTTCCGGAAAAGTTGTTCCCTTTTTTGACCACCTCCCTTTGTAACTGTTGGTCAAATACTATGGTGGAACAAAGGAGAGCTTCTGGGTTACCTATGAATCGAGCGCTATGACTATATGTTATTTGTTGTGTGTCGTGCCGTCTCCCCCACAGCCAGCCAGGTCCCCCTAACAAAACGGATATAGTTAATGTAGGTAACATCACTGGGACTCAGGAGACACGGAAAGGGCCACCCCCTGCTGCTGTCCAGTTCCTTTCTACTGTCCAGCTTCTTTCTACTCTCCTACGGATCTGTGGGGCCTTTTCTAGACCACTCCCAGGAAAGCAGAGCACTCAGCCCCACATGATCAGTTGGTGGGCAAGGTGCTTGGGCCCCTCAATCCCCATGGTCTCACTCCAAGGGTACAGATGTGGTTACATTTTTTTGTTTAAAATATAAAGTTCTGGTCATCATTGCAAAATGAGAGTGAAATAAAGATCGAAGCTCTGGCCATAAATCATACAGCCTCACTGACTGCAAAGAAATGAGGACTCCCATTCCCATTCATTGGCTGCAGGCATTATGTAAACAAGAAAAAATGTAGGAGTAATTGTCTGAATATGTGATCATTCCCCACATCTTGATTTCCTGACTATGCCAATATCACCTTGTGTGGTGATCCCGTGAGATCTCAAAGGTTCCATCTACACTGCAGTCTATGTCGGCAAAACTTATCTCGCTCAGAGGTGTGAATATTCCACCTCCATGCGTGACATAAATTACACTGACATAATAGCACAGCGCTATATCAGTGGGAAAACTTCTAACAAAGATTTCTAACAAACTCTGAAGTCAGCTGTAATGTATATGATTCACTTTACCCGTTTAATAACTCTCTTCTTATAATCTTTACTTTTAGTTACAAAAGGATTGGCTACCAGTGTGGTTTTTGGGTGAGATCCAGAAGTACATATTGATCTGGGGCAGGGGGGAGGGTGTCTGGTTCTTTGGAACTGGAGGAACCTAATATATGTGATTTCTGGTTTTAATAATCATTTATCACAAAAGTCTGGTTTGTCTGGGTGGTGCATGAGGGGCTAGAGGGTGTGACGGGGGCTGTCTGTGGCTCCTCTTCAGAAAAGCATCCTTTTCAGAAAAGCTCTTCAGCATGTGCGTATAGTTAAGCTGCTTAAATGCTTTGCTGAATAGAGATGGACTTAAGCATGTGTTTAAGTGTTTTCTTGAGTCAGGACCTATATGTGTAGCCACCTTTAGTGTGGAAAAAGACAGTGCATAACTGTGTCAGGAGAACATGTCTGCTTGATGTCACTACGTTTGGGTCTTTTGCTGCTAAGAATATGTCTTCACTGCAGAGTTAGCCCGAGCTCTTCCCGGCTGTTACCTCCAATGCCCTCCACAACCTGGGCTAGCTGGCTTGTCTGAGGTCATAGGCTAAAGACCAAGTCAGGCTTTCACTCGGGTTGGTAACCCACCCACTTTGCAGTGAAGATGCAGGCTAAACCACTCCAGTGCCAATAATCCTCCAATGCTTTCCCACAATTTCCCCCCTGTGCTTGGAAGGACAGACAAGTTCTCCCACAATTCACTGGGAAAAACATAGAGTGGCTCAGCTCAGCTTACTGCAGCACAAAGAACCATGGGATATGACCCTAGGGGCATGTCTACACTGCAATATAACACCTGTGTGTGGCAGTGTCAGCTGACTTGGGCCTATAGGGCTCGGGCTGTGGGGCTATAAAATTGCAGTGTAGAAGTTTGGGCTCAGGCTGGAGCCTGGGTTCTGGGACCCTCCCCCTTTACAGGGTCTCGGAGCCCAGGCTCCAGCCCAAGCCCAAACGACTACACTGCAATTATATAGCCCTGTAGCCCAAGCAAGCCTGAGTAAGCTGACACGGCCAGCCACAGCTGTTTTATATTACACTGTAGACATACCCTAGGAGTCCTAGCAACATACACAGGGGAACACAGCATCAGTGTGGACAGAGTAACTCAGGTCTGGCTTTGCAGTGTGGCTGCTCACACTGGGATAGGCTAACCCAGGTGCTGATCAGCTGGGCTAACCCTGTGGAGAAGACGTACCCTAAGAGGAAAATCCTCAGGCCATTGTTCATGCTGAGCAGCTTGGGTGAGTGCTGAGGGGAAAGGAGAGAAAAAATCCTCGCCTTCAATCCGTGGAGCAGCTGCAGGGCTGCTCATGCAGTTCTAATGCATTCTTTCGGGGGGAGGACGGAGGATTCCTGTAGCAGTGGACAAAGCCTGTGGCCCCAGCCTGCCCAATGCATGCAAGGAGCCTCCACAGAGCTCATCTTCATGCTGCACGGTGTGCTCCATGTTCTGACCTCCAACAAACATTCTTTGTGTAGCAAACTGTACTGGCACCAGTGCCTGGGGACCTTCTACACACAGGCTAGGACAGGATTGCCCCTGAAAGTAATGTTGCAATTTCTAAAGTTTGGGGCAGAGAGCAACTGTGACAGCGTACCCCATAAGGCTTTATGGGGAGGGGGTGCTTATAAATGTATGTATGACATAACTGGAATATGTTTTGTGCTGCCTGTGCCAGGTAACATATCTCCGTAAAGGTTATGGTCTACTATATCTATTCATCCTATTTGTACATATATATATCATTTTCTACTTGAGGTTAAGAATATGGGCTGTATGCTTGCTTGGTTTCTAAGTAAGCTTTGGGAGGCATTTGGTCAGTTTCTTTAGGAAGGAATTCGCCAGGTTAAGTACCTGATCAGGGAACAATGCTCCAATCCACATAAGAAGTCTTCCTGGAGACATGCAAGATTCCATGTGGGCAATGGCTTCAGCCTGTAAAGACTGAGTCATGCAGGGACATGTGACTTGCCCAGGTGACTCCAAAACTCCATCTTGGAGCTGGACTTTGCATAGGAGGGAGGAGGGGGGTCTCCTCCCACAAGAGAGAGTCTATTTAACCCTGGGAGAGACCCCTCCATTTTGTCTTCAGCTGGCTAAAGAAGGAGTCTCTCCAACCCCCTAGGATGCTTGAAGGAAACAAACAAAAGACAGTAACTACAGGGGTGTGAGAGATTGCTGGACCCAGGCTAAAGGGAGATTAGCCTGTAAAAGGGAGCATTCTGGAACTGGTGACTGGTGAGGAAATTATCTGTATTTAGTTTGATTAGGCATGCATAGATTTGCGCATTTTATTTTATTTTGCTTGTGACTTACTTTGTTCTGTCTGTTACTACTTTGAACCACTTAAATCCTACTGTCTGTATTTAATAAAATCACTTTTTATTTAGTAATTTACTCAGAGTATGTATTAATACCTGGGGGAGCAAACAGCTGTGCATATCTCTCTATCAGTGTTATAGAGGGCGAACAATTTATGAGTTTGCCCTGCATAAGCTTTATGCAGGGTAAAACGGATTTATCTGGGTTTAGGCCCCATTGGGAGTTGGGCATCTGAGTGCTAAAGACAAGCACACTCCTGTGAGCTGTTTTTGGGTAAACTTGCAGTTTTGGGACAAGTAATTCAGACCCTGAGTCTGTGTTGGAGCCAGACAGGAGTGGCTGGTTCAGCAAGACAGGGTGCTGGAGCCCTAAGCTGGCAGGGAAAACAGAAGCAGGGGTAGTCTTGGCACATCGGGTGGCAGCTCCCAAGGGGGTTTCTGTGATCCAACCCGTCACAGCAACCATCTACCTTCTTCCTTTTTTGTAACTGATGGTGTATCCACCACACTTCTAGTGATGACAAAAATGTTGATCTGAGTCAGTCTTTACAAAAACATTTCTGCACTCTAATCCCCAATGAAATGATACACAGACAGAACGAACCTTGTTAAAAACAGGTGTATATACTTTTTGTAGGCACTATTCGATTTTAGACAACAGGCAGATCTGTAGGTGCAAATGGCTTGTGCTTCCAAATTAGGGAGCTACTTCTCTAAAATGCCTGGACTAGTACTTCTGGCTCCAATTTAGAGTTCAGCTCCTTTGAAAATCTGGCCCACCTTTAATGGCAGAAAAATGATGGAAGATGAAATTAGAGCTGGTGTAATTCCATAGTATCTCAAACTGTTTCACCACCCACCCTCCACTCTGCTGGTGCCATCCAAGAACAAGCGTCTTACTGATATCAATGGACTGTTAGGATGTTCCTGGTACATTCAGCAATGCAGCAGGTGCATTTACCTGCATGTGCCTGCAGAGTTTAGTACGTGACTTTCACAAGCCTTTCGGTTGAAATCTCAAACAGCAAGGTGCTGAATTAAATCTCTGCATTTTTGAAGCCTGAATGCGCTCTTTACTAAAAAAAACCAACAACAACAACAAAACCCAACCTTTAATATGGGACCCAGAAAGTCCAGGATTGTGCAAGGCACCGAGTATCCCATCAGAGGTGTTGGGTGTGGAGCTGAGGGTCCTCCGTTCTTCTCAGGGACACGCTACACTTTGCAGGATCAGGCCCTGTATCTTCTTGCTTATCTCAGGGGGCAGGCACTGGAGAAAATGCCTTAGGTAGCTAAGGGAAATGTTTTGAATAACAAGGGTTTGGAGCTTATAGTTTTAGGTGCATGTACAGTACAGGCTCCACACAGTCCTAGAGATGCCTTCCTGGAAGAAACACATCTCTGAAGTTTGCTCCCATAAAATCCAAATGTCTGTAGTGGCCATATTAGTCTTAGGAAGACTCCTCTAGTGTTTTGACTAAGTCAGATTGCTGGAGGAGGAGACTACTGAAAGCATATGCTCATAAACAATATTTTAATTAGTGCTTGTCCTTGCTGGAGGCGATGGAGTGTTGATGGTCTGAGCCACTCCTCTAACGTCAATGAACCAGCTCACTGGTGATGTCAGCCGGGCCTTCTGCACTCAGCCCTGATTGGCTATGTTTGGATTGCAGGGGCCGGCTTAGCTGTAAGGTGAATATGCAAGGAAGCAGCTGTGTGGAGGTGTGTAGTCAGAGAGTGTTAGCAGCAGACACAGTCAGACAGTGGGGCTTTACTGAGGCTGAGGAGTTGTTTTAATCTCTCATAGGTAAATAAACAAACCAGCAGCAGACTTTGGAATTTGGAAAGGCTCACTGGGCACTTATGCAGGAAGAGTGCAAGCTGCAGATTCCACAGAGTGGCTTTTTTTTCTTTCCAGAACCGTAAGTGGAATAAGTGTACCTGAAACTGATATGCCAACTGAAATCTCTCACGCCGTAAGAATGCATGCCATCTCGGACTTCCCTTTGACAGTGCGACTCCTCAGCAAGGGGCCAGAGTACCTTCGCAGACAGATGGAGGCAGGCACCCCAGGCAGGAAAAGTGCTGTGGAAAGACTGGCAGCTGATAAGGCCAAGTATGTAAAAAGTCAGCAGGTAATCAGCACTAAGCAGGAACCCGTCATCGTGCTCAGCTCAGCCTCAGAGAGCAGCAGTGAGAGCTGTTCAGTGGAAAACAAAAAAATCAACAGGGACTTTGGTGGAGGGAAAGGCACAAAAAACTTGGAGTCAACTAAAGCAATGTATTCCTGCAGTGCTCCCCTGGAACCTGATCCACCCATAGCGAGGCGCAGCAGCTCCAAGAGGCAGGTACGGCCAGACTCCCTAGTGATCTACCGCCAGAAATGTGAGCTTGTGAAAGGTCAAAGCAATGAGAGGTCACGAGGAGGCCTGGTGAGGCGGCTGTTCCAGGGGTCCATGAAGGAGAAGCTGCTGACTTCCCTTGAGATGCCCAGCGTAATTGGGGAGGGCCTCACGCCAGAAAGTGAAGAGACAGTATCCACCAAACACGCCGCCAGTGGGTCAAACAGCCGTGTCGCTGAGCACGCTGCCCCTGCAAACACAGACGCACCAGCTGTTCCTGAGCATGAGGGCGAGGACTCCTCACAACTGACTGTTGCACCTGATGAGGTCAAGGACATCCGGAGGAAAGGGCTGCATCGCTCCCAGTCTGATATCAGCTCTCGCTATTCCAAGTCTTTCTCTGAGTTTGACACTTTCTTTAAGTACTGCGGCCTTGAACCCGAGGTCGTCGAGGATCTGGGCAGAGAGAACTTCTCCGTGATTTCTGACAACGTCTCCTTCAGGATCCGCAGCATCAGCGTGGCAACATCTGAGAGTGACTTCACGAGGCACAGTGGGGACGATGGGCTGTTGGAGGAAGAACTGACTGAGCAGGTCCCCAGCACCACTTCAGTGATTGAGCGCAACGCTCGGATAATCAAATGGCTGTATACTTGTAAGAAAGCCAAGGAGACTAACAACATGCTACGAGAGCTTGCGTGAAGGCTTCTCCTTTCAGCATGCATTACAGCCTGGTAAACTCAAGGTGTGTGCAAAGCCCAGCCATGCCCATTTATATTTATCTTTTTATTAAAACACTGTCGATTTATCCGAGTTTATGTCTGTTCTATGAATGGCAGGAACAAGCTGCTTTCTGCACGTAACATTGTTATTATTATTATTTATTATTTGTGTTACAGTAGCACCTATGAGCCTAGTTTGGGGGAATGGAGTTCTTGTAAAACAGGAGTCTGGGCTATTACAACAAAAAAGAGACAGAAATGTACTGTAATTTGTGAGGTTGGATCAGACCCCCAAACGAAAGTAAACAGTCAAGCTTTACAAGGAATGTCTGCCCTTTGCAGACTCCTGCTTTGTAAATTACTTGTTTTCACCAGTTTCTGCTATGTTAAACTCAAGACAAACCCCAGAAAAATTATTCAGCCCTTAACTGTACCAGGTAAGATCAAACAAACTGAACTGAACCACTGGATGTTTAGGGGTAGTCTGTATTTACTCTGTAGTAGTACAATTTTCCCCTCCCCCACTCTCTTTCTGTCTCTCTCTCTTTCTTTCCCACCCCCTTTGCCTGCACTTATGTACATGTAAGCAGCCAGTAAAATAAGGTTATATCCATGCTTCTTCTAGAGATCCCATTCTCACAGAGCTTTCTGCCTTGGCAATAGGAGTTTGCTCCAGCTGACACCTGGCATTTCACAAGCTCTGCTGGGACATGGGACTGCTCTTTCTGCTTACGCTGATTGTAATCAGTTTGGCTCTTTTGACGTTGGAGAACTTTGATGGCTTTGCCCACATGGCTGTGCTACTGCAATTCAAGCAGCAGATTTTGGAAGTCAGTGGTGTGGCTTGTTTGGTGAGTGGGGCTGCTCCGATATTTAAAAACTAAAACAATGAATAAAAATATGAGAGGCTTTGAAAACTATTACTTCACATAGAGAAATGGGCCAAATGCAGCCCTGGTGTAAGTTGGCACACTTCCTATTGACTTTTAATAAGAGCTGCACCTATGCCTGGGGTGAGTCTTGTCTATTGGCAAGAACCATTTTCCTAGGAACTTTAGTAGCAATTCATTACATGCAAATTGCCCAAAGTATCCATTATAAGAAAATTGTCCTGACCCAAGCACATACATCCCTTAGGCCTTGGACCTCTGACACAGTATTATTTTGAATTGTGCTAACTGATCCTTGACACGATGGGCTACATGTGCCCTTTGTAAATTTATCATGTTCATAATCTGTGTATTAAGAGGACACTAATTAGCCCTTGGCACAGTTGTATGAAATGACTCCATGCCTTATCCAAAAGAACATGGATATATAATGCCTGAGTCAATTTCCTAGTGGATCAAGAACTGGATCAAGATTTCTTCTGGTGCACCAATTTTACAGTGGTATAAATCCACTGTCTTCAAAGAAATTAATCCCAAATTACACTAGTGTACGTAGGAAGTGAGTAAGGCCCTGTGACTCCATCCTACCCAGTTGCCTGGGGGCTCAAGGTTATGAAGATGTTGGGATATGCATTAAACATACTCACTGCATCTCCTGACATGCTAACAGGGTGGTGGATTCTAACTTGGTTGTCTGACAATGTAGGGCAGTAAAGAGTCTTAAAGATGCAGCATACAGTACCTACTAACTTCTGACAGTTCCTAACGAGGAATATACCTTTTAACACCATTGAAATATATTAGGCTGAGAGAGCATTCTAGAAGGCACAAGATGGAAACTTGATACAGATTCTGTTTAAAAGATAGGACCTTTTTTAGAGGTGGATAAAAAAAAAATTCTGGTTGTGCATTTTTTTAAGAAAAGCAAAAAATGCATTTTCATTTACATTTTTCATAGAATTAGTTTTTTCATTGACATATTGAAAACTCAAAAATTTAGATTTTTGTCAAAATAATTTCCACAAAATATTTTTGACCAGCTCTAGAGTGTGCCTCCAGAATAGGGACAGTTGTCATGTGTAATGCTGTCAACCCACAGATATATCACTGGGTGAGAGCTCCATGCCTGAATTCAGTCGCAGAGAAGAGAGGGTTTCACTGAGCTGAGGAGTTCCCCTCCCTCACCCTCCAGAGCTGGTGGGAGAGGGAGGCACATAAAACAGATGGTGGATGTGGGGGCTCATAAAAGTTTCTGCAGCTGTGAGCCTTACACAATTATGAAGGTGGGGGCCTTTGCCCACCTCCTGCCAGGGCCGCCGGGGGAGGGGGGGGGGCAAGTGGGGCAATTTGCCCCAGGCCCCGGGCTCCACAGAGGCCCCCACAAGAATATAGTTTTCTATAGTATTGCAACTTTTTTTTATGGAAGGGGTCCCTGAAATTGTTTTGCCCCAGGCCCCCTGAATCCTCTGGGCCCTGCCTCCTGCTACTGGGTGCAGGAGTCTGGAAACAAAAGCAACTGTATAAAGGGAAACAAGAGACGTCTGGCTCTAGGATCTCTTTGCCCCTGCTCTTGGGGCCAACTGTGAGGTTGCTCTCCTACTAGAACTGTGATAATTCTCATGGGCCATGTGGACCTTGTCAAATGGGAGAAGGCTGTTGGGCCTCTTAGTATTTATTTGTTAAATGCTATCAGTGCGTTCAGTGTTGCAGATTACACAGGAGACAGATGGTCCCTACTCCAAAGAGCCTACAAAGCAGCTAGGCACACATCATAAAAAGATGTCTGGCAAAGGATGCTGTAATGTATAGAAAGCAGGAAGTTCATTCACGTGTGCTCCCCACCTTCACAGAAGCTCTGCAACTCCCTGGTGCAGAGTCAAGTGTTGCCTTTTTCTCTTTCTGCCCTTTGACTGACCCCATCACGCAGTCAGCATCTGAGGCCTTAGGTGCTTTTGCAGCCAAAGAGACTTTCTTCTTGACTGGACCCTTAATATTTGTCATGTTAAGAATCTACAGAGCAGGACTTTAGATAATTTATACTTCTGTTGCATTTTAGAGGGGCACGCAAAGGACAGACAGAAGCAGGGCCAAAGCTGTGAGAGGTTTTTCAAAGACAGTATTTTTTATGTAAATGAAAGTACTGGGTTCTAAAATGTAGCATAGCAGATTTAAGATGGATTTAAAAAAAAATACTATTCTGATTTTACAATGGCATACTAATTTATTTTCATGCTATTCAGGATCAGATCTTTAAAGGACCTTGCTCAAACATGTGAGTGTATTTCTGTGCCTACATTTGTTAACATAATTATCTCAATTGCTTGTGCAGATGGTGTATTTGCATGCCCAAGTGGACTTTTTCAGCCTGATTCTTTTCTCATTTACACCAGTGTAAATCAGTGCTAATTTTATTAAGTTAATGGCATTAAATCTGCATAGACCTGGTTTGTATAAAAGGAGAATTGGGCAAGTAGCTACCTAAATAGCCATTTGCACATGCAATGGCCCAATTTGCACATACACTTAGGGTAACTTTACGTAAATATAGACCCATTCATGTGTGCAAATGTTTTCATGCTTCTGTCTTTAAAAATTATAGCCCACAATTTTTCTCATTTTAAGATGGAAGATTTACTTTTAAACTTTGTTTCCTTAATGTCTTTTGATAATGGTCTGCAGAAGAGGGAATACATAGGAAGCATATACTAGAAAATTTTAAGTAATATCACTAATAGTAAAGACAAAGACATTCAAAGTATTGACTGACACCCCATTGTGCCTTTGAATTACAGGTAGTTTTATAACATATTTCTTCTTATCCATGTAGGCACAGGGTTGTTTTTTGTTTTATTTTGTTTTTGGGGGGACATGGTGTCAAACACATTTAAAATTCCTTAATTGCTTTATCTTTGAGTTTGTGTCACAATTTTAATGTTGCTTAAACATAGTTGTACATGCCTTTTTGTGTGTTTTCAAAACAGATCCATGTATTGGGACAGGACAGGAATTTAGGACATAGGGCTTTTGTTATTGGCTCTGTCACTGACCTATTGTCTGATCTTGGGCAAGTGGTTTAACCTCTTTGAGCCTGGCTTATGCCCCGGAGAAATAATACTTCCCTACCTCCCTAGGGCATTGTGAGTTTTTAATAATGTTTTTAGAGTGGATGGAAGACACATTTGAAATGCTTATTGGTATTGCTTTCTGTTCCAACTAGCAGTTCAGAGGATGCTGAAATATGTGGGTACCACGTGAACATTCGTGGTAGCAAATGTCATCTACAGTGTCAAGCCCTTCCATGACTGACCTGAAATAAGATTGGTTCACTGGTCCTCAAGAATACATATAAACCCTTAACACTTTCATTAATATTTAAGAACTGGCTCTTTTTTTGGTACTAAGGTTTCTGTACAAAAGAAACCCTTAGCAGGATGATCTTCTGTATTAATCTAAACCACAAAATCTCTGCTTATAACTCATCACATGTTTACATAATTGGTTAATCAGACGATGAGCCAGCAGAGAGACAAATTAACCACTCACCTGCTAAGCCTTAAGCCTAGGCCCTGTGAAGCAATGCAGGGAACTTCCTGAAGTGAAGCAATGCATCCTGGCTTTCTGCAAATATTGGATGTGATCCACAAAGCATACAGAGACATTCATTACTAGCATTACTGATCCTTTGAATTTTACGAAGGCAAAACTAATTTGCATGGGAATGAGTATGACTGGGACACGAGTACTCTAACTCTCTTGGAAATAATATGCAGAGAAGTATAGTACAAACCTTGAATTGGTAACAAATTACTTGAGTAGTAGAGTGTGTGAGTGGGTGTGCAACTCTGGTCATATAATTTGCTTATTTTTAGACAGGGGCTAGAAAGAGATCTTAACTGCTGAGCCTGACATCTGCTCAGTCACATGTCATTTAATTGTATTTAATTACCCAATGAATGTGTCAAATAAACAGTTCAAAACTGATGCTATTTACAGCCCATGGTTTAACAGAGTAGGAGAAAGACCTGTATGAACTGGGTATCTTGCGTATCCATTGGTTAAAAACTAAATTCATAGGCTAGGTATGGCTATTCTAACTCTAACAACCTAGGGACCATGTGGCTGAGAGTAGCTTTTCCCTCAGCTGTTTTCCCAGAAATGATGCCATCTTTTGTTGAAATGATATTCAGAGGGGCACACTCCATTATGTTTTCCATCCCAGGCAAATATTTTGGCACACTCTGTTTGTGCAGTTTAGGAAAACTCTAGTCCATCAGGTTTGTACTGTAAGCCTGACTTTAAATATATAGGGACAGATTTTCAGCTGGTGTATATCAGTAATGGAGCTATGCTGATTTCCAACAGCAGAGGAGCTGACCCACAATTAATGAAAAATCAAGGAAAACCCAACAATGCTGATTTTAGGCCACTACTTTTAACAAACCCAGTAACCGTTGGAAGACTCGCCTACAAATATCAATGTACAGTGCCCAGCACAACAAGGATTCGGGCCTTTTGGAGTGACCATAATATAAATATTTAATAATAAATACGGCTGAATTAAATAGTTATCACCAGACAATCGGTGGAGTTGACTCACTGGTTCTGAGACTTGTGTTTCCTACAAACCCACAAGCTAGCTTCTTTTCAGTGCTACAGTTATCCTGACCAGAGGCCATCATGTTTGTTGCAAAAAATGCAGTGCTCACAGGATATTTTTACACTGCAATTAAACACCCGCAGCTGACTTGGACTCGTGAGGTCAGGCTGTGGGGCTGTAAAATTGTGGGGGGGAGACATTCGGGCTTGGACTGTACCCCAAATTTTGGGAACCTGAGAGGGGAGGATCACACCACACAGAGATCAGACAGACAAGCTGAAAATAGAAGCTAGCCCTTCAGCTCCCTTTGGCCTTTGTGTAGACGGAGTGCTCAGAATTTATCAGCTGTGGGCACATGGAGGCTAATGGATTAGATCCAGCAAACCTGCTGCATGGAAACTATGTGCTTTCTTTGCCTTTCAACAGCCTGCTGTTTGGAACTTTGGGACATATTCCTTAAAGCACCAGGCATGGCCTGGCATATTGAAATTGTTGCACCATATTTTAAAAAAGACAAAAACCCAACAAAACCCTCTGTTCATGTTTCCTAGATTCTAATGTTCATTCTGCTTTTTAAAACTGCAGGTTTTTAATGGGTCAGATGCTCCTATTAATAATTTATGTTCCTAGCTTAATTTTTCATGAATTGTTATGATTGGTTAAACATTGCATAAATAAAACAGCTACTCGAGACATGAAGTGAACTAACACATTTGTTTTAGCAGGATGATAATTAAGAAGCCATGTTATCTATAGTTAGCCTCAAAATAACCCAAAGGTAATTGACTAGATTTTGCCTAGATAAGCAGCATTATAAAGTAACAAGGTCTTAAAGGCCAAATTCACCAATGGCGTTAGGAGGAGCACAACTCTATTGGCTTTCAGGGAGTTTTGCTCCTCATTGCTTTAATGATGGGTATGGCTTTAAAAAGGGAGTGAATTGAACATCCTTGTCTCTGACTGAAATCAACATTACACAGTTCATATCAGTCCTGGGCTTCAAAAGCGTTTTTTTTTTTTAAAAGAATGCTCATTTTTCGTGTGGGTTTCTCAGGAAAGGAATTGATTATGTTGGTAGTAGTTGTAAGCAGTTGGAATGAAGTTTTAAAGCTTACACTGTACCAGTATGATGCACTAAGTGTTTTAAGCAGCACTTTTTTCTTTCCTTAGAATGAAAACATTCCCTGAGATGGCGGCTCACTAAACAGGACACAGACAGATAGACCCACAGCAAACTCTTCTATCATCTGGCTTATGATAAATCTGTGCAAGTTTATCAACTTCTTGTTGCCCTCCCACTCGTCTGCAGGCTCACTCTTTGTCACAAGCACATGTGTGTACAGAAGTACAACAGCAAGAAGAAGTTACAAACTGAGACGGAGGGAAATTAAAGCTTCTAGAAGAGCAGAGGCAGGTTTAGGTGCTAAAATATCTGGTAATATCCAGAAAGAGGTCAGTGCACCAGGATGTCATCCTAAATGTGAGGGAAGGTGGGTGTGGCATGTCTGGCTCTGACTGATGGCAAATCTATCAGCAAGACGGGGGAAGGAGAAAGTGGGAACTAAGTGGCAATGACCTCTGGGTCAGGCATTTCTTGGCAGGGAGGCTCCACCTACACTTCAAAGAAAGTGTGTTAACAGGACTTTAAACCTGGCTCACACTGACATGATTTCAGCACACTCTGCCTGGCTGGTGACAGTGGACCAAACATGACAGTTTTATAAACAGTATTTAAAGCCAGTGGTACACCAGATTCCTTCTTAGTATTGTCTAGATTGAGGTTTAAGGCAAACTAGAGAACCATGTTCTCCAACTAGACCAGGCTGATCAGCCAGTGTGGATGGATGGCTAAAATCATGTTTCACATATGGTCTTGGGCATAGTCCCAAAGCCTAGTATGACACAGGGAAAGTCAATCCACGTTCCATATTAGACAGGACTCTTCTTTGCTATAACAGTGCTCCAACATAGTAAAATGTATAGTCTAGGTAGGCCCTTAGACTCTTTTTATACTACATCTCAGACCATGCCAGCACATGGTTGTCTGTAATCTAACACATTTATTTTTGTACTGAGGATGGGCAACATGTTTATTGACTCATGTTAGGGAATAGTGTCACAGCATATGTAATGTTATGGCTGATTAGCATGAATCTATAATAGCATTGTCCTATCTCCATTGTAAACAAGAAGGCATGTTAGGACACAACCACAACATACCAGACAAACGTGCTAAGATTATTCGACTTATAGTATAGACAGCACCATGTTCAACATAATTGTTATAACAACTACACCTACTTTGCCCTGGCCAAGCAAACTTTATTTAAACTGTAGTTAAACACTGTTTAAAAATAATTTGTGTCACTCAGTTTGATTGTGGATGTAGATGTGAGTTTATGGCCCTTGGCTATGCCTCAGATCCTTAGCCCAGACAGTCATTAGTTATCAGAAAATGCCTTTCCCTGAGTTATTTATTCCTGATACCATAAATCACAAAGAAGGGGGGGAAATGAAGTAGGGAACAGATTCCGATCTTAGCTATAGCAGTGTCGATCTGGAATAACTGAACTGATAAAAAGAGATCAGAATCTGGCCGTATATTTCGGTGTGTTGAAAGGTTAAAAGTTGAACCACAGGTTACCATGGCCATAGTGTTCTGTTTACAGCATTGGACTGTCAGACCTGTACTGTAGCAAGTACAGGAAAATGAAATTCCATTCTCAACATTCCATTAGGGTTATACACGGTAAGCAGTCAATCAGCCCCTTTCAACGATTACCTGCCATGCCCCTACCCAACAAAGTGAACCAGACACAGGCATAGGGGAGAAGATGGAATGAGCACCTAATCAGCACTTTTTACATCTTATAAAAGACTTAGTCTTGTAACATAACTATGAGAGAAGGAGAGAAAGGACTGAGTGATGGCATTTTTATAGAGCATTCACTCTAACCAAAAGAATCTAATATTTCCTCTTTTAATTTATTCAAACATTGTGAGCCAAAAAACAGCACTTTAAGTGCTATTTAATAGTTTTTAGTTGACTTTAAGTTCACAATAGACTTATGAGTCAGGCTAACCTTATTTAATTAAGAAAAACATACTTGTCACTATTTCTCACCCCCAGTCGCCATTTGAGAATGCAGGGCATTTGTCTATGTTGGTTTAGTGTTACTTCACATACACATGTCTTAAGTTGTCTATATATATATATATAATAACATTTCCAGATAAAGTATTTATTGAAGCTGCTCTACACAGGGGAAACTGAAGTGTTTGTATTAGTGAGACATAGAGTTTAAGGTCAGAAGAGACCACCAGATCATCAACTCTGACCACTTTTTTATCACAAACCACCAACACCACCCAGCACCCATACACCAAACCCAAAAACCAAAATTTGACCAAAATATTACAGCTCACAGGAGAATAGACTATTATGTGCCACAGGCAGAGAATAGGAAGGACCAAGGGGCACCAGTGAGCTACTGTATATTTAGAGATTAGCACCTTCAAAACAAATAATCTTAATTTCCGTTTTGATTCACCATAGACTACACCATCAAAGCTAATACGGTAAGAGTTATCCACTGATGTGCAGTTGTTTAAAGGGAGACTGTAAAGATTGATAAATCAGCAATGTGACCCACTGTAGTCTTATGCTCAGTTTGCAAATTACTGTACATGGAATTATTTATATGTTTTGTCAAAAGCTGTTGAATACTTTTTCTTGAAAATATGAATGAACCACTGTAAGCAGCTCAGAACTCATGAGAAATCCCACAGCTACAAACCAATGCACCAACTCAATGGAAGGGGGGACTGGGTTTTTACAAAGGTTTCTGGTTTCACTTTCAAGTTTCCATTGGGTCTGTATCAGAGATGGTAGTGAGATAAATTGGCCATGGACTTTAAATAATAGAAAGAGACATGTAAAGGACTTAGGTGGGATTCTCAAAAGCACAGAGAATCAGTTGATTCTGTCCCTATTGAAGTCAGTGGGAATTTTACCATAGATGTCAGTGGGATCAGTTATGCCAACACTGAGCATTTTTGAAAATCCCACCTTTGGCCTTTATGAGCTGCTTAATGAAGCTGTGCTGATCTTTCATACCAACACCAGAACAAATACACCTGGCTTTGTTCAACTTTGCATGTGAGAACCAAACTCTCCAAG
>NW_020664393.1:48634696-48644826 GCF_002925995.2 Terrapene triunguis | reverse complement strand
TTAATTTCTGCATTTGGTACCTGAATAAATGTATGTTGAGCTCTACATGCATCTATATGCATCCGAAGAAGTGGGTTGTAGCCCACGAAAGCTTATGCTCTAATAAATTTGTTAGTCTCTAAGGTGCCACAAAAACTCTCCAAGGTACCATAAATCTCAGAGAAGATTTGCCCAAGACCTTTCCTTACACCTAATAAGCTATGAATTCTTCTTACCTCTAAGTGTCTTCTGGGCAGATCAGTTATCTACCCTTTTCCACCTTACCAGGAAAGAGGACAGCTGACAGTCCCTTTATCCCACATTTCTTGGGAGTGGACATCTTACCACGCTCATCCTGAACAGTGGGGATTAGCACATTCTGCTCAGGCTCTATTGCTGCTGTTACTTATAAAGCCTTTTGCCTCATTCTGGTGCTGACCTGCCCCATGATGATAGGGAACCCAATGGCTACTGTTGGCCATTGACTTTCCTTATCCTTCAACAAAAACCCTTAAAACAAGAAGGGATGCACTGGGAAACTCATCTATTTCATTATGAAACTGGTGTGTTTTGTAAGGGGTTGCTCAAGTTTTGTTTAGCGCTTTTGGGTGAAATCCCAGCCCCACTGAAGTCAATTGTAGTTTTGCCATTGTCTTCAGTGGGGCCAGGTCTTACCCTTTATTTTCATGCAAACATAAAACTAGGATTGTGGGGAGACGGTCACAAATTAAACCACTAGTTTTGTTTGAGTGGAACCATGCAAACCAAGACAGCCACATTGGATGCAACCCTATTGGACAGCTTAATTGTAACGGTCCAGTGTTCTTCATAACCAGTTTTTAAAGCTAATATTATCACTGTGAAAGGGACAATGTCCATAGTTTTAATTTAACAGGAAAAAAGGTACAAAGTCTGCTTTTATGGCTAGAGCCTGGTGCTTACAATTAAGACATCAGGTGTAAACTATGATCCCTTCAGTATATTGTACATAGCCATGTACAGGAATCTATGTAACAAGTGTGCAGATTGTTCTATATTATATATATATACATTTTTTAAAGGGATATAAATCCTCATGCTTCAGGGCATAAATCAACCACTAACTGATGGTTATTCCATCATTGTCTGTTATGGGGTTTCATGCACCTTTGTCTGGAGCATCTGGTCCTGGGTACTGGTCTGACCTAGTATGGAATTTCCTAGGTTCCTACGTTTATATTCTTATAAAAAAACAAATCTGTATTTTATTTAATTTGCATACAAATAAAAAAAATACATGATTGAAAGTTTGTAATTCATTCTTGGTAGTTTGTAGTTTTATTTTGCTTGCTGTTTATATTACTGTTACTATAGTTTTTTTTAAAACTCAGACTCCTTGTTACATGTTTAATTTGCGCTGGGACAGCTGCTTCTTGTGGTGGTGAGCAAAGCTTTGGTTTGAATAAACATTCAAAGGTGCAGATGATTCTCTGAAACATATCCCAATCCCTGCCTAAAATGGCTAGTGGGTTCTGGTATCAGTAAGTTTGATATCTACAAAGCTAATCTTTCTCATAATAATTTTAGCATTCCCATTTTAGGGCATTGGTTTGAGTGGCGTAACATGGTTCAAGTGGCATAACATTTATTTTTAAAAGCAAACAAAACTTTTTCAAACTAATTCAGGTTGCCAACTTTCTGACCGAACAAAACCAAACACCTTTGCCCCGCCCCTTCTCTGAGGCCCCTTCTCACTCACTCCATCTTTCCCCCTCCGTCTGTTGCGTGCTCTCCCCACCCTCACTTGCTCACTCATTTTCACAGGGCTGGGGAGGGTCCTTTTTCGACTGGGTGTTCAGTTGAAAACTGGACATCTGGCAACCCTAATTTTCAGTATTACCTACATTTGGTTTTGTTCAATCCCAAAAACTATGATGTGCCTCAGGCAATATTTTACAGCCATTACCCTCACACCCAACTACTGGCCAGAACAGTTGGGTGTTTGGGTCTATCAGAAAAAGCTCTATCTGAGGAATCTTACTGAGATAATTTTGTTTTAATGGATTCAGAGAGACAAACTAGATTTAATAAATGTGTGTTTTGTAGGAAGAAGTGAAATAATGGTTTGTAAAGTGAGTTTTTGCTGAAACTGATACATACTCAACCTAGGGTCTCAACATCATTTGCCCTTCAAACTATTAGACAAACACCTGTCAGGGATGGTCTAGATAATACTTAGTTCTGCCATGAGTGCAGGGGACTAGACTAGATGACCTCTCGAGGTCCCTTCCAGTCCCACGAGTCTATGATTCTACAGTCTAATCTTCTTAGACCTGGCCTACACTTGTGACAGGGTGTAGTGTCTGTGTGGCTACATACAACAGTGAAAGGCTCCTGCAAGGGGAGGCAGCAGGAAGCTGCCGGGACCTTCCCCTGCTGCCTCCCCCCTACCAGAGCCTTTCTCTGCAGCTGGAGTCTTTCAGTGAGGCAGGGAAAGACTCCAGCAGCAAGGAAGCAGCAGGACACTACA
The DNA here is from genome assembly GCF_002925995.2 of Terrapene triunguis. Lineage (NCBI taxonomy): Eukaryota > Metazoa > Chordata > Testudines > Emydidae > Terrapene > Terrapene triunguis. Next base: position 48,642,338 of record NW_020664393.1, on the reverse strand, counting down.
CTGCTAGAAATAGCAATGTAGACATGGGAGGTGCTGTTTGGGCAGATAGAGAGCCGTGTAGGATATATACTCTAGGGTTCAGACGTGTAGGGCACTCTGTTCAACGCACCAAAGCCAGGGCTGCCCAGGGGGGGGGGCAAGTGGAGCAATTTGCCCCAGGCCCCGGGCCCCGCGGGGGCCCCCACGAGAGTTTTTCGGGGCCCCTGGAGCGGGGTCCTTCGCTCGCTCCGGGGGCCCCAGAAAACTCTCGCGGGGCCCGGGCCCCTGGAGCTTCTTCCGCTCCGGGTCTTCGGCAGCAATTCGGCCGCGGGGGGTCCTTCCGCTCCGGGACCCGCCACCGAAGTGCCCCGAAGACCCGCGGCAGGGGGTCCTTCCGCCCCGGAACCCGCCGCCAAAGTGCCAGGTTTTCGGCGTCAATTCGGCGGCGGGGGCCTCCCGCCGCCGAAGACCCCAGGCCCCCTGAATCCTCTGGGCAGCCTTGACCAAAGCAGTGCCTCAGTGTGTAGTGTCGTACACACCACCATAAGTGTAGACCTACTTATGTAAAAGTAGTCTCACTGACAAGTGTTTGAACACAACTTAGAGTTCACTGCTATGCAGCCAGTAGGATTAAGGTCTTTAGCACAAAACGGAAAGCAATTTGAGATCATTGAAATGCAACCCCTCTCACAAATCCTGATTAGTTGGTGTTTGTGCAAGGTACTAAGCAAAGGCTAGGCAGGGGAGGGAATTCATGCTTTTAACTTATGGGTAGGACAAGCCGCCTTAGCAGTCTGCAGCTCGTATTCTAGTCTCAGGGCTGAAATAGCAGTCACTGTACCTCCTGAGGTCCCAGTCCAGCAAAGCAGTTAAGTACATCTTTATTATATTAGAACCCAACCCTGCAGTCCTTTTCCACCTAAGTAGGCCTTCCTCATGCAAACCTGTGAAGTCAGCTGGACTACACTCAACAAATAAGGATTTGCAGGCTCAGGTTCACAGATTGCCCAGTGTGAATAAACAGTCCATTTAAATTTCACAAATTACTCATCGAGATGCTCTTCTTTCTGCTCATCTGTGAACAGCTTACAAAGCACGGCTGTTGAAAAGAGAGCCTGTGGTGATTTTACAGCTGAGAACAAGACCCTTTGCTGCAGCTTTACACAGACTGGTGTCTACTGAACATCAGAGTGTATAATATCTTGAAGGGCTTTTCACAAAGCATTCTTTGTAGCTCCGTGCAATTGCCACTGACAGATGCCCTAGCACATAAGTGACTTACACAACCCTGCAAAGACAAGCCTCCTAACACAGTTTCTCTCTTGTTTAAAAAAATGGTGCAATAAGGTACATTTATGTTCCCCTCCTTACTTTAGTATCTGAGCACATTCATTAATACAGTTATCCTCACAACCACCATTCCCTGCCCCTGAGGTAGGGAATTGCTATTGTTCCCATTTTACGGATGGGAACTGAGGCACAGAGACTAAGTGGCTTGCCCAAGGTCATACAGGAAGTCTGTGGCACAGCATGGACTTGGATGCAGGTCCCCAAAGCCCTAGACAAGTGCTGCAACCACTGGACCATCCTTCTTCTTAGTTTCATTAAAGCTCATCCTTGAAAGAAAATGAATACATTTTTAAATTACAGGGTTAAAAAGCTTGGCTACTTCAAACTAATTTTGCAGCCCCAAAAAATAGATTTGAAAAAGCTCACCCTCCTAGAGGTTCACCTACCCTTAGTTCATACCATCTCCTACACTACACACAATTAGGCAGTGCTGCTTTTCAGACAGCACTGGCAGATGAGCAAAGTCACAATTTCTGCAAAAAGAACAGGAGTACTTGTGGCACCTTAGAGACTAACAAATTTATTAGAGCATAAGCTTTCATGGGCTACAACCCACTTCTTCGGATGCATAACACAATTTCTGTTTCTCTTTGGTCACTCTATTGTGCTTTTCCCCACTGTGGCATGCAGAGGAAATATTATTCAATTTTACCAATTTTTCTCATTAAGATCTCAGTTGGGAAACAAGACTAATTTTCAATCACATACACCAAACAGGATCATGAACACTGTGTATGCATTACATGCATGGGTCCAAATGGTTACAAGTTGGGTTACATGTCTGCACCCAAAATTAAGGCCACACATTTGCATGGGCAAGATTTTACATGGAAAACGCTATTGGCCAGAGCCTCAATTGGTATAAATTAACAGAACTTTACAGAAGTTAATGGAACTTCTCTGTTATACACCAACTGAGGATCAGATCCTCAGTACATATGTGCAAACTGGGGATTGTTATGTGTAAATACCTTTGTTCACACATTTTCCAGAGAGACAAAAAATCCTCCTTCCCTGACTTATCTCTAGACCAGTGGCAGGCAACCTGCAGCCCACGGGCCGCATGCAGCCCATCAGGCAAATTGAGGCCACTGGGAGCTGCAGGCGGCCGTGCAAATGTAAACAAACTGTCGGGTGGCCTGCCAGCAGATTGCCCTGATGGGCTGCATGTGGCCCATGGGCTGCAGGTTGCCCTCCACTCGTCTAGAGTTAAGGCAGGGAAGGAGGATTTTTTGTCTCTCTGGAAAATGTCATTCACAAGAAAATAACATGCAACACTTACCATATGATAGTACCTCAGGTTGTGTATTCACTGTCTGGATGAATTTGCTTGAAATGTAAACACAAAATGGGACTGTCAAAGCCAGCATAAGCTGAGCAATTAAAGCTCGCAGATAACTCTGGAACAGTGAAGGGGAAATGGTTAGACTTTCAATGACCTAGGTTTCCAGTGAAAAAGTAATCAAAGAGGATAAGTTAACAGGAAGAAATGAGCAATACCAGCTAAGCGCTGTCAATATCCTTGCGTTTGTTTCTACAATTTACCTCGTTAGTGGAGGAAGATCTGTTCAGCACTGATTTACAGTCATCACAGTTATGTGACAAACAATCAGATGTTGTAGTGGTTTAGTGTCAGTAATTACTATACCCATCTTTTCGCTACAGGTGATGCTCTCAAACGGTGATTGATTTTTGAAGCATTCCCCAAAATCCACACAGGGCTCTTAGCTCCCTTAATCACACTCCTCGCTAAAACAACCCAACACTTCTCAAATTATCCAAACTAGTTTTACAAGTTTTCATGTCCTTTCTTGCTGAACTACTGGATGGGGATAGGGATGTCTGAAATCATTGAAACTCATTATAGTGTTGGTGATGCTGTTGCCTTTTGTCTTTTTTCTTGTTTATTTTTAAGCTATATTTGTCAAAGTTTTGGTAGGTGTAAATGGGCAAAACCCCACTGAAGTCAATTAACTTGGCCCACAATATGTTAGGTAGTAAATAGCGAATGAAAGCACATGCAGCAGAGTCCAATAACAGAGCTAATCAATGGTGCAATTATATGCTTAACTTAAACATCACCCAAATGTATAAAAGTCAGTGTCCATGAGTGGCACGCACAAAACTCCTGATGCATGCACATAAGTCAGTGTTATGTGTGAACAAAGGTATTTACACATAACAATCCCCAGTTTGCACATATGTACCGAGGATCTGATCCTCAGTTGGTGTATAACAAAGAAGTTCCATTAACTTCAGTAAAGTTCTGTTAATTTATACCAATTGAGGCTCTGACCAATAGTGTTTTGCATGTAAAATCTTGCCCATGCAGATGCGTGGCCTTAATTTTGGGTGCAGACTTGTAACCCAACTTGTAACCATTTGGACCCATGCATGTAATGCATACACAGTGTTCATGATCCTGTTTGGTGTATGTGATTGAAAATAAGTCTTGTTTCCCAACTGAGATCTTAATAAGAAAAATTGGTAACAATTGAATAGTATTTCCTCTGCATGCCACAGTGGGGAAAAGCACAGTCTGGCGGCTCCCAGGGAAGCGGCGTGGGCCGCAGGGACATGCTGGCCGCCACTTCCTGCAGCTCCCATTGGCCGGGAACGGCAAACCGCTGCAACTGGGAGCTGTGGGTGGCCGTGCAACTGTAAACAAACTGTGTGGTGGCCCACCAGCAGATCACCCTCACAGGCTGTGTGCGGCCCGCGGGCTGCAGGTTGCCCACCACTGCTCTAGACACTCCCTCAACTATATGAAAACAAAACAAGCAAAGAGCCCAGGAGCTGCAAGTTGCATAGCTAATCAGAAGTGTAGTGCATGAACTTTCACTATTTTAGCCCTTTTCCTGCCACATCCCCTCCCTTTGTTTAATGTCATCCCTTGTTAGGTTGTAGTTAGTCTAGATAGTAAGTTCCCTGGGCTTGGGCCTGTCACTTTATGTATCTGGAAAGGCCCTGGGCACCTTGGGAGCTAAATAAATAATAAATCACAAAATCTTTTAAAGCTGAAATATATTCCAAAGCATTTAAGAAGGTTGCAACACAGAAGTGTAAGAGTGAATGACTGGCCAGTGAAAATAATAATGTGTGGCCAGTGTACTAAAATACAAGCCTTGCACAAGTGTTAGCATGGAGGGGGGAAAGAGTCCTGGGGTATTGCGGATCAGGTCCAATGTATCATAGTTTTTCATAAATTTGTTGGAAATGAATAGCCTGCCTCTCTTACTCCTTGGGGACTGATCCCTGCTCAGCAACCAGCTTCTTCAGCAAAGTAAGGCCTCTTGTGTTCAGAGTCATATTCAAAGCCAGCAGGTCTCACTGCCAGAGTTTAACATGAGGGAAACAATAATGCAGTGTGTCCCCCTGCAAATGCAAAATAAGGCAATTTTCTTCAGCCAATAGTTCTCAGAAAGGTGGGGTTGTCAGTCAACAGCTCTCCCATGAAGTAGTAATGCTTCTTAGCCAACGAGGGGTCAACTCCATCTGACTTTTTAAGTCTTCCTATTCCTCTCCATTTGTCTCCAGGGAACATTTGTTCTCTCTCCTTTCAAGCTCTCAGATCACGTATATGTCCCCAACACTCTTCTTATAATCCAGTTAGGATCAGAGTGGGGAAATCATCCCTGCCACACCCCTTCCCATTCCCCCATGGTGAGGTTCCACTATAGTCTCTGCAGTGTGAGCAGGCACCGATTCTCTCTTCCCTGCTTTGGGAGAGGGTTTCCACCTGACCTCTGCCAAACGCTGTTGGAGTCTCATAATTGCAAAGAGTTGCAAATTTCACTGAAGTGGTGCAAATTTCACTGAAATCAATAGGAATTTCATCCACTTATGCCAGCGCTGGATTTGGCTTTCTCACACCAGAAAGATACTTGTGATTTCTGAGATTTTTAAATATAATTTCCAAAGAAGAAAAGTAATTTGGGGGATTGTCTTTTCCATAAGTCGCTAAAATCAGCCTGTCAGAATTCAGGCTGCCCTGTAGTGTGACACACTCATCAAGTGTATCATCATGTTGTGAGACTCTTGGCTTACTTGGGAGAGGCCAAAGCTGCTCATGCCTAAGCCAATTCAAAGAACTGTCATTATTATATCCCCAAAAATAATTGGGATAGTGCACAATGAGTGCATGATGTATAGGAAAACCTGGCTATGAAGCTGGCAGATTGCCTTATAGAAAAGTCCTATAGAGTTTAATAGGGAATTGTATTTCTCCTATGGAATTCACAGAAACATAAAGGAACAGGATCATCTCTATTGAATTCTATAGGTTTTTAGATTAATTGCCATAGAACTCTAATTAATTTCCATAGAATTTTAACCTTTTCTTTTTCTTTCTTTCTTTGAATCATAGAATATTAGGGTTGGAAGAGACCTCAGGAGGTCATCCAGTCCAACACCCTTCTCAAAGCAGGACCAACATCAACTAAATCATCCCAGCCAGGGCTTTGTCAAGGTGGGCGTTAAAAATGGCTCTAAGGATGGAGATTCTACCACCTCCCTAGTGAAATAGTGTTTCCTAATATCCAACCTAGACCTCCCCCACAGCAACTTGAGACCATTGCTCCTTGTTCTGTCATCTGCCACCACTGAGAACAACCAAGCTCCATCCTATTTGCAACCCCCCTTCAGGTAGTTGCAGGCTGCTATCAAATCCCCCCTCCCTCTTCTCTTCTGCAGACTAAACAAGCCCAGTTCCCTCAGCCTCTCCTCATAAGTCATGTGCTCCAGACCCCTAATCATTTTCGTTGCCCTCCGCTGGACTCTCTCCAATTTGTCCACATCCTTTCTGTAGTGGAGGGCCCAAAACTGGAAGCAATATTCCAGATGTGGCCTCAACAGTGCCGAATAGACGAGAATAATCCCTACCCTTCAGTGTATCTACCTCTCCCCCCAGTTTAGTGTCATCTGCGAACTTGCTGAGGGTGCAATCCATCCTGTCATCTATATAATTAATAAAGATGTTGAACAAAACCGGCCCGAGGACCGACCCCTGGGGTACTCCGCTTGATACTGGCTGACAACTAGACATCGAGCTGTTGATCACTACCTGTTGAGCCCAACAATCTAGCCAATCTTTCTTTCTTTCTTTCTTTCTTCATATAAAATATAAAACATAAATCCTATGCTCTAAACACCTAGCCCATAGGTTTAAATACAGCAAATAGTGCAACCCAACTGCCTGTGAACAGAGCCATCCCTTGAGTAGGAAGAATCGGGGTGACGGCTCTGGGACCTGCACTGCAGGGGGCCCCGCGGGCCGGTGCGATTGGCCGGCGCGGTCGGTCCTGGAAGAGATGAATCCGACACTTCCGCCCCGGGCCTCACACCCTATAGAGATGGCCCTGCCTGTGAATATAATCTTCCCAATCCTGAACCTACTTCCTACTCAATAGGCTATACAAAGTCTTTGTAGCCTACCCAGAAGGTTAATAAATCTGGGATCTGGCAGGATCTGGGGGAGCAAGTTGCAAAAGCATGGTCCCCTCCCACCGCATAAAGAAAGCCCCACTTAGGCTAGGTCTACACTACAGCGGGGTTCTGACCTAAGATACGCAACTTCAGCTACGTGAATACCGTAGCTGAAGTTGCGTATTTTAGGTCGGCTTACCTGGCGGTGAGGACGGGGGAAAGTCGACCGCTGCCGCGCTGCCGCCGACTCCGCTGCCGCCTCTTGCCGAGGTGGATTTCCGGAGTCGACGGCAGAGCGATCAGGGATCGATTTTACCGCGTCCTCACGAGACGCGGTAAGTCGATCCCCGATAGACCGATTGCTACCCGCCGGATCGGCGGATAGTGAAGACATAGCCTTAGGGTTTGTATGCACATAGTTATACCGGTTTAACTAAGGGTATGTCTACACTACGAAATTAGATCGAATTTATAGAAGCCGGTTTTATAGAAATCGTTTTTATACAGTCGATTGTGTGTGTCCCCAAATAAAATGCTCTAACTGCATTAAGTCAGCGGACCGCGTCCACAGTACCGAGGCTAGCATCGACTTCCGGAGCGTTGCACTGTGGGTAGCTATCCCACAGTTCCCGCAGTCTCCGCCGCCCATTGGAATTCTGGGTTGAGATCCCAATGCCTGATGAGGCAAAAACAGTGTCGCGGGGGATTCTGGGTACATGTCGTCAGCCCCCCCCCCCTCCATGAGAGCAACGGCAGACAATCGTTTCACGACTTTTTTCCTGGGTTACCTGTGCAGACGACATACCACGGCAAGCATGGAGCCCGCTCAGCTCAGCTCACCGTCACCATATGTCATCTGGGTGCCGGCAGACGTGGTACTGCATTGCTA